>NC_042999.1:132110838-132168338 GCF_006345805.1 Octopus sinensis | reverse complement strand
ATGGTATTGTAGTACTATTGTGACTATATTGCTAATAATGGAATATATAAATTGTCTTTTCTAATATTAGCGTTATTAATAATAATATGAATGATGATATTGGTAGCATTAATAGTATTGACAATGATAATGATGCTAACTTTAATGACACTTTAGAAATTAGTAGGAATTAATATAATGTACTATTGACTCTGTATATCTGCATTTAGGTATTAATATGTGTATGTTTATTATCACAGTATTAATATGTGTATGTTTATTATCACAATATTAGGTTGAAAAATTGTAACATTGAGTATAGAACATATGTTTACTAATTTATATTATTTATATCATTATGTATATGTATGTATTTATATGTATAGGAGTGTGAGTATATGCACTCATATGTATATGTATATGATGTATTGTGGGTATATACCCGCACCCATATGGGTATATATATAGACTGATTTATATCACATAATCTCCGAAGAGGCCTTATGATATTTTTGTAAATGTCTCATTTATAACTACACATTGACCTACCATAAAAGGCTAATGTGAGTAAAATGAGACATATTTATCTACATGGCCGAAACAGCTGTAAGATGTAATCTATATTTATATTCATATTTACTTATATTTATATTCTCTTATATATATTCTACTTATTGTATAACATTACTCTTTTATGTACACTTTTTTTATGTATACTCCTTTATGTACACTGTTTTGCTCTACTTTTTTATGTTTAACCCTATAGTTTCTTATGTGGTGGTTTAATAAAGTATGTGATTGAGTATTATCTGGTAATTGATATTTGATTTAGATGTATTTCTCCATTTTCTTATTTTGTATTATGAATTTGTGGTAAAACATTTTACCTTTGCCCATATAATACAGTAAATGAATTGATTGCATCGCAATCCTTAACATTTATGTATTAACCTTGTTGGGTACTTCACTAGCAGTATATTGGATATATGTTATCCCATGGAGGGTTGCATATACAACCCCTATCTCAATTTGTATATATATATATATATATAAGGCTTAGTGACATCTTGTTAAAACTTCCACCAGAAAGTCGTACAATACTTAAAAATATATATCCCTTTTCCTTATTTCGATGACCTTGCGGATTGTGAAGGCCTAAACTATAGCTTGTTTATAGTTTGCCTAAATCCAAAACTGAACACAACGTTAGTTATGAATGAATGAATGAATGGACAGATGGACGGTTGGACGGATGGACAGATGGATGGATAAATAAAATAAATATACTGACTCACATCTTACATATTTTGTCGCTGCGAAAGTAGGTCCATGCGGGGCTTGAAAGTTTGTGGAGGAAACGAGAAAGTCAGTATTACATATTTCCCTTAAAGTTTATTCATTTTCTAATTATTTATTCATTTATTTTGTTCATTTAATTTTATTATTTATTTATTGTATTTGCTTGAACAAAATTCTTACAACTCTACAACATGTATATATAATATTTTGATGGAATTTGTTCATAGAATAATAACAATTAAAAAAATATCATAAAAACAAACAAACACGAAGCAAAAATTCAGAAAAGGAAACAGAAGGAGAAAAAGAAAATAAAATTCGAGTTGTCTGTTATTTCACGAAATAAAAACAGCCGAAACGATCTTTGTGCTTTTGATTTCTTTCCTCGCACTACGATTATTTATAGCTTTCAGACTCCATACTTTTTTATGATTGACAGCCTGATCTGAAAACGACTATTTCTAAAAAGAAAGTTCCACGTCAAAAACCATTAGGTTATAAGTTTGCCGATAGATGGCTAAAAACTACAGAATTTATGTTGCATTCTAGAAACAACACGAAGAAAGACAAAGAGACAGATTACTATATTTTGTATTAAACAACTGGAAAAATAATTTTAAAAAATAAATAAGTTAAATATAGTAACTGCTTTTGTTTTGGATCATGAATACACCAGTGACAATAGTAATAAAACAATAGTGATTCAGCATCTATGATAAAGTCCATAGAAAGCTTTGTCGTATCATAGTCTTCTGAAACGCGAATAGGCATAACACAGATAAGCTACGGAACATCTTTATAAAAACGTTCAAAGAATTTGACATAAACTTTATATTAGTTCCAAATTTTGGCTCAAGGCTAGCAAGTTCGGAGGAGGGAGTAAGCTGATTGCATCGACCCCAGTGTTCAACTGGTACTTATTTAATCGGCCCCGATAGAATGAAAGGCGAAGTCGAGCTCGGCGGAATATGAACCTAGAATGTAAAGACGGACGAAATGATGCATTTTGGCTGGTGTGCTGACGATTCTGCCAGCTCACCGCTTTGCCTTAACCTTACATTAAAATCAAATTTACAGTTATTTTCCACAACATCACTCTACATCCATCTGTCATCAAGTACCAGACTTACAGCACGATTCCGTCTTCAATTAAGGCAGGTGCTTTGAACAATGTAGTTCTTGATATTCAAAAAGACGGATTGGCTACAGCTGGAACACTTGCGACCATAGGTCTGATTAATAGATTGGCAGAATTATCAGAGCGTCGGGCAAAATGCTCAATGGTATTTAGTTACAGCTTTTTATATCCTGAGTTCGAATCACGTTCAAGTCAATTTTTACCTTTCATCATATGACGGTTGTTAAATTAAAGTGTTAGTCAAGCAGTTAAGCTGGGGGGGGGGCTGATTTACGTAATATCAAGACATGTCTACATACTGCTTGGGCCTGTATTACACTTGTATGTGGGCCTGGCCCTTCCGAGTTTTTGGCTGATTAAGTCTGGCAGTTTAAAAGCAAAACACTCAATACATATTTTCTCGGAAACACCTAATTCACATTTTCTGCTTTTTGACACGTAACCAGGGCCCTTGACACATCGTGACAGAGCGGATCGGGGAGTAATGCAGATTAAAGGTAAACTCCACACTTCCCATAACTCCTGAGCTAGGGACTCACCAATGGATGCAGTTTAATATCTTTAACAAACTGTAATAGAAAGAATAAAACTCAATAGAAACAATAGCAGGTACTTTTACACATTCCTAGACTTTTACCAGAAAACACGTTCTTTCTCTGTCTCTGCCTGTCTCTCCTCTCTCTCCTCCCCCTCTCTCTCTATTTGTCTGTTTTCTCTCTCTCTTTCTCTCTCTCTCAGACGTGGCTGAAGATGCCCCTTTCCACCTGAAACCATGTAGCCTATTCCACTATATTGCTTCTTTCGCCATAAAATAGTTGTTGCCGTCAAGAATAGAAAACTAAACTCATTTGATCAAGCCTGCAAATACGTACACACACACACGCGCGCGCGCATACACACATACACTCATGTATGCATACATACATACATATCGTTTTTAAAATTTGAATAAACTTAACTTCTTTCCAGACATATGACGACGCAGTGCCAGGTGTAAAAAAGAATGAGTATTTTGGACACCTGCTTCTTCACACTTTCAGTTAAGGTTCCAATACTGGTTCCAAAGCTGCTCGAGACATTTGTGCTGTACACGGGGAAGGTGCTATTACCGAAAGAACTGCACAGAAATGGTTTCCACACTTCAAAGAGGGGAAATTCGACTCTCCAGACTCTCCGTGTTCTGGCTGACCTGTTCAGTTTCAAGAGAATCGATTGAACAAACTCATCCACGAACTCATCTACTAGCGATTTGGCTCAGCAGGTGGGATGCTTTAATGATACCTTCGCCCGCCACCTTCACTCGATGGGTAAGGCCTAAGAACTCGGTGCACAGGTGCCACACCTTCAGAAAAAAAGAGACAAACTTCTGCATTCTTTTATCACCGCCAGACTGCTCGAGCGACACCAAACTATTCGCAGACAATAGTAGAGATTTCTTTTCATCGTCAGCGGCAATGAAAACTGGTGTCTTCACGTCAATATGAAGCAGAGGAAAGAACGGCTGATTCCCAACAATCTAGTAACATATTGAACCAAAACACAATGATTTGCCTTTGATGAGATTGTGTGTGTGTGTATATATATATGTATGTATATGTGTGAATGTAAACACACACACACATAACACACGATGTCTATCCATAAATAATCTGACTTCTTAAAACAGCATGCCAACTAGCGGATGCAATATGCTCCTGAGTGCGGTGACGCGCATGGCTACCTTGACATTAAATAACTATTACATCACGTCACGTATATTTGTCACCGAACTACTTGTGCTAGAGTCGACGTATATTTCGTGCATTTGACGTTTTGTCGCAAAGTAAAAAATGAACGATGGTGAAGTGCAAAATCTCTATGTAAAATTCTCCTTCAAACCGGGTAAAAATTTGATCGGAACTTTTCTTATCTTACAACAGGCCTGTGGAAAGGATTGTTTTGAGGTGAACACAATGACACGAGAGTTACCAGTGTAGCAAGTCTTAATAAACCCTTTATCGGCGGTAATATGACATCATGGTCATGTTGGCCGAATAGGTATAATTATTAGTTTCCCATTGGTTACAATTACTGCTCATATTTGAATTCTAACTTTCGTCAAAAAGAAATCCTTCACGAAATACAGTTCTTAGAATTCAGATATAAGCAGTTATAAAAGCCCTGATTTTGGGGAAATAAACCAGTGTTCGTTGGTTGTCACTTGATTCCACGACACTCACTTTCTTGGGATATTGGCCATTGCCATGTCAAGTTTGTTATCTAATTCAACAAGGCTATTTTGAATTGTTGTTTAAAACTCTTGTAGCTTAGTTATGGAAGAATTAGTTAATATAAATTTTATGTCGTATCTCCCTACGATAGTCTTCTTTTGACTTATAAAAATGTACTGTAAATATTAAATGTACGTAAACAAACTAATTTAGTAAATAATTTCTTTTTCTTCATTTTCTTCAACCTGTTCATGAAATTTATTTTCGTAACTATGAAATTGTTACTATAGCGGTGAAATAGAGTGACCTTTATTATCTTCAACATACATGCACGTTCAGCGTCTTAGTGTGTATAACTCACTACAACGTTTATGTAGTCTGAGCTTGGATTTATGTATGGTGATAAATATTTATGATTAAGGTATAAGTGACGGATTTATCACTATAGATTCCTACTCAAGAAATATTTATATTTAATTATAATTTCAAGTCGAACACGTGATAAATAGATAAAATCATCTAATTGTTACAGATAAATTTCCACTATTATAAAATGCCACTCATCATTTCTTCTCAATATTCACGCCGGTTATAAAGTAGGCGATCAATCACACCGTTATAAATTGGCGATCAACTGACATAAATTCCGAATCCTACTCGGAAGAATAATCACCATATAAATTGGCAAACCATCGTTATACCAGCATTGCAAATGAGTAAGAACAATCAGCAAAGACGGTCCCAAATCTGGACGATACTTTACAAGAACGGTTGACCATCACATCACGAAAATGCACGTTACAGCTGCAATCCGTGAAAAGCCATCGTCTGGCGAAGTTTCTAAAGAGTGAGTGGTGAGGCATCAGTAGTTTTGTACCATATGATTTTGCTTTCTGAAAATTTTTCCCGTATCTGCTGAGAGATGAACAAAACGAGAAATGAAAATGAGTCAATTAGGAGCTGTTTCATTGTTCCAAAGAAGATTAAATCTTTCTAAAAAGTGTCATAGGAAGCGATGAAATGTGGATGTGCAGTTACGATGTCGAAACAAAACGGCCATTATCGCAGTGGGCTAAGATTATCATCGTCACAACCTCAAAATGCACGTGTGTGTCGCTCAAATATAATGTAACGATCGATTTTCATTGTAAGCGCGTCTTTCATCACGAGTTTGTTCGACCTAATCAGACGGTCAATTGAAAGTTTTTACTTGGACCTCCTTAGCCGTTGGAGAAAAGCAATACAAACGAAGGCACTTGATTGAGGCATGAACAAATAAAACCTAGATGCTGCCTGGCGATAATATACCTTCTCAAGCACTACACCTTATCCATTACGTTTTGGCAACGCACGAAACGTTTCTAGTGCTTTAACTATTTCGGTTTTCAGAATAGGGATCAGCAGATTTTGTTTGTTTCCGAAGTCAAAATCCGCCTGAAATGTCACCGATTCCAGACGATAAGAAGACAGGGAAGAAAATTCACTGCGTAAGTTGCACTCCTAACTGGGGGAAAACTTTGGATATAGTATATCGTTAGGAGAAGGGAATATATTGACGAAGTTAAATTAAATTCTAGGAAAGCAATAGTTTTGTTGGTGTTGTTTCTTTCTGTTTAGTTTTAAGTTCGGTTTCATACCTCGAACGTGTAACTATTAAGTTGCTTGTCCATATTCTACTGTTTATATTACTGATGCTGTAACTTCTATGTATTTAGAAGAGAGGAATGTGATGATCAGATGTTTTGTTATTCATAATATTTTCAAACGCGTCAGTGGCATGAAATGCTTTCTTCTCTGAATCGAAACCACTCGACTCGACAGGAGCTTACAGAGAGAATATTGATCCCAAATTAGATAGCTGTGTTTTCATAAAATGCATATTAATTGGAAAAACAAAGAACGTATGCTATAAATAAGATGGCTGGTAAATCGCAGAAAATGGGGATGAAGGAGAAAGATAAGGGAGAGAATTGCAAGTATAAGAGTGAGGGAAGCTTAGCTTTAAACAATATATTTATTGATCGGATTTTTATCAGTTGATTCAGCTATTTTTTCTGCCATTTCATTCAAGATGTATCAGCAGGCTTTCTCCTAATGTTGCTGTTTTATGCTTTTGCCGAATATTTTCTCCCAAAAATATTCGATATGATTGATATCAAGAATTTTTCCTCATGTTTCTTTGATGTCACGAATATCGAACTATTTCAGTAATTCCTTTCTATTTCTCAATCCAGTACTCACTGAATCATAGGTCGGTAACCGCTATGATGTCGCCCGACAATCTGACTCTGCCAATATTTTTATATGAAAGAATTAATTTACTCTCATATATACAATTACTCGTAGAATAACAAATCACTCTCTATTTTTGTATTATTAAAATGTTCACACCATATCGGAATAAACAAGTTTTGTATCGTAATCATAAGAAAAAGCAAAAAAAAAAAAAAAATTACGTCAACGTAATACAAATATTATAATAATAATAATAATACAAGTGAAAGATTTCTCAGGCGAAATCTTACGACTATGCAAGAGCAAGTAAGATATCAAGAGAGAGGAGCTACTTGACTGTACACTCCGCGCGCACGCACGCACACACAAAGAAGGAGGGTGAAAGTAATGATTTATAAGCACTCCAACACTCCTTCGAGAAAAATATTAGATTTCCGCATGAAAAACTAAACAAGGCAAATAGCACTTTAACACGTTTTAAAATGATATTAACTTGAAAACATATTTCCCGATGGTTTTTCCTTAGCTAACTGTTCTGATGGCTGCCCCATTTTACGTTCGGCTGTTAATCAGTTCTAACAAGCAGAGAAAGTTGGTTCTAAGCATGAAAAGTATCTGTTCATACGTGTACCGAAGCGTACATGGATTTAATTCATTCTCATTGAATCGTTGAGTCACACGGTGAAAAACGACAGACTCACTTTTCAATGGATATTGGAACCAGAAAGGAACTTCTTAGTGTAATCAGCCAGGTCAAATACAGCTTGCTTTCCGAGCCAACGACAAAACCTATATGCTGTCGCTCGACCTACCAGAACTTGCAGTCAAATCTTCCTCAAAAGCTACTTTACCGTATTAAAAAAAACATATGATTTTCATACTGCGATAAGGAATATATCTGGAATAAAAAACAGGTCGGTTAAGACCTGCTTGTCTTTACTCAGATTTCCCTTCAAAAAAGGTTATCCTGTGTCGACATAATTGTTTGCTTTCATGTTTACATTATTTTCTCTGTGTGTGTGTGTGTGAAAGAGAGAGAGCGTGTGTGCGTGCGCACACGCGGGATTTTATATGCGTATATGTATATATATATATATATTATATATATATATATATATATATATAATATATATATATATATATATATATATATACATACACACACAGTTATGTGTGTGTGTATGTCTTTGTATCTGTGTTTTTCCCCCACCATCGCTTGACAACCGATGTTAGGCTGTTTACAACAACGTAACTTACCTGTTCGGCAGAAGAGATTATGGTTAGAAAAGATAAGTCCTGGGGTGGATTTCTTCGACTGAAAAAACCCTTCAAGGCGGTGCTCCAGCATGGCCACAATCAAATGACTGAAACAAGTAGAAGGATAAAAGAATATATATAGTCAGCAGATGAGATCCAGGGATTCTCAGTATAGAAAACACTCCGATGTCTTTACAGGGGATCAATTCCGCAGGGTAAAGAATGGTTATAAGAGGGATTATCTTGAGCAAATATGGAAGGAATTATGCGGATAAACAAATGAAATATATTAAATACAGAAGTTTATATTAATAGCTCCTGGATCTATTAATATAAATGTCTATATATTTATACTCAAATACTCATCGTTTGAAAGTCTCCGCTCTGGTTTCTCTCGTTTTGCATGAACACACACACGCGCACACACACACACATACACACACACACACACACACACACACACACACACACACACACACACACACACCCACCCACACACATACATATATACATATATACATATTTTGTATTTCATACCCAAACTGCTATATTTAATATATTTCATTTACTTATCTGCATAATTTCCTATATATGTATATACATACATACATACATACATACATACATACATACATACATACATACATACATACATACATACAGGCGCAAGTTTACTTCCCAACTACACAGTTCCGCGTTCAGACCCACTGCATGATATCTTAGGCAGGTGACTCCTGCGATATCCTCGAGCCAACCAAAGCCTTGTGAGTGGAATTTGTAGACAGAAAATGAAAGCTCATCATGTGTATGTGTGTGTGTGATTGTCCACCACGACCGCTTTATAATCGGTGTTTGTGTGTGAGTATGCAACCCCGTAGTCTAATGGTTCGGCAATGTACTAGGCTTAAAAATTTAAGTACTAGGGTCAACGCATTCGAATAAAATTCTTCAAGGCGGTACCCCAGCATGTCCAGAGTCTGAATGAAGTAAGAGATAAAACAAAAGATATATGTGAATCCCTCTCTCTCACTCTTCCTCCTTAATTCTCTCGTCGCTTACACGTAACGAAAGAAAATCTATCTTTCTGCTCATTTCCTTCCTAAAGACAACACGTGCTTATACCTGTCTCTTCTCATAAGCTCGTCTTCCTAGCATTCATAATAATTTTTCTATCGTCTTGGCTTAACAGCTCTCACCTTTTGTTTTTACTGCTTTGTTCTCACTGTCCTGTTCTTGTTACCACTTTCACCCTCCGCAAAAAATCCCAAATTTGATTTAATTTGCTTTGCGTGAAGGACTGTTTCAATGAAGTCGTGTATTGTCCTTGCCTTCGTAACGCGGAGTAGATGAAATAGGGACAACTGAAGAAGGGAATATTCTTTATGTTGCATGTGTCGTTTCTCTGTTTTTTTCGTTGTTCGAAAAAAGTTCGTTTTCTATGTTTTCGTTTCTCATTGTGTTCAACGTTTTTTTTATGTCCTGTACCCATATATGCATGTATATATACATATATGTGTAGGTATGTACATATATGTATGTATATATGCATATATTTATATATATATATATTATATATATATATATATATATATATTATATATATATATATATGTATAATATGCACACACACACACACACATTTATATAAAAAGTAAAAAGTAAGAGTCAAATGGAAGAGTAAGTACGGTTAGGCAGCTTTTTAATCGCTACAAATGTTTTGATACATACAGATCCTCGTATATAAAGGATTTAAAGTTAAATTAAATTATGTAACGATTTACTTGTATAAGAAGATCTATATGTATCTCCTCAGGCGATACTCTGTTGCTGTCTCCGTAAGTAAATCTAGATTTCCATGCTACAACATCCATGGCTTCTTCTTTGAAACTTGATTAAAAAGCTGCCAAATCGTACTTACACTTTCTTTTCACTCTTTTACTTTTTACTTTTTATTTTCACACACGAGGAATACCTAAGGCTAGAATTGGTAGCATACCATAAGAATACTACCGGCTATTTGGGAATTCTAAGGGTGAACGAGTTCTATTTGTACTCTTATACGTTCTTAACAGAACAACCTTAACGATGTATGTATATATATATATATACATACATATATATATATATATATATATATATATATATATATATATATATATATATATATATAGATATATATATATATATATATATATATATATGTATGTATACATATGTATGTATGCATATATATATATATATATATAATATATGTATGTATACATATATATATAATATATATATATATATAATATATATATATATATATATATTATATATATATATATATATATATATATATGTATGTATACATAATATATATATATATAGATATATACAAAGGTTTCCAAGATCTTCTGATGGTTCAACATTATTCACACTTCAGTCGCAGTTCCTCTCTCTTCGAGTCACAGCAGAAACAGATCTTGTCGCCTCTCTGTTTCGCAAAAGAACCTTTAGCGGCAACGTTTAGCAAAGTGCTGCACGCATGCACAGCGATGGTGTTTCGGTAAACGGAGCTTTCCACTTCGTAGTTAACTCGCTTTGATACATCACCATATTATCCCGTGGCAAGACAGTAAGGCGTTAGGAAAAAAGGGAAGCAACATTTTAATACAAAAATTTATAAATAAAGAACAAAATATGCAAACATACTGAGAGCAAGTGCCAGTTGTATGCTGCCCAGAAAGTTAGTTTCCGTATGTAATTTATGACCTCTAAAAAACCATGCACAGCTTTACATGAAATAGAAATCACAAAATACAGTGATCAATAAGTGGTTGCAAGTGCAGGTCTTTCGTGCCACAAGACCTTGTCGGTGAATCACGCAGTGCATCGTGAAGACATCAGGTAGACTTTGAGATAACTGTCTCATGTATTTTCTCTTTCTATTTTTCATTGCTTCAATTATTTCTGTTTCTCTCTTTGTTTTCCATTCTACCCCCCCCCCCAATCTCTCTCCCTATATATATATATATATATATATATATATCTTTTTCCATTCCACTATTTCCACTTCTCTCTTTGTCTCCCCTTCTCCTTCTTCTCTTCCTACATATTTATATCTTTCTCCATTCGAGTTATGTAACACAAGGATAGAACATATGGGGACTCAGGAACAAGTAGAATAACTTAATATATGAATGACTTATTTTCTGACTCATGGAATTTTGGTCACCTATACATATACAGAAAGAGTGAGAGGGAGAGAGAGAGAGAGAGAGAGAGAGAGAGAGACTCAGCAAATGAGATCCAAAGATGCTCAGTATAGAAAACACTCAGTAGCTCGCCGAAATCTTCGCTGAGGACTAAATCCGCAGGTTAAAGAGTGGCTATAAGAGGAATCCAGGTGAGTAGATATGGAGACAATGATGCAACTAAACAAATAAAACAGCTTAGGCACGATATATAAGATATATATATATATATATAGAAAGAGAGACAAAGACTAAAGATATTCAGACAATGAACATTTATGTATAAATATACAGATATTTATATATTAACAGAGTAGATTTACATAAAGTACAAAGACACATACACCAAAAAAAAAAAATTATGGGGAAAACGTATGGTACTACAGATAGGACAGATCTTTCTGGGAGATCGGAATTACTTCATAATGCTGCAGATGTAGTTCACAAAAAGTAAAAAATATGCAACTAGTAGTGGAGGCATACAAAAATTAGGTAAATTCGGCCTCCATCTTCAGGGTGGAGAGATATGCATCTAACGATGTAAATCTGAGCCCCCAGAAACAGCTGTTTAACCTGTGATACATTTATAAATGAATGGTCATCGTCTGAATATTTTCAGTTTTTGTGTTCTCTCTATTTACATGTATGTATGTATGTATGTATGTATGTATGTATGTATGTATGTATGTATGTATGTATGTATGTATGTATGTATGTATGCATGTATGTGTGTGTGTGTGTGTGTGTGTGTGTGTGTGTGTGCCGTATATACTCGTGTAAAAGTCGAATTTTTTAGACCATTTTTTAAGGTCAAATTTATGGGGTCGACTATTACATAGATACTACTTTTGAGGGGCTGAAATTCAAACTAGAATCCGAAGTACCATATCAACAACAGGAGCCCAACTGGTCTCTAAGGGAATAAAAACAAAGACACAATGACTTACAGTAATATTACCAATTCTATGCATCAAAGCACACGTACTAGTAAATAACAAAACCCGTAAACAAGAACGCATGACTCTTATAAATATTTACACATTCTCTTTTATTTGTATCCAGTAAATCTGTACTTTTTACATAGGCAGCATATCAATATTAACACTATATTTCCGTGTAGACAACATTACGCGTAAGTCTTCTTACATTTTCATTATGACGTCTACTTGTTCCTGATTTAGTAAATTCTTTTTGATCAGCGAATATTTTAAGATTCACTGGATCCCCAATTCTACTAAGAGCGACATATATCTGGCCATGAGTAAATACGGGCGCGGGCATGTAGACACCACACTTAGAAAGGCTTTGTCCTTGACTTTTGTTTATAGACATCGCAAAAGCAGGCCTCACTGGAAATGGGAGTCTTTTCAAAATAAAGGGCAAATCGGTAACAGATGGTTGCAGAATAATGCAGGGAATCAAAAGTGTGCATCCTGCATCAACATCAGTTATTTTACTTGCAGTGATCATATTATCTGACACCGATAACCGTCTATAACGTATACCATTGCAATGCTCATTTCTCTGATCTAAGTTTCTTAGCAACATTATAGGAACACCCGTTTTTAATTTGATAATATGAAGTGGCATACTACTTATATTAAGAGAATTCAGAAATTTAGGAGGATAGAGTCCAGATAGTTGATCTTCTGCAACGGAATCAATACTCCTCAGAGTATATGTCTCACCTGGAAATTTCTGGTGTGTTTATTTAGATTGTCAACTTCTTCATTCTTTGTTGTTAATATTGCTTGTGATGATAACCATTGGGCATTGTTAAAATTAACCTCTAAATTTTCATAGACATGGTTGTTCAAATCCTCCTTGCTGTTGACTCGAAATTGCTGATGAATCTCTATTACATCATCGTATAATTATCTTTGAACATTGGGGATTCTTCCATCACCAACTTGCAATAACCAAACAGAATGATATGCCAGTCGAGCTTGAGAGGTGGTATCATTATTGCTGAGACAGTTTTCGCACTCGCATATGAGTGGTGAGATGAAGTACTTCGCATTTACGGATTTTTTCAAACATACTCCAATTAGAGAAGACCTTCGTGCTCTTCGAAGCACTGGAAGAATTTGACGAAAATCACAACCTAAAATTATCAATTTGCCGCCAAAGATCAAGTCATTGTTCATTACATCCTTCAGTGTTCGATTCAGCGATTCAAATAGATAACGATGACACATGGGTGCCTCGTCCCAAACAATCAAGCGTGCATCATGAAGCAAACGACCAGTGACATCAAGAGGAGATATTTTGCATGTTGAATTATAGTTTACCGGTATGGGGAGCTTGAATCGAGAGTGAGTAGTGCGACCTAGCTTCAATAGTGTCGCAGCAATGCCTGATGACGCTGTCGCAAAAGCTAGTTGGTTATTTTTGCACACATAAGACAGTAATATATTGAGAAGAAAAGTTTTGCCAGTACCCCCGCGTGCATCAATAAATATCAAACCACCTTCATTTCTATCAATTTTCTGTTGAATATTTTCAAAAATGATTCTCTGGTCATTATTTAGCGTATGGATGTTAGCATTGAAAAATTCTTCTGCATTTGGATCCTTCTCATCTTCATGAAGTAGAACATTCATTCGGAGATCATGAATAGCAGCAGGCAATCTAAAAAATATTGTACTACGGTCATACTGACCCATGCGATGATCCAATTCACACAGCATATCATTCAGGGCAATATCCAAAGCTGCTTCATGAGAAAAATTGTGTTGTCTCATCTGATGGAAGTAACCTCAGCAAAAATCTTTGCAAAACATGTTGTATAATTCTAGTTGTCTGGATGGAAAGCAATACTGAAGAATACTGACAAACAAATTTCGTAAATCATTCGCTGAACATATTGTTCTTTCCTCATTTAGACAAAGTTCCCATTCTTGATCATTTTCTAATAGATTCATCATTTGACATGCTTGCTTAAAATTTTCGCAAATTAAATTTTCAAAGCTTGTCGATTCCGCTTTATAGTCTAAGATAAAATAGCTCCCCTTGCGATGGATGTACTGCGTACACTCTACCAATAGCTTCTGGAATATCATCATCTTGTCTAACTCTTCACCTCCAGCTTTTATCATTGTTACACCAAGTATAATGCTGTGGAAAGTCACAATAGAGAATATCTTTTGCTAAGGGATCTTCTTCCTTCATCTTGAAATATGCTGTCAATTTGGTCGATCTATTTTTTGCTAAAGATTCTTGAGCATGATTCGGATTAAACACAATCATCTGTTGATCTGGCAAGTATGTCGGCAAGCATTCAACAGCAGGCTGCCTTTGCTGAATTGGAAACTCAAATAATCTCCAGCAAGTCTCTGACGCTCCAATATAGCGGCAATTTTCGTAATTCGAAATTTCATCCATTTGATTTTCGTTGCCAACATTAAGACGCACGCCATCTTGTCTATGTAAAGAAACTGTTGCATAGTCAACACCTTTGAAAATGTACTTGTAAAGATATTTCACAGCTTTAATAGATGCACACCATTCAAGATTAATATGCGCCTCGTACTTCTGCAACAACCAAGCATTATAATGAACTACATAACGGTTATCAACAACAATTTCTCTATTTCCAATACGTATGGAAGTTGTGAAGCCACCATCTCGAGGGTTTTTGGCGACGATATTGTGGATAAGAATCATTTCCAATAAAGGTTTGTGATCTGTAACCTTTTAGATATCTTTTAATGCAAACACCATTCACTATGCAGGGAAAACTTAAATTATTTTTTTCCACGGGGTTCATGTATCATGTGTTTCTTCACCAAGGAATAAAGGTGTGACATTAATGGGTTTTCGGGATTAGGAAGTTCAAATTTTATCAATTTCTTGCCATGTGTTGTGATGATTTTGTATTATGAATAAGAAATGGCACTGAGGTAATCCTCTTTTTTGAAATTCCACTATGTTCACACGAGCAATAAGTTTCCCAAGGAAATAGTTGCTGTTACTTTAGTTTAAATAGTCTTGCAGTAATATCTGGTGGGTCAACCACCGTCTGGCCCACAGAAAGCTCGTTAACTATTTCATGTCATTTTGGGTTGCATGTAAAAATCAGAAATAAAGTAGGTTTGCCAAACTTTCTAACTATATCCATTTCATCCTGGTAATGTTTTGCCATATATCGCGGACTTCCTGTAAATGAAGTTGGCAATATATATCTACGGCCTGTACGATCAGTACGACTTGCAAGTATAGCATCTTGTAAGCCATTATATAAATCAACTTCTAAGTTTGCTTGATTGTTACGAATATATCGTAGACGGGTGGATTGTACTTTGGCAAATTGATCTACACAACATTGCTGAAACAAACGCTGACCTAATTGCAATATACTTGTAGATACTGTTCTTTTCATGATGCGATAACAATAAAATTGAGCTATTGAAATTTGACGGTTACCATTTTCATTCATTAATCCAAGGTGCCACCCATCTAGGCCAGAAGGGAAAAAAACACGGATACATCATTGGGTCGTATGATCGATGCGAGTCACTTAATATTTGTAAAGATTTTTGGTTATTCTCTGCTCTGAGTTTTGTTACGACCATTCGTTTTGAACAATTCGTTTCCTCATCAAGATTATTTGGTGTAAGAATAGCAAGCTCATTAGAAGTTGGTAGATTATATCTCCTGGAGTGTTCTCCATGAGGTTTTTTTATCCGCATGTAAGCCAACTGACACAGCAGCAGGAGTATTTCCAGCGTTAATTTGCTCCTGCACGGATAGAAAAGATTGTAAGTATTTCCAGCAGATATGATAGCAGAATGAATTTTTCGAAATATATTTACATCGAAGGCTTGGTTTGCATTGTTAAGAGGCATTCTTTCTGTTCGTCTTCTTATCTGTTCTTCATGAATATAGAAATACGTTTGTAAGCTAGACGGGACTGTTCCTATTTGGTTTCTAGGAGCTCCAATAACTCTATAAAGAAGTCCATGCATTCTGTAATTTGTAATTCTTGTCAGTATCATCTACTTTCATAGAACACATTGCCATTGCGCTGTTGAACCTTCGAATATTACATTTGAAATATTTAGTTTCAGGAGTATTAGAAAGAAAGAGATCAGCAAGTTCGTTCGGTAACTCAGGGATACTTTCGATTTTTATCATTCCTGATTTACAACATAGGATCTTTTCGGTTTGAACGGCAGATTTTTTAAAATAATTTCCACGTAACTAAACACTTTTAAACTTCGTATACTGGTAGAATGTGTTTATAAAACATCTTTTTCTCTTGGCTTTATTGAGAAAATTCTATAGTTTGTAAGATATTTGTTGATTTTTTCTTCAATTTCTGCAATTTCAACCAATCAATGACGTCTATTGAGGTGAATACATCCTGTGCTGTATGAATATGTCCCTCATTTAAGAAACAGATTGGGTTTATTTACATTTCTGAAGAAAAAAGATACCCTTCCCCCCACCCCTAACCCTAACTAACCATAATCCCAAAACAGATTGAAATGCAATAGATCGATATTAGGGTCATAATTATGGGTGACAATTTCATATAACACCGCTAGAAAAAACTGCCGTTCAAACCGAAAAGATCCACAACATACACCAAAACGCACTTCCAATAGGCCGCAGCTATGACGAGCAACGTCAACGGGAACCTGTAGAAGTCCATCTATATCATATTGTCGAGCTATATTAAGAGCCAGCCTATTATTGATTTGCCGACGTCTGTGTTGTATTGCATTTTGTTCTAAAATCTGTTCACGTTGTTCTTGCGACAGTTGTTGTCTTGCATTTCTGTGCTGAGCAGCATCTTGTTCTAAAATTTGCTTTCTTCGCTCGTGTGACTGCGCTAAACGGAGCTGAAGCTGTCTTTCTATGTTCCTTTTAAGTTTGTCTTCTTTCTGTTCTTAAGTTTGCCTCAATCTTCCTAATTGCTGACTCAAACATTTTGCAGTTCTTCTATAATTGGACCGTTCCTCTTCCATGGACAAATCTTAATTAAATATTTATTAATTAAATAGAATAGTATGAAAATAAAAACATAATAGTGAGATAGGCGAGTGTATCATGATAACAATATTGGTATCTTATTTACACAGCGTGAGGTTAAAAACAGTGAAAGAAGAAGGAAAAAAATTCAGTTTCATTTTGACGACAAACACTGTTTCATACAAAAAATCATTTATATACTTCCTTTTACGCGCGCGCATGCACACACATACACACACACACACACCAGCGTTCAGTATTCTCTTACACTTCCATAGTACACACACACTCACAATCACATACATTCCTTTTACATACGCATATGTTCTCTCTCTACCTATCTCTCTCACTCTCTTTGTGTCTGTCTCTGTCTCTCTTTATTTCTCTTCCTCCCCTTCTCAACTCTACTTCTCTACCTCCTTCTCTCTCGCTCTCTCTCTCTCTCTCTCTTTATCACCCCTTCCTTCGTTATTGTTATGTTGTGACGGACTGACGCTCTTCCTCAATATCTCTTTCTTTCATTCTTTCTTTCTTTCTTTCACTCTCTATCTATTTCCTTCACCTTTTTTCCCTCTATCTAATTACTGATGGCTTCAGACAGACGGACAGACGGACAGACGAACGGACGGACGCGGTTGTTATTATAATATCAATCGGCAAGAACTTAAAACAAACTTGAAGGAAGAAAAGAAATATCGTTTTTTTTTTTTCTTCTTCTACGTATGATATTTTCTCCTTTTATCATTATCAAAGCAAACATTTCATTCAAAACGATGGATTATGTTTCAGTTACAATTTATGATATGAAATAAAATTCCAAAACAGTGAAAGTAGAAGGAAAAAAATTCAGCTTCATTTTGACGACAAACGCTGTTTCATACATACAAGCATTCATATACTTCCCTTTTACACGCACACAGACACGCACGCACACACACACACACTCACACACACACACACACACACACACACACACACATCAGCGTTCAGTATTCACTTACAATTCCATACACAATCACATACATTCCTTTTACATACGCATGTTCTCTCTCTCTCTCTCTCTCTCTCCTCTCTCTCTCTCTCTCTCTCTCTCTCTCTCTCTCTCTCCTCTCTCTCTCTCTCCTCTCTCTCTCTCTCCTCTCTCTCTCTCTCTCTCTCTCTTTATCACCCCTTCCTTCGTTATTGTTATGTTGTGACGGACTGACGCTCTTCCTCAATATCTCTTTCTTTCATTCTTTCTTTCTTTCACTCTCTATCTATTTCCTTCACCTTTTTTCCCTCTATCTAATTACTGATGGCTTCAGACAGACGGACAGACGAACGGACGGACGCGGTTGTTATTATAATATCAATCGGCAAGAACTTAAACAAACTTGAAGGAAGAAAAGAAATATCGTTTTTTTTTTTTCTTCTTCTACGTATGATATTTTCTCCTTTTATCATTATCAAAGCAAACATTTCATTCAAAACGATGGATTATGTTTCAGTTACAATTTATGATATGAAATAAAATTCCAAAACAGTGAAAGTAGAAGGAAAAAAATTCAGCTTCATTTTGACGACAAACGCTGTTTCATACATACAAGCATTCATATACTTCCCTTTTACACGCACACAGACACGCACGCACACACACACACACACTCACACACACACACACACACACACACACACACACATCAGCGTTCAGTATTCACTTACAATTCCATACACAATCACATACATTCCTTTTACATACGCATGTTCTCTCTCTCTCTCTCTCTCTCTCTCTTTGTGTCTCTGTCTCTCTTTCTTTCTCTCTCTCAACTCTATTTCTCAACTCTATTTCTCTACCTCCCCCTCTCTCTCTAAGTCTACTATTGGTTTTTCTCGTTATTGATATATTGGGATCTTTTCACTTTGACCGGCAGATTTTTAAAATAATTTCTATGTAACTAAAAAATTTTAAACTTCGTATACTGGTAGAATGTGTTGATAAAACATCTTTTTCTCTTGGCTTTCTTGAGAAAATTCTGTAGTTTGTAACATATTTGTTGTTTAAGTTCTTGCATTTCGGCAATTTCAACCAATCAATGACGTCTAGTGAGGTGAATTCAATTTCTGCCGTAACATTTTCTGGCGGCGTCATATGAAAATATCCCTGTTACATATATATTCGTTTAAGAAACAGATTGGGTTTATTTACATTTCTGAAGAAAAAAAGATACCCTAACCCTAACCGTAACCCTATCCCTAACCCTAACTCTCACCCTAACCCCAAAACAGATTGAAATGCAATCGATTGATACTAGGGTCATAATTATGGGTGGACACTAAAGAGGGAACGGTTTTGTTATCCAGCTCTGTTTACGAGTGACCCCTCAGTTTATGGCCACAGGGTATCTTTTATCTCATAAAAAAACAGGGACATTTTCATATGACACCGCCAGAAAATGTTACGGCAGAAATTGAATTCACCTCAATAGACGTCGTTGATTGGTTGAAATTGCCGAAATGCAAGAAATTAAACAACAAATATGTTACAAACTACAGAATTTTCTCAAGAAAGCCAAGAGAAAAAGATGTTTTATAAACACATTCTACCAGTATACGAAGTTTAATATTTTTTAGTTACACAGAAATTATTTTAAAAATCTGCCGGTCAAAGTGAAATGATCCATATGTTGTGACGGACTGATGCCCTTCCTCAGTATCTCTTTCTTTCATTCATTCATTCTTTCTTTCACTCTCTTTCTATTTCATTCACTTTCTCTTTTCCTCTATCTAATTACTGATGGCTTCGGACAGACAGACGGACGCGGCTCTTATTATAGTATAGAAGAGTATCGCCGGTAACATAACTACCCGGTACCGGCATAACACTATTTACCGTAATATGGTGCATACAGCTGATATCTAAACATTGCACTATTTTCATGTTCTGCAAAACCCTGGGTTCCCTGAAAGTTATCAGGAATTTCACGTTTTAAAAAAATAATGTCGAAAGATTCCGCGGTAAAAAAAAAAAAAAAGTTTGGGAATTAGATATTTTTAGGCTTAACGAAGTCATACCTCAGAACGAATTCATACAGTGGTGTTTGCTGTTGTTCGCCGATAGTGCTGTCGGTAAAGTAAATAGACGAGCATATGACGCATGTGTTTATTGTATTTGAAGATGAGGAAAACATGAAGGTCGCATGGGAACCACTGATCTAGCGATTAATTGAACGTTTTTAGGCTTACCAAAGTCATGCCTTTATATGAATTCAGACAGTGGCGTTTGCCCGTGTTCGCCAATAGAGCTGCCTGTGAAACACGTTTCTCATCATGTAAACAACGAGTACTTACTTTACTTTACTTTTACTTTTACTTGTTTCAGTCATTTGACTGCGGCCATGCTGGAGCACCGCCTTTAATCGAGCAACTCGACCCCGGGACTTATTCTTTTGTAAGCCCAGTACTTATTCTATCGGTCTCTTTTGCCGAACCGCTAAGTGACGGGGACGCAAACACACCAGCATCGGTTGTCAAGCAATGCTAGGGGGACAAACACAGACACACAAACCCACACACACACACATATATATATATATATATATATACATATATACGACAGGCTTCTTTCAGTTTCCGTCTACCAAATCCACTCACAAGGCATTGGTCGGCCCGAGGCTATAGCAGAAGACACTTGCCCAAGATGCCACGCAGTGGGACTGAACCCGGAACCATGTGGTTAGTTAGCAAGCTACTTACCACACAGCCACTCCTGCGTCAGTACATGACGCATGTATAAATTGTGCTTGAAGATATATGCAGGCATGCAACATATCCTGTGCATACAATTTAGTAATGGTGATGTAGCACCCATCAACATGTGTAGTGCTTGCTATTAAATGGTGTTTTATTATAATCACCAAGCATTTCATTATAACCACCAAGTATTCCACCTATAGAGCAGGGTACAGTAAGGTAGTCACACAATTTTGTAACAGGATAATTTTGACCTGTTGTTCGTGAAATACTAGGGTCGACTTTTATACGGGGTCTATGGAAAATTCCCAATTTCTTGGCCAAAAATAGGAGGTCGACTTTTACATGAGATCGACTATTATTCGAGTATATACGGTATGTATGTATGTATGTATGTATGTATGTATGTATGTATGTATGTATGATGTATATTTCATGTATCTAGCCCAAGCTGTTTCATTTGTTTATATGCATCATTATCTCTATATATGTATTTATATATTTCATGTTTACTATAAAATCAAAGGAAGTATGACTTTTTCCAGAAAAAAGCTGAAATTAAAGTTTAAACACAGCCAGGTTCATCAATTCTTGCAGAGAGGGAGATTTATGTATTCAATAATAATAATAATAATAATAATAATAATAATAATAATAATAATAATAATAAGAAGAAGAAGAAGAAGAAGAAGAAGAAGAAGAAGAAGAAGAACAACAACAACAACAACAACAATAATAATGAAATTTAGTCATACACTTAAAGGAAAATCATTTTTGTATTTTCATTCTTTTACTCTTTTAATTATTTCAGTTTTGTTGGATTATTCGACCAAATCGACCCCTGTACCTATATTTTTAAGTCGGGTACTACTACCAGACTGTTTTGTCGAACTACTAAGTTATGGGGGTTATAAACAAAAAAACAACACAGGAGATTCGTAAAGTATGCAATGCTAAATATGCATCTCTCTAGAGTCCTTCTCTTTCAGGGGTTATCAGATAAAGCATATATATTCATATATATGTATTCTTTATTCTTTTTATCTTTATTTATTCAGTCATTTGACTGCTGCCATGCTGGAGCACCGCCTTGAAGGACTTTTTTAAAGCCTAGTACTTATTTTATAGGTCTTTTTGCCGAACCACTGAGTTATGGGGATATAAACACACCAAGACCGGTTGTGAAGCGGTAATTTCGGAACAAACACAGACACAAACACACACACACATACATACATGCATACATACATACATACTTATATACATGCATACATACATACATACACACACACATACACACACACATACATATATATAATGTGTGTATGTATACACACACACACACACACTAAGTACAGGACATCACCAACGAATGAAAAATACGCAACCCAGCGAGAAATAAGTACAAGACAAAGCACCAAAAGAAGATAACTCCTCTTCAGTTGTCGACTGTTTTACTATTCCCTATTTCGTGCTTGTGTATTTTTTGCTATTTTTTGCTATTTTGTCCTGTACTTATCTCTCGTGTGTTTCACTCGTTGGTGAAGTCCTGTACTTTTAGTGTAACCAGTTGGAATATTTAAACAAAAAGTTTGAAAAATGTCAATCGTGTAATATGACGAGGTTTGGACTAAGTCAAAACGAGACGATCGGGCGCGGCTGTTTGGACGCTGACTGGACATTCAGTCAGCTTTGCCGACAGTACTTTTTGGCACTGGAGGTAAACACACACACACACACATACGCGCGCGCGCATGCACACGCAGAAATATACATATACACATAGAAATGTGCTCACACACAAAAACACAGAAAGAAAGAGAGAGAGACAAAAGAAAAGAATGAGAGAAACATTAAAACGTTTGATGTCATATAAGTCATCATTGAATCAGCAATGCCAAAATAGGCGGCGCCGAAACAGCACTGCCAAAAAGTTTCGTAATCACAATAAATCAACTGAACGAATAAACCATAGTACACAAAGCGATACATTTTCTTTTCTTTTCTTCTTTCCTCCTTTTCTTCTTCCTTTCCTTCCTACTTTCCTAGTTGCCTGTCTCCCCGCCTTTCTTTCCTTCCTTCCGCATTTCTTTCTTTCTTTCTACTTTCCTTCCTTCCTCCTTCCTTTCTTTCTTCCAACCTTTCCTGCTTTCTTTCTTTCTTTCTGTTTTCCTTCCTTTCTCCCTTTCTCTCTTTCTTTCTTTTTTCTTTCTTCTTACCTTCCTTCCTTCTTTCTTTCCTTCCTCCCTTTCTTCCTTGGGTCTCAAACGGCAACGCATAGTACAATCGATGGTAGACAACTGGACAAAATACCTTGCGGTACGTTCTTAGTCCAAAACATTCGAGGATCACCTTTACATTATTTTCATCTGTTGTCGATAAAATGATACCTGTTAACTGCGACCGTTTTACACAAGTTCACCTTTTCCCCACTTTCAAATTGTATGACCTTGTTCTACTGTAAAATATGAATGTTTTATTTTTTTCCTTTTGTATTTGTCAAAATGATTAATTTCCTATCTGTGTCTTTAATTATCTTCATCTGTAAAACGTAGTAGAAGTGATATTTCTAAATCTAGAAACTAATGCTAATGTTACCTTTTAATTCTACTAGCAGTATAGCCCATCGTTGCTCGGGTTTGTTTTCTTTTTGATCCTTTAGAAGTGGAATTTTCGAAAAGTACAAATTTTGCATTTTGTAGCTTGTTATTCTCTTTAAGTGAACATTTTTCTGGTTGAAATACACCGAAAAATGGCGACACAGCAGTCAAAAAATCGTAAAAAATAGGGTTTTTCATAGAAAAAAGCACCTTTTTGATGTAAACAATTTTTGGTGTTAACATGCTCCGATTTGAATGTTTTCTTCTATGGAAGGAAGAGCAAGCCTTCTTCTAACATAATCTCAATTTTGGTCAACATGCGCCACAGGGTTTCGGAGGAGATAGTGTTATTTGAAAGCTACCAAACCCGCCATACACAGACAACTTCAGCTTTATATATAGAGATTTACTTCGTATCATACGAAATCATAGGCAGGAGAAGGGTGACAAAATGGATCGATGTCGCCTATTTTTTAACTTTGTTTTCTCTTTTTGAATTATTTCAAATTTAGATTGAAGAATGTAATTAAAAATATGTTTAAAAAAATAGAAAAAAAAAGAAAGAAAGAAAAGAAAATATTACTGGCCTCTCAGCTCTATTCACCCTGAAATCTATTCTCTCCCTACTTTGTTAAACGTGTAAATATATATTTGGTGTTTAACCTTTTGCTTAACTAACAATACATTTCTATATTTGTCAAATATTTATATACTTGTAGCTAGCTTTCCAGCTTTGAAATTAACTGTTAATAGCCACCAAGACACTATCTATTCATGAAGCAGAACTATAAGCACTTTAGGAAAATCGCATGGTTCGTGAACTCTGTCACCATTTATTTTTAACTTGTATTTAGATGTAAGAATTAAAAACGTATTTAGATTTAAACTGCTCTTCCCCACCCACAAGCATTAAAAAATAAAATAACTTCAATCGGCTTTAAACATCCAAAACTTTTTGTAATAATTCTTATTTTAATTTTAACCACAAAAAATATTCAGCAATAAATTTATATGACAAGCGCTAAGGTATGACATGTACTTGTGTGTAATCCGGACAAGGTTGTTTATGGAAAACCAGCAGTCGCCCATGCATACCAACCTCCACTCTCCACACCACTGATGTTACCAAGGGAAAGGCAAAGGCCGATACAGTTTGGCACCAGTGATGTCGCAACTCATTTCTACAGGTGAGTTAACTGGAGCAACGTGAAATAAAGTGCCTTGCTCAAGAACACAACATGCAGCCCGGTCCGGGAATCGAACTCACAATCTCACGATTGTAAGCTCGACGCTCTAACCACTGAGCCATGCGCCTTCACGTTTACACATACGCACATAAAATAAATGAAAATGAACGGACTGACAATTCAATACATGCTACAAAAGTTCCAATAGCATGGTAATATGTCCGCAATTAGTATATTACACCTGTAGCATGTATTGAACTTCCATTGTCTATTCACCTTCATTTATTATATGCATGACGTGCATAACTAATGTTGCTACTGAGATCTTAGTTGCAGATTGACCGATATCATTAAACAATACTGCTTATTTGGATGACGAAATGGCGATATAATTTATTAGTATTCCTATAGGGTGCACCACTAGTCAGTTACTTACTGGAAGGTACCGAAGAAATAATCACAATCAACAAAATCCGGACAAATTGATAGAAAACATAGTAAATTATCTACAAGCTCTCGAGTACACCGAGTCCTCAATTTAGTTCCATACACACGCACACACACACACACACACACACACACACACACAACACACACACACACACATACATATATATATATATATATATATATATATATATATATATATATATATATATATATATGGATCAAAATAGTTTGATTCAAATTCGTTGGTACTCCGAGTTTCAAGCGTGATGCTAATCTTCAGCCATTTCAGCTTACCTCCCTCCAACAACCTGACCAGTTTCCTGTCCACCACGCGGTCGATTTCCTGTTCATCACGTCGTCGATTTTCTGGTCACCATGCGGTGTTTTCCAACTAACTGTCGTCACTGATAAACGGTTATACCAACATGAAACCACGACATCACGTGACCTTCCTCGACCAATCCCATCCCACCTTACGGTAATAACCATCACCTTCTTTCATTCAAACTCAACATGGCTCAAGATTAGCATCACGCTTGAAACTCTCGGAGTACAATGAATTTGAATCAAACTATTTTGATCCATACATGTAACTACCAATAAATGTGTTCAGTGCACTTCTTTCGTTTGTCGACTCACTCGTGTGTGTGTGTGTGTGTGTGTGTGTGTGTGTGTGTGTGTGTGTGTGTGTGTGTGTGTGTGTGTGTGTGTGTGTGTGTGTGAAAGAGAGAGAGAGAAGTGAGAACAGAGCAGGAAAGAGAGAATGTGTTTACTGAAGAGAACAGTAAATTTTAATACTTTGTTCTGTAATTTTTACCTATCACTTAACGCACACGCTTTAGTGAATTAACTATCGTAAGCTGTTATAATATGTTCAACTACAGATGTAAAACTAACAAGTGTTTTTACATTTGTTTTCAAATCACCGTTTAAGATTTATTAAAACTTTACCAACGTAATGAAACAATAACACAATAGATTTTCTTTCATAGATGGATAGCCCGCCGTTGTAGGGCAATTTTTACAGTAGAATGTCTTATATAAATATTTATTTATTCCATATCAGACCATGCCTTCCCCGACAGATAGACCTCTTGAGCAGGACAGATTTGGGCAATTTTTCGCAAAAAAACTTCCTTGACTATCTTTTTCCTTTTTAAATTATTTACATGTTTGTTCGACCGGTTCCCATGGCTTTATTCATTAAAACTTCAGAAGTTCTTGCAAGTTTGATCGTCGTAATGCTTTGCTTTTGTTTGTTTAATGAAAATTCCACCTCGTAATGATTTTCCTTTCATTTTTGTGATAGACAGCTATCATGCAGAAAATGCCAGCTTCCAAAATCCTGTTTTCTGGTTAGGTAAAATTGTTTAAACTTTAAACCCCAGTAACATTTTATTTTCTGGAACAAATAAATAACAAAATCGGATTTAAGGTGGAAAATCATTTCAATATACCAAATTTGAAAATTTTGACGTAATTTTAAAATTTCGTAAATCATTTATTTATTATCTTCAGAAGTAACGTTAACCATACTGATCTCACTGGCCTCAGGTAGACCTACAAAGGCAATGGATGCAGCCATCCTCCACCAGACCTCGCCAAATAAATATTCTTCTTATAGCTCGATTTCTAAGACATCATTTTCCATAGCAATTTCTTTTATTGCAAACAGAACAATTATAAAAGACCTCCTGGATAAGATATTATTGGATCTTACCAATGAACAAATTTGAATTCACTCACAGTAACTTAACAGTAAATTACGCTGTGATTCACAGTAAATCACTCAGTAAATTAACTGTAAAATAACTATAAATTAACATCTAGTTTCGAGAGCTATAACCTGTCTCATTCGTAGCAAAATCTCTCTGACGGAGATGCGATACATGACATACGAACTTGCAAGCCCCAGAAAGTCGATATCTAACATGAAAAGAGGTAGCGCCCAGCAAATACTATACACAGAGAAAATAATATTTAGGATTATCTTTGCAAAATCTATCTTCCCTAACCAGTTCCACCTTCAAACTTACTTTTTTTTATCAAAGTTTTCAGCTTTAAACAAATAAACGAACTTTCAACCGGAATGTTGAGAATTTATTAATCTCTCAGAAAAGGAGGCAGGATAAATTTCTATTTCATTCCATCTGGCGCAGAAAAATGTTGATAGATGTTACTCGTGGGCTATGTTGGGCTATGTTGTGACATTGAGTGTAAGACAAAATCCCCCCTAGGACAAAAGCCCCTCGGACAAAACCCCTATAGAAGTGGACAAAACACTTTCAGTTATATTTTTCGGTTATTTTTTCGTTTTTTTTTCTTCTCCTTTTACTTGTTTTAGTGATTAGACTGTGGCTATGCTGGGGTACTGCCTTGAAGAATTTTTAGTCGAATGTATGAAATCTAGAAATTTTTAAAGCCTGGTCAAAACCACCTCTGTGATATATTTGGGGTTTTTTCTTTGTTCTTGTCAAACCACCAGACTGTGGCCATGATGGGGCACCGCCTTGAAGAGTTTTTAGTCGAATGTATTGACCCTAGAATTTTTTTAGGTGATTTTTCAACCAGCGCATGAAGTTAAGCCTAAAAGTCTTCCCACATGTTAGAAATAACAGCGAAATCTCTTGAATTTTTTTTATAATTTCACGTTAACAAAAACGGAAATTGCGATTGTAAAAAAAACTTTTATTTTCCAACAATCTAATTTTTAGGTAAACAAAAATAAATTCAATCAACAATAAATAAGTAGAATAGAATAAAAAAAACACAAGACTCTACTTCACAATGTACATATTGTTAGAATTCTAACCAAAGGAAAAGCATTTACTTCAAGAAATGTATAGAAAAATAGAAACGATAAGAAATACGTTTAAACGACTAGACTTCGGCGCCATAATTCTGTTGCACTTTGAACGGCCGGACAAAGTTGAAAAGGTGAGTAAGTGCAGAGAGAAGAAAAAAAACTTTAAATTTTAATTTTAGAATGCTGGTTTTTCTGCTATAGTAGAAGGCACTAGCCCAGGGTGCCATACGGTGGGGACCATGTGACTCGGAAACAAACTTCTTCCCACACAGCCATGCTTGCGCCTATCTATCTATCTATCTATCTATCTATCTATCTATCTATCTATCTATCTATCTATCTATCTATCTATCTATCTTTCTTTCTTTCTTTCTTTCTTTCTTTCTTTCTTTCTTTCTTTCTATCTATCTATCTAAGATTAGGAACGATTATTTAATTTTATTGGGTACTCCACAATTCCAATCTTAGTAGTAAAATTAGTCAGTATATTATGCGGTAAAGAAATTTAATAAAAAGAATGTATGGACAGTAGCAGTTCAATCCATGGTACATATGTTTCAATGGCATAGTATTTTATTCATGATTTACAAAAAGCCGGACACCACTTTGGGCATCCGGCTGCTATTACATCATGCTGTGGAAACATGCAGCACGGATTGAAGTGCTATTGTCCATTTCATCTCCTTTTATTATATACTAGCAGTATCGCCCGGCGTTGCTCAGGTTTGTAAGGGAAATAACTATAAAGCATTTTTAGAGAGTTATAGCCAAAAAATAGAAAAAAATGGAAAAAAAATGATGGTAAATTTTTTTTGAGAGTTAAAAAAGGTGGAGTTGCGTCCCCTAGACGGTCTGTGGTTTGGGTTTCTGATTCTCGACCCCATGTCGAATTTATCGATTTTTTTCAGAACTGGGGGAACTTTTCAAAATTTTCGCTGCGTTAGTTTTGAATTATGACATTGGGCTATGTGTGTGTCAAGTTTCATCAGAATCGGTTGAAAGCCGTGGTCAGGGTGAGGGTACGAGAAAACAGACACACAGAAAACGCACAGACAAACTGCCGTTTATATAGGGAGAGATAACTTCTGAGCCCGAGTCAAACGCGTGTGAACGATGTCGAGAGAACGTCTGCTACGAACGATATTTTTTGACACAGGACACTTCTAAGACGACCGCCAGACGCTGAACGAAAATAAATGAACTGCGACCAGACTCAATAAAAAGAACCCGAGTTATTGGCTGCAATCATGTACTTGAAGTAAGTGTTGGCTGAAATTAAAGCAGCTTGCAAATACACACGTTCACTTTACTACATTTATACTCGGGCTAAGCCCGAAGAGCCCTAGTGCCGGAGTCGCCACTGATATACTCTTTACCATTTACTCTTTTACTTGTTTCAGTCATTTGACTGCGGCCATGCTGGAGCACCGCCTTTAGTCGAGCAAATCGACCCCAGGGCTTATTGTTTGTAAGCCTAGTACTTATTCTATCGGTCTCTTTTGCCGAACCGTTAAGTTTTGGGGACGTAAACACACCAGCATCGGTTGTCAAGACACAGACACACAAACACACACACACACACATACATATATATATACATATATACGACAGGCTTCTTTCAGTTTCCGTCTGCCAAATCCACTCACAAGGCATTGGTCGGCCTGGGGCTATAGCAGAAGACACTTGCCCAAGATGCCACGCAGTGGGACTGAACCCGGTTAGCAAGCTACTTACCACACAGCCACTCCTGCGCCTATATATATATATATATATATATATATATATAATATATATATATATATATATATATATATATATATATATATATATATATATATACACACACACAGTAGAACCTCGCAGTACGAGTGCACCATTGTACGTGTGATTTGTTGTACGAACCGGGGCTCGTGTGAATTTTTGTTTTGAAGTACGAGCGGAAATTCACAAAACGAATGAGTTTCATACAAGCGCCCGCTAGTCGGTGCTGAGCTCGCACACGCTCTCTCAACAAGCACAGTCTCCGCTCACTCAGTTCACGTGTTTATCTCATTGTTGCAGCTTCCCTCTTGTGTTTTTCCCAGTGTTGTCGTTTAGTTTTGTGCATCTTTTGCTATTATTTTAAAATAGTTAGTCGTGTTAGCCATGTTAGTGCAAAGGACAGTGCTGAGAAGGAGAAAAAGCTGATTACGTTAGAATTGAAGAAGAAACTCATTGATAAACAAGAGAGAGGAGTGCGTGTAGTGGACATGGCACGTCAATACGATTGAAGCACGTCAACAATCTACACCATCCTGAAGAAAAAGGACGAGATCAAGGCAGTTACAACAGCAAAAAGTGTCTCCAGGCTCTCTAAGCAACTGTCCAAGCAACTCGCAGGGAATACGATTACGGAAACCATCATTTGCGAGAAAGCACGAGCGCTATATGGGGATTTCTTGAAGCATAACCCGAGAACATCGACGGAGAAGACATCAACAGACGCATTTAAGACCATTCGCGGCTGGTTTGATAATTTCAAGAAGAGGATTGGTGTTCATAGCGTATCCAGGTATGGAGAAGCAGCGACTCCTGACAAGAAGGCAGCTGAAAATTTCGTGCCTGAATTCCGTCAGCTCATCGTAGCCGAAAGTTACAACGCACAACAGGTATTAAACTGTGACGAAACTGGCCTATTTTTTAAAATGCCCAGAAGGACCTACACAACTGCAGAGAAGAAAATACCAGGCCACAAGCCTATGAAAGATAGGCTAACTCACGCCCTTTTGTGGCCGCTCCTTGTCTATCATTCCGAAAACTCACGAGCGTTCAAGCCACGCAAAATCCTTAAGGAGAAGCTGCATGTCATGTGGAGGGCGAACGTTAAAGCCTGGCTCACCAGGCAATTCTTCTCCGAGTGGGCCAATCTTGTCTTTGGGACCAGCAATGAAAAAGTATCTTCTGGAGAACAATCTTCTTCTCAAGGCCCTCCTCATCCTCGCCTATGCACCTCGAAAATGATATCCTGGACAAATTTTAATTTACAAAAGTTATTTACCTTTCACGTAACACCACCCTTATCTTGCAGCCCATGGGCCAACAGCTGATCTCTAATTTTAAGAAAGTGTACACCAAACACCTGTTTCGTCGATGCTTTGAAGTCACCGAAATACAAATCTAACCCTTCGTGAGTTTTGAAAGGAGCACTACAACATTGTAAACTGCCTGAAAATCATCGGTGTGGCCTGGCAGTATAGCAGAGGGCAGTGTAGCAGGAATGCTATCTCTGAAAGTGACATAAAGGCAGTGTTGGCAAAGTGGCAGTTTCTTTCTGAAAAATATCATCCCGAGAAAGTAGCTACAAGTCGTGCAGCTGCTTTATTTAATGACACTGCCCTGGCGCCTTTTCGTAACATTTTGAAAGGCAGGAAAAAGCAGACTTCTCTTGATATATTTCTAATGAAGCGATCTGAAGTGTAAAAAGTGGAGAAAGTGTGTCCAAAAAGCCTAAATTAAGCGAAGTGAGAGAGAAAAGGACAGAAATTGTTCTTCATGAAGTCCCAATAGAAGGCGATTATCCTTCCAAATAGTAATCCTCCTCTTCGCTCAATCGTCTTCCTCGCGCACAAACTGTCCCATCTTTAAGGTAATTCAGTTAATAAAACCAGTTTACATATTTCTTTGCATTCTATTTTTTATAATTGTCACTTTACTAGTAAGTACAACTTTCCTGTTTTAAAAAATTATTTTGGATGGTTTTGGAGGGGCTGGAGCGGAATAATTATATTTTAGTTAATGTCAATGGGGAAAATTGATTAGTAAAACGAGTAAATCGTAAAACGAGCTCGGTCATGGAATGAATTAAACTCGTGCTGCGAGGTATCACTGTGTGTGTGTGTGTTTGTGTGTGTGTGTGTGTGTGTGTGTGTGTATGTATGTATGTATGTATGTGTGTATATATATATATATATATATATATATATATATATATATATATTATATATATATATATATATATATATATATATATATATATATATATAATATATATATATAATATATACACACACGTATGTCATTAGGATGAAAATGTCCGATTTTGAACTATAAGTTTATTTTACTTTATCTCAACAAAAAGCAATGCAGTTAATCAAAGTGTACACCTAAATTATCAACACAATTTCGCCATTTTATCGGTAGCTTATTTATGCCAGCAGCGAAGAATTCTGGAGAGCAAGAGGTGATAAAATCACGAAAGGCTGTTTTTACATCTTCTTTACATTTGAAGTTTTTTCCTTGCCAAAAGTTGTCTAATGCCCGGAAAACGTGATAATCAGTTGATGCAAGGTCTGGTGAATATAGTGGATGACAGGATACTTCCAAGTTCAGTTCTTGTAACTTGAGTAGCGTTCTTTGTGCAACATGTAATTGAGCACTATCTTGCAAGAGAATTGGCCTGTCTCTATTGACCAATCTCGGTTGTTTAATTGCAAGTTCACTCATCATTTCATCCAATTAGTTGATGTATGCATCTGCTGTAATTGACTTACCAGGTATCATGAAACTGTAGTGGAAGACACCAGCGCTAGACCACCAAACAGACACAATTATCATTTTTTGGTGAATATTCTTTTTTGGGGTGTGTTTTGGCACTTCGTCTCTATCCAACTACCGTGTAGAATGATTGCTATTGTTGAAAAGAATCCATTTTTCATGACGCGTAACAATACGATGTAAAAATGGTTTGTTTTATGCCATGACAGCAAAGAACAGCAAGTTTCAAGACGACGTGTCATTTGATGATCGTTCAGTTTGTGTGGTACCCACTTGTCCAGCTTCTTTACCTTGCCGATTTGTTTCAGATGGTCCAATATAGTTGGAATCGAAACATCCAACCTTGCTGCAAACTCACGCGTAGTTTGAGGTGTATCCGCTTCCACTCCAGTTTCCAGCTCATCATTATCCACCTTGGTTTCAGTTCTATCTGATTTTTAAGAGTAAAGTCACCAGACCGCAACTTCTCAAACCATCGACGTACAGTACGCTCATTCACCACATCTTCACCAAATATCTCATTGATGTTTCGAACCGTCTGATATGCATTGGTTCCACTACGGAACTTATATTCATAAACAACACGAATTTTTTTTTTATCTAAGCATGGGTTGATTTTTTGATTTGATTTTGATTTTTCCAGTTTCAGCTAATGAGCTGTGGCCATGCTGGGGCACCGCCATTTGGTTTGCTACACGATTTTACCTCACGGATGCTTTTTAGCAAACGCCATCTGATGCATGAGAGAGTTCGATGCAGCTGCCCTCATCTGCACCTCCTGCCGTGAAGTTGGTTCATCCGGGACACCTGACAGGAAGAGGTCCAGTCCTACTTTAAAGACATCCGCATCTACACCATGCAGGTCCCTCAGGTTCTTTGGGAGGATATTGAAGAGCTGTGGGCCTCTGAAGCCCAGGCTATCACAATATCTTGTCCTACATCTTGATGGCAAATTTGGAGTCCTTGGTACTACGCAGTGGCGCCCGGTTCTGGCATTTGTGTGACTCTCGATGCCAAAGTTTGGGACAAGTCCTTCCAGGATCTTCCAGGTATACATTATGGCATATCTTTCTCGCCTACGCTCCAGGGAATAGAGCTTTAATCTCTTGAGTCTTTCCCAGTAGCTCAAATGCTGCACAGAGGCTATCTTCTTCGTGTAGCTTCGTTGGATCGCCTCAAGTTCTGTGATCAACTTGACACTGGATGGTGACCATAGCTGAGAGCAATAGTCAAAGTGGCTTCGGACAAGTGTCTTCCAGAGGACCATCATGGTTTCTTGTTCTCTTGTTCTAAAGGTTCTAAGAATCCAGCCAGGCAGCCGTCTACATTTCATTGCCAGTTTAGCAACATGTACATGAAAGGTCGCGTCATCACTCATGTGAATACCCAGGTCACGCACTGATTGTGCCTCTGGGATTGCAATCCCTCCGGGTCCAGTGTATTCATTGGGTATTGCATTCAGTTTTGCATGCTGATAGTGTAAAGCTTGAAACTTTTCAGCATTGAACTGCATGCTATTCTTTTCAGCCCACTTGTATATTTCGTCCAGCTCACATTGCAGGTGCTTAGTGTCTTCAGGGTTCTGTATTGCCTGTGAGACTTTTGTATCATCTGCATAACTTGTGATCGTGGCTCTCTGCGTGGCTGAGGGCATGTCTGAGAGGGCCATTATGAACAGTAGTGGTCCCAAAACAGTGCCCTGCGGAACACCGCTCACTATTTGCGTGTTAATGGAAGTGGCCCCATTGGCTGTTAACACCTGACTTCTATTCTTCAGAAAGTCATGAAGTCATTCTCCCAATTTTCCAACTATACCAAGATCACGCAGTTTGTGACATATCATTCCATGATCGACTTTATCAAAGGCCTTTGCAAAGTCGAGATATATGGCTTCCACATTTGAGTGGTTGAGCAGTTGTTTCAGCACCCAGTCATAGTGTTGTAGGAGCTGAGTTAAGCAGCTTCTTCCTGGTCGGAAACCATGTTGGGTGTCAGGCAGCAAATCATTTTCTTCAAGGAAGGTGATTAGTTTCCTTCTGACTATTCGTTCCATGACCTTGCTGATGTGTGAGGTTAGGGAGATAGGTCTGTAGTTCTTGGCCTCCGCTCTGCTACCTCCTTTATGAATAGGGCATATTTTACCTTCCTTCAGTTTTCTTGGAAGTTTGCCAGTTGCAAGGAAGCTCTGAAAGAGAGACCGCAGTGGCTTTGCTAGGACCCTCTTACATACTTTTAGAAGGATTGCTGGGAATCCATCGGGGCCAGTAGCTGAGTTTGTTTCCATCTCATCTATAGCCTTTATTACATCGTCTTCCTTTATATTGATATAATCAATCATCGCCGCCTCTGACCCCATATCTGCAGTGGTAAAGAAGTCAGTTGGATTGCTGATTTGGAAATGCCCAAGGGGTGGAGTGAAAACACTCTTGAATTGCTCATTTAGTATTTCACTTACCCTCATTGGATTTCCTGTGAGTGTGCCATCCCTTTCAAGGAGTGACCCTATCCTACAGTGCACCGTAGCTGTTTCTTTGGCATACCTGTAGAAAGCTCTGGGTTTAGATTTTATGTTGTCTATAGCCCAGGCTTATTTGTCTGCTCTTTCCTTTTCATGGGAGAGTTGCAGACAGTTTTCAATTTCCAACAGTTTCATTTTCAGGCGGGACTTTTCACTGCTTTCAATTTGTTTGTTTAGGCGATTTGAGATTTTTATGCGCCGTCTCATTAGAATTTTCCTCTCTCTGGGGATTTTGTTCTTGTGTATAGTGGCCTTTCTATCTGGGACACATTTGTAGCATATGGCTTGCATTACAGACATGAATTGTTGAAGTTTCATGTCGATGTCCGGCGAGGAGAGACATTCAGGACAGTTTTGTTTGAGGATATCTTTCTCAATTTGTTTCCAGTTTGCCTTATTGAAGTTCAAGCTGGAAAGATTCTGAGAGTTTCTTGTAGGCTGCATGTCCATGCTTTCCTTTGGCCCGTACATGGTCAGCTCTACCATGTTGTGATCCGAGAGTAGTGTCGGTGTCACTTTCACATTATGGATGAGATCCTATTATTTGTGAAGCAGAGATCCAGTGTGTTACCTGCCCTGGTTGGTTGGAGTATTACTTGCTCCATGTACAGGGTGTTGATGAGGTTCAGGAGGGACCTCGCCTGTCCCCGTTCACATCGTGTCATTCCTGGGAGAGAAAGGCCCTCGGGCCATCTGACATTGGGCAGGTTGAAGTCTCCCATGAGAAGTACACTTATGTGCTGTTCTAGTGTGACTAGAACTTCTTCTATTTTTATAAGGCAGTCTTCAAACTTGCCCATATGGCTCGGGGCATCTGGAGGGCGATATGTAGCACACACAACTACACCAAGTTGCCTTACATGTACAATTAGTGTGTCACACACCGAGTTTGAGTATGACAAAAGGACCTGGGGTGTGAGGTCCTCACGGATGTACATAGCAACTCCTCCATGACTCCTTTCTTTTCTGTCGGTCCGTAGTACAACATACTGTGGTATGTGTACTTCCGCATCCGTTATGTCCGGTTTCAGGTGTGTTTCCGTAAGTGCTATGCATAAGGCTTGATTGCATGCAACAAAGTCTCTCAAGAACGGGACTTTTGTCCTGTTACTGTGTGTTAGTAGTCCTCTGATGTTCAGTAGGAGTATCGAGGTGAGGTGTATGCTGTTGCCGGTGGTGTCCACCTTGGGTCTATTTGCTGTGGTGGTCTTGTGAACTGTGGGTAGTCCCATCTGCGAGCTTGAGTTTGATGGAGCCAGGTTAGCTGCTGTACAATCTTTTGTGCCATGCACAAAAAAGATTCTTGTTCAGCAGCTGCCCTTTCAACAACACGTTGGCGGTTTGTGGCACGCACCACATCTGCGTACCTCCGCTTTGGGGCAGGTGGTGCGTGGTCCATCCCTTTTCCTTTCGGTGGTTGGTTACTGCGGCAGAGTCCCGGATGTGCAAAACGGCAGCCTGCACCTTCCTCTCCATGCCAGCAGGCACCTCTCAGGTAGAACCTACACACCCGTGTGCGTTGCTTGTTTCCATCCTTTTTGGTATATGGATAGTTAGGTTTGCTTCTATCCTTGGCTGTTTCGTTTTTTGGTTTTCCCTGAGTTTTAGTTTTAGTTTTTCCTCCTTTTTTGGTTCTATCTCCATGTCCATGGCTTTTGGTGCTGGTAGGAGGACCCGCACTTGGGTTTACTTCCCGGGCAGGTTTCTCACTGGAGTTTTCTTCCTGGGCGTCTACCAGGTGGGGGTGACCTTTTTCATCAGCGCCCGCGTCTCACAAAAATTGATTTACAAGAGAAAACTCACAATATAATCAGACACCATGAATTGCATTTCGAAATGTGATGATGTAAAACAAACAACTGTCAGGATAAAACATTAGAGTTCACGACTGTTAAACCCTGGTGACTTGGTGTATAAGAAAATCGGACATTTCATTCTTAATGCCTGATATTATATATATATATATATATATATATATATATATATATATATATATATATATATATATATATATAAAGAGCAATAAAGATTCAAGTTAATTTAAATGAATTTACTTGAATATGGTACCTAACTTAGATGCACCAAAAAAAAAACTATACTGATTTAACAATACAGTAATGTGGGGTGATTATAAGCGAGAAAGAAGCAACAAGAATGGATAGGTTTTTAGTACGATCGTTTCATACAAGGACAGGTTTTATTAAAAGTTGCAAAGATTACAGCATATAAACGAGTCCCGTACTCATCAGCTAAAATACATGTGAGATCTCTAGACATCCTAGTGTTTGAGGCTATACTCATGAAGTAATGTAGATAATTAACATAACAGATTTCTAAAGTTCATTAAAGTTCTTTAAAGATGATGTACAGTCTTATCACAGAATTTTAAAAAAGTTTTGATAGCATCACAGAGAAGGGACCTAATCCATATGAATTTCCATAGATATGATGAGGGATTATATACTCACAGAAGACAAATTTATCCATTGTTAATTACAACCGAGTGGGTCTCAATTCCTGCTTATTAGCTAATAAGCAGGAATTGAGACCCACCTCGTTGTAATTAACAATGGATAAATTTGTCTTCTGTGAGTATATAATCCCTCATCATATCTATGGAAATTCATATGGATTAGGTCACCTTCTCTGTGATGCTATCAAAACTTTTTTAAAATTCTGTGATAAGACTGTACATCATCTTTAAAGAACTTTAATGAACTTTAGAAATCTGTTTATGTTAATTATCTACATTACTTCATGAGTATAGCTCAAACACTAGGATGTCTAGAGATCTCACATGTATTTTAGCTGATGAGTACGGGACTCGTTTATATGCTGTAATCTTTGCAACTTTTAATAAAAACCTGTCCTTGTATGAAACGATCGTACTAAAAAACCTATCCATTCTTGTTGCTTCTTTCTCGCGTATATATATATATATATATATACAATATATATATATATATATATAATATATGTGTGTGGTGGTGTGTGTGTGTATGTATGTCTGTATTATGTATGTATGTATGTATGTATGTGTGTGTGTGTGTGTACATACTAACATATATATAACACAAAAAAGTACATACTATATAATATATATATATATATATATATATATATATAGATAGATAGATAGATAGATAGATAGATAGATAGATAGATAGATAGATAGATAGATAGATAGATAGATATCGACATTTATGACTGACAAAATGCTGATATTCTATATGTCGTAGCAGCAAGATTTGACTGGCATGCAGTGACCGGACGCTTTCCGCTGATGATTTTCAGTAGAATGAACTCACGTTGTATGGGAGTTCAGGCACCCATGACAGACGAATTTCGTCTTCTACAATCTATGTGTATCCTTTTATGCACCAAGTACCTATATGAGAGACTCTTTGAAGCTAATAACGTAGTATTCGGTTAACATTCGGTGAACAACATGAAGTACGAAAACAAACGAGTTGAATACACAAACAACGAGAGAAAATGGAAACTAGGACAAGTAACACAAAGAACGATCCTTCATCAGTTGTCGGCTGTCTATCTACTCCTCATTTCGGGCATTCGACGACAATATGAGTCTTCGAAGACAGTTGCTCCCATAACTTCCAAAGTAAAATTTTGGATTTATGGAGGGTCAAATTTAGGAACAAAAACAGGATAGTAGAGACGTATAAGGAAACCGAACAAAAACAAACATGGAGAGTCGTTAGACCAGAACGAGGGGAAAATAGTGAACGCTAAGGGAAATATTTTCTTCGTAAAGAGAAAAGGCAAGAGAGAGAGAGAGAGAAAGAGAGACAGAGATGTCCAGTCCTTGGGACGTCGTGCAAGAAAAGAAAGATGGTCACGTGAAGAAAAGAGAGATGGCCGCGTGAGGAAGAGAGATGGTCACGTGGGGAAAAGAAAGATGGACGATGGTCACGTGTGAGCAACGAGAGAGAGATGTGCATGTATAAATACATAGATATATATGAGTATGTATTTACAAATACCTATATCTATCTATCTATCTATCTATCTATCTATCTATCTATCTATCTATCTATCTATCTCTCTATCTATCTCTATGTATGTACGTATGTATGTATCATTTATCATTATATATCATTTATCATTATATATTCTATTTATTTGTAATAAGTATACCATTTTTTCGTATACGTAGAACTACATTTATACGTATTTTGTATATTTGTTGTGTTTTAATATATTCATAAGGGAGTGTTGCAAAAGCAAAATCTACTTGTTTATGCATGTGTCTATGTGTGTATACGTGTATGCACGAGTTAATGTACTAGTGTGTGTTGGTGATAGTGTGAATGTGACAATACATAAAACAAAATATTTTGAATAGAGTAGTGATAGAAACACACATAGTATTAATAGTAATAGTAACATAGCAGCAGCAGTTGTAGTAGTAGAAGTAATATCAGCAGTCACCGTCGTGGTAGGAACAGCAGCAAAAGTAACAACGGTATTAGCTACAGACGAAAGCTAAGCTTTGGGGTGGGTGTTTTTTTTTTGTTTGCTTTTTGTAAACATTTACTTTTATCTTCACTGTTGAAAAGTAGATACTGTAGTTAAATTACATGTATTTTCTTTTGTATTATCCCTTTAATGGTGTCCGCCGTTTTCAAAGCGATTGTGTGTTGTGTGTGAGTGAATGATAGGATGTTATGCGTGTTGTGTAGCATTGTCTGTGCGTTACTGTGTGTTATATACAGATAGCTGTAACGGTAGTTTTCTCTGATCAGTTTGTCTCTACTTTTGTTGTCAGATTCCTTCTGTTGGGCTGGGATTTGGGCTCTGCTTTACCATGGCACAGATCGACAATCGGTTAAATTGATTAGAATTTTACTGGTACATGTACAGCATCAATTTTCCGGAATGTTTGGTTCTAAAGCTTTCTGGATTACTGATTTTTCGGAATCAAAGAGTGATCACCTTGATCAACACATTTTAAATTAAAATATCAAATTAATTTAAATACTTCGTTTTTTTTTTATATATCTACTTTTCAAATTTCTTTATGTGAATTCGTGTGTTGAAGTCACTGAGGAGATTGCGAAAAAGCAACGAAAGAGCTTTGACCGAAAAATCGGATATTTAATTAATGAGTGGAATTGAACTAGTGTGTGTGTTAATTAACTTAACTAGTTAAAGGAAATATAAGTACATCTACATTAGTATAAATGATACAAGTTAATTAATATCTGTACAAGGTAAGCTGGTCTGGAGATCGCAGAAATTTGAGGTTCCTGCTCGTAACTTAGTGCGGGTTAGAAGTTCAACATCATCAGTGTCTAGATAGTGGTGTGCCTATATTTTATTTTTATCGACCCCGAAAAGATAAAAGGCAAACCTAACTTCGGTGGCATTTGAACTGAGTATATAAAAGGCAGGAAGAAATACTACAAGGCCTTTTTTGTCTGACTTCTTACGATTCTGCTAATCCATCGTCCTACTATAGCGAAGAGAATCAAGAAACAGAGATGACTAGTTTCAGCATTTTACACTTTGTCAGAAATCGGTCATTCATTTTCTGAACCACAAAGAGAGAATAGTAGCTTATAACTATTTATAGCATATACAAACACAGCTTAAACTAATTTGGTCTGCCCTAATTTGCATAACAGTGCAGTCATTGTAACATGACGTAATTAATTTGCAATTAATTCATAGAAGCATTACTCACAGTGTTAGAATAATTATATATGCAAGCTAACTTAAAGGTGTGTGATTTTAGTAAGCATATTTTTAGCGTAAGTTATATATTTATCTCAACGCCGTATGGTGCTGCTAGTAATTAACAGTATTAGTACCATCGTTTGCAGCACCACCATCTCCCTGTTGCTCTGTTCCTACCATTGCTAATATAACCTGAAGAACAAGCCCTACTCCATCTTTAGTACGAACAGCATCAAGCAATAGAAGTGGTTGTAGTAACTTTAATTACAAAGTGAGAGGAGATGGACAGGTTCCACTGTCAGACTGGTATGGTTGATGTTCTGTTAGATCTGCCTGCATCTGATTGCAAGCCCAAATTTGATCAACCAGAGCAAATCTGCTTTCCTTCACCGGACATGGATTTCGTCTCAAAATTCTTTTTTTTTTCTCTTTCTTTAGGAAGAAGTTCAGCAGATAGTCACGATTCTCACAATGGCTCCCAGGGCACCGGACTGGCGTACAGGTTGAGCCTCTCCTCATAATGTTTTTTAGCTATTACCCTCATTTTCTCCTGTTCTTATTCCTGATTGACAGACATTTCGAACACTGCGCTTTTTCACTTCCAAACACAATTGAAAAGGAGGGTGCAGAGATTCTACACCTACCCTTTCGACTAACCAACACAATGTAACCCGACACTTTCCTACTGCACAGCACAACATAACCCCAAACCATCTGGTGTTTCATGTCAACTAATTGTGTGGAGTTCTGTCTGTTGTAATGTTCGTATTTGGAGGAGGTTTTGGTGATAATAGAAGGCTGAGAGATGTTATGGTGTTGTTAGTAGTTTGGAGAGAATTATAGTTGTTTGGTTCCAGATCAAAGGTATACAAACAGCGAGCAGATTGTATTTTATTCGGGCATAGTGCATCTAGGACTAAATACTTTTTTAAAGACAGTAGCGTGTTATTTGAAGGATATTTTACTTGTATTTCTAGTAGGTTCAGAAACTCTATAGATGCTCCTTCGTTGGCTCGAGGTGGTTGTAATTGTTGCTATTGCTTAGCAGGTAGTACTGGGTTAAGGCTAACTGGTTGGTGCCCTGATATAACCCAGTAATGGCGCCCTCTCGATCTTGCCATTCTTCTACTAACAAGACATCAAAACATTATTATATACAGATTTCTTAAGGGGGTGAGCTGACAGAATCTTTACCGCGTCAGACAAAATGCTTATGTTCTGATTTCAAAATTCCGCCGAGGTCGACTTTGCCCCTCATCCTTTCAGTATCAATAAATTAAGTACCAGTCAAGCACTGGGGACGATTTAATCGACTAGACTCCCTCCCACAAAATTTCAGGTCATGTACCTATTGTAGAAAGGATTATATATTGTTACCTTGTCAGTTATACAAGGCAGGATCGAGTGTTGTATGTGAAATAGATTAAAGATTCAGTATTCTTCCAGACCAGACTCCCACAGCTGCAAGACTTGTCCAAAAAGAAACATGAGTGTAAAAGAATAAATAAATAAAAATCCATTGCTTTACTTGCAATTTTACTTGAAATAGTTAAGACTTAACTATTTCAAAATGCTTCCCTTCATTCTTAATGCACCGTTCCAACGCTTTTTTCTCTTCTTATTTTTTTCTTCCAGTTCTGGAACGCATCATGGAATGTATTTTCAACAGTGTACTGCTCTCATTGCATATTCTTTTTTCTATCCTTTAAAATTGGAGATTTTCCAGAATTGATTTCAACTCCGGGGCTGAGGGGGGGGGAGTTAAAAGAAAAAAGACAGCCGCAAGAGCCAAAAATTACGGGTAAGAAGTGATGCGTGAGATGTTGTCGATCCAAGTCAGACTCTCTATCAATCGTTTGATCACATGGAATAAACTCATGATGAAAGACACGCTTCCAATTTTAAAAAATGAGCAATATCGTCTTCACATTTGAGCGGCAGGGTGCGGTGATGACAATTCCACTCACTGCGACAACAACCTTTTTGTTTTGATAACATTGCCGTACACCCACGTTTCATCATATATTATAACTTTTCAGACAGTTCTCATCAACATTCGAACGATGAACCACCTCCAAACTGATTGAGTCTGTTTGAGTGAGTTGACACGGTACACATTTTGTAGTAACACGATGCATCTTCAGTTTTCAGCGAAGGTAAAGAATACATACACCCGGTGTTTAGGGTTAGGGTTAGGGTTTCGGGTTAGTTTTGGGATTAGGGTTAGGGTTATGCCGAAAACGGATGGTATGCATATTCTTTACCTCCGCCCAGTTTGCTTTTAAAATCATGTGACACGAAGTTTTACACATGCCTACTTCTTCGGAAACTTCGTGGACAGTTTAGCAAGCACTTGCAAGGGATTTGTCTGTTGTCACGCACTCTGTTTTTGTTATGTTGATAAAAAGTCCAGCCCCTGCAGCATGTTTAGCAAGATAGTCCAAACAAGATTCGTTTATTGCAGAAACATCATCAGCATAGTTGTGATTAGAGAGGAAGTGTTCGCCGATTCAGAATCCAGACGGGCAATCATTTTCACTTATAGAAAGTATTGCGGCGATTACAATACAGAAGAGTAAAACTGAAAGAACATATCTTTGCTTCACTCCTTTTAAGACATTGACAGATCTGAAGGTGCCAATATCAGACTTCAAAAACGTTTTCTTTAATTTGACTTTTTTGCTGAAGGCCAGTAAGTTCGGGGGAAGGCGTAAGTCAATTACATCGACCCCAGTGCTCAACTGGTACTAATTTTATCAACCCCGAAAGAATGAAAGGCAGAGTCGACCGCGGTGGAATTTGAACTCAGAACGTAAAGATGGACGAAATGCCGCTAAGCCTTTGCTCGATGTGCTCGCGATTCTGCCAGCTCGAACACTTTACTCTTCCAAATCCTTCATTGTTCAACTTCAAAAAAATCACCAAATACACTAAATATACATTCATTCTAGTACGTGCAAATCGATGGCCAACTGACCTGGTGTTATGTGGCTATTGAAGTTCAAGGTCATCTATAGGCAGTACTACAACGGCAGCAAAACCGATTGGCTGGGGTGTTGTTTTAGAAATACAGGTTTTTTTTTGCATTTCTTTGTTTTTGTTTTTACAGTACATTAGATACTTCATGCTTTTGAAGTCTTGTTTATTTAACACTAAATAGCAAAAATCAATGTAAAACAAATTATTTACAAATAACTTAAATAATAGGGGAAATGCACATTTTTCAACACTTAACTGATCTTTTTAAAATTGCTTTAATTTACCATTTGCACCATGGTAAATCTGGATTTGGAAAAAAAAAATTGTGATGTCCCCTTCCGTTGATCCCTTAACCACATTTTTACTATGTTTCATCGTTAGTACCACCCTGGCTTCAGGTCATTCTTACTCGAGCAAATCTTATATTATAAAAGAGAAGCGAATTTTTGTCTTTCTGTTCTGCACAACATCTATTAGAGGGGGGAAGAAGGGAAGGAATCAAATTATATGTCACAGCGTATTTTTAGAAGGGAGGGAAAAATTTGTTGTTGAGAGAGAAACAGTGAGAGAGTGAGTGCGCGCGTGTGATAGCTAGTTAGCTAGCTAGCTAACTAGCTATCACACGTGCGCACTCAGTAGCTAGCTAGCTAGCTAGATAGATAGATAGATAGATAGATAGATAGATAGATAGATAGATAGTGTTGCCACCATAATAACTAACAAGTTTTGATTTAAAACGCGGGAATTTTAAGCGCAAGTCTGTCAAAACAACACACTTTAAAAAAAACTATATATATAGATACATAGTTATTCTTTTTTATTGTTTGTGTATGTGTATGTGTGCGTTTCTCTGTCTTTTAATTTATAGACAACGCGATACAGACTTTCACTTTGAACTGTTTATGAAGGTACATGCATGATTAGCAAATATTTTTACCGGCAGCGTAGCGACGATAAAGACCTAGTCTGTTATCAATGACGTTCAGCTACGACCATCCTGTCTTTTTCTATGTCAAGAGCTTTCTAATGTATCTTCCCGTTTTTTTTTCAAAGTCAATAAGTATCATATGAAGGAGATCTAGTTACTATTTCTAGCACATCAAGCTCCTTTTCCGTTCGGTTTAGTAGTGGTGGATTTATATTTCAAACTTAAGGCTAGTGTATCAACAATTTGCCATTTGATGCATCTCTACGACTATGTTAACACCAGATCTAATGCACCAGGAGAATAGCTTTAAAATTATTGGTTTCATTTGGTTAAATCTTGCGTTATTCAATAACCTGTCAAAAAAAAACCCCTTTATTTTTAACATGTAACTAAATCATTACATGACACGGTACTTTCTTATTATCGACAGCCAATTTTCTATTTACTAACGGATTAGTAAAAAGAAAAAGCCCCAAACACCCCATTACACTTGTGAGACGACTGTAACAGTTGATCAGTGAATCTCGTGCCGAAAAAGGGCCATGAATTGAGTCTTTATTTCATTCTGTTTTTTTTTGGGGGGGGGGGGTTGTTTTTGGTTTTTTTAACACTTTTACCATCCAATTCCATGCCCTTTTCCGGTAAATTTTTCTGGTAATTTTCTCAATGAGATAGTGATAGCTACTCCGAAAGAAAGTCCGCCAATGAACACCTTGTCTCATTAGTGTAATACTTTATTTTCTAATCTTTTAACAAATAAAAAAAATTAGCTGTCAATAATGGAAAGTATCTAGAACAGTTTTCCTATTTGACAATGGACGATACGCTTAATAAATTAGCATCAACATGTATTAAATATATATTGGCTTCAAGTTCTGGCAATTTCGTGTGTGTGTGGTGGGGATAAGGATAGGACAATTAGATCGACTACAGTACTCAACTGGTAGATATTTTGTCAACCCCGAAAGGATGAAGCACAAAGTCGACCTCAGCAGAAAGACGGACGAAATCCCGCTAAGCATTTGTTCGGGGAGCTAACGATTCTGCCAGCTCACCGCCTTTACATTAAATATATATTGGTTTCAAATTTTGGCGCAAGGCCAGCAGTTTCGGAGGCGGGTCGGTCGATTAGATCGACCAAAGTACTCAACTGGTACATATTTTGTAGACCCCGAAAGGATGCAGTGCGAAGTCGACCTTAGCGGAATTTGAACTCAGAACGTGAAGACGGACGAAATGCCGCTACGAATTTATCCTGGCATACTAATGAGTCTGCCGGTTTGCTGTCTTTATATTAAATATATATTAAATGCCTGATATCAAAGGCCAAATATGACATGGTCAAGTAGATACTTTCTATACTACTCTCCATCTAAATTCATTGCAAAGAAGTTAAGTGATAAGTGAACCACATACCTCTTTGTAAGAAACAAATATGCAGATGATCAAACTATTTTTTTTAAAATGTAAACAAGAGGCGGATGTGTTGATGTGATATGGGAAGGAGGGAGTGAGTGAGAGAGGAGAGAGAGAGAGTAAGGCTTAGATCAATCACAGGGACTATTGTTTATATTTCATGAGCAACATATCCATATCCATCGTTAGTCAATCTACTTTATTGACTATCCTTTTTCACCAAAAGGCTCTTAAGTACATTTCTCTCACTAGATTCCTGTTAAGTATTTCATAGCAGCTGCCTCACTTCTATTTAATATACAAAGGCGGCGAGTTGACAGAGTCTTTAGCACAGAGGACAATATGCTTTCTTCGGGTTCTTTACATTCTGAGTTCAAATTCAGCTGAGGTCAACTTCGCTTTTCAAGCACCACTGAAAAGGCAATTTGGTGGTTTGCATATCGACGCATGATAACCAACATAGCTACATGTGAACAATGCAATAATCCTGCACGATTTCTGTAGAGAAAAAACCGACTGAAAGCTGTGGTAGTGTTCCTGTGAATTCACTTGGACTATACGAGCCAGTTCCTTTTTTGAGAAGAGCCATTTGACTCTAGCAATTATAATTCAACTGATGTGCATGTGGTTGGTAAAAGATTGTGGCTGCTTCTGGTTTCTATCACGATTTACTTCAATCTTTTTAACAATTTACTTTCACTTTTTACGTCGAGAAACTACATGTTAACCAAAACAAGTGTATTCGGAAACCCATTCACAAAAGTTATCAGATTACTGCTATGAGTGAATCCCAATTGAAACATGTAATTATCACGTGCATGTTCTGTTTATCTACCAATCAACTTGCGGGAGATCCCGCCACAAAGTCTGAACATCATCTCCAAATGTTCTTGAAATTTTCGCACTTTTCTCTTGTGATAAGCATCCCCCGCGAAGATATAAGAGCAGCAGTTGAGAGCAACCAGGGAGTACATAACCCACTTCCCGTTACAGACCAGCAAACTGAGGCAGAGCTTCCTCAAGATTCGGCGGGCTCACAACTCTGTCTTTTGCTCCAAGATAACTAATGGCTGAGTAAACACAGTTAAAAATACGTTATTTCACTTCTCATCACAAACAAGCCAAAAATGTAAGAAGATATCGTATAAACTCGAACCCCCATAAGTCACAGTAGCTGTTCCAGTGCATTGCCCTCGCCATCCTTCGGGGCAACGCCTTTTCCATTTTGTCTGCTAGGACCATGCGGCGGCCTGGATTGCAAGAAATTGTATGTTCCACTCCTTAATGCAAAGTTACCCCATATAAACAACTTTGAAGTATCATCCGAGTGACAGGATTCAATCTATAAATCCACGTCTCGATTTCCATTTAAGGCCAACTCGTTCCTGACTTTGCAGTAAGCCATTAATGCTTGTAACATTTAGGCACTATTAAAGTTGATCCCTATATCCTACGTCACTTTACCAGTATCTAAAAATCCTTACACACACACACTCGTCGGCTGTCCTTCTTAGGTCGACGTTGACTGTTCTGTTCAAGAACAATTTGTCTTGGACGGTAAGGCAGTTGGCACCGTCCCCTACCACCACCACCACCACCAGACTGCAAGTGGTGTACAAGAATGCACCGAGCATAATCGACGATGAGGCTGCCCCGCAATAGCAGCTTACTTGCTAGTTAACGCCCACACCGTCTCCCTAGCAAAGGGGTTGCTAGCATTTGCCCAAAGTGCTACCCCAGTCTACAGACGGAAGGGACAACTTATTCTCCTTTTTTCAACCTGCCACTAATGTGCGTACCGGACCTGTCCGCTTTTTCGTTTCTATCCATTTTTTTCCCCTCTCATTTCTTTCTCGAAACGTCAAAGACTTTTCCATTCTTCCCGAATACACCTGCTTGTTGTTCTCTCACCTATCTTTGTCTTTTGTTTTCTGTAAATTTGAACTAGATATACTTCTTAAGAAAATATGCAATTGCAATATTTTCACCAATTTCAATGTTATGATTAGCGAAATGAGAAACCGGTAGATTCTCATAATATTGTATACATTTTCCTTCCTATATATATAATCAAAATAAGCATCAGGATGTCAAGTAGAGATGCAGTACGACTATTGCTTATTTTGATTTTATTCACCTTCGAGCAGTGCGGATAATACCGGACTGACTTGGTGCTTCAACTTCAGTACCTGATTCAACAACTGAATCTCATATATATATATATATATATATATATATATATATATATATTATATATATATATGTGTGTGTGTGTGTGGTAGCCACTACACACATTTTTTTCTCTCCTTGTTTTTTCTGTGTTCCTTTCTGTGGAAGAGCATAGGCTCGAAACGTAAAATACTTTTTCAATTCCCGAGCGTTATACTAATACATCTGTTTGCTTTCTACACCACCTGTCTTAGTCTTTTGTTTTTTTTTCGTGGATTCTCCTTATATATATGTGTGTGTGTGTGGTGTGGTGTGTGTGTGTGTGTGTATATATATATATAGTATATATATATATATAATATATATGATATATATATATATATATACATATATATATATATATATATATATATATATATATATATATATATATATATATATATAAAGTTCAGCCTTTCCTTAAATAAATATACTATAAAATACTTGCGAGCCAACCTAATCTATTATAATCTTACACCAAAGACCACAACGACCATAAAGATCAATCAGCGCAACTCTGCAATATAAGTGCCTGTTGTTAAGCACTGGGTTCATCCTATCGACTTACTTTAGCCTCTAAAATTGCTAGACTTGAGCCAAACTTTGAACCCATTACACACACATAAACTAAATGGATCTACGTCTCTCGGCTTCGATAATGAGTTTTTAAATGAACGACACTTAACTTATAAGCAGCCGAGTAGTTCACAAACATTTTCCTATCGAAGTCGGATGTAGAGGGTTTGTTGGACACAGCGTGAGACGACTGTTGTTATCGCTAGGCCTAACTCATCGTAAAGTCAATACCACCATGACTGATATCCAATCTACAGTGGAGAAGGCTAGCCACTGGATTTGGTTAAAAAGAGACGATGAGCGATGGCTAGAAGTATATTGAGTTCTTCATAACCAGCTGATCTAGCAAGCGGGGCCTCATATCAGTGAGGGGGGCCGGTGCGCATTGATGCCGTCGAGAGGTAGGCCCCGAAACGGCGCGCATTCTCTCCTGATGACCCCATACACTTGCTAGCTTCCGGTATACGGAGCTTTTAACTGGTAGCACTTGCATGTGCAAGTTGTTTGCAAGACATCTAAGCAGCCGAGTAGTTGACAAACACTTGTAACGTTAACGTAATTTTTCGGTCGGAACAGTGTAACAAAGAGTGTGGCCATGGTGTATATTTTTTTTTTTTGCTATAGATAGAATCCATTCGACGAGCTGCTACATAGATAGAATCCATTCGCCCCCTGACACATCAGATAGCTTCATACATACATAAAAGTGCTCTCACACACATATGCACAAACACAAAATACACACGCACACACAATTTATCAACAACCCCATATACCAGTGGTTTTAAACCAGGGTTCCGCCAGTACAGTCCAGGGGTTCCGCAAGAAGTTACAAAACTGCTAAAATCGGCAGTAATTTTTAATTCTCCAGTGCAGATATGAGTGCATAAGACTATTAAATTATTGCACAGGGGTTCCTCGAGCCAGTGGAATGCTTCCTTGGGGTTCCGCTCCAGCAAAAAGTTTGAAAAGCACTGCCATATACATATACCAGCTGATAACAGGGACACGTACATTCGCTCACATACATACTGACACAAACACAGACAATATTCGCGCATACACATATAATACACACGCAAACAATGTCATATGCACACACGCATACACACACTTATGCTCGACTACCTTTTACACACATCCACCTAAAAGCAACACAAGAACATACACGCACACACGATACTTGCACAAAATATACGCACGCACAGTGGCTGCTACACATATGCATTTGCACATACATCTGATAGCCTCCTAAAGACATACGTAAGAGACTGGCTCACACTTCTACATATATACATACGTCGACACACGCGCACGCATAAATACACAGAGCTCACACAAACACATCACTCCATACACGCGCATATACTTGTTTACTCACATACATACACACATGTACGCTCCAACACATGCACATACACACATTCACATAATCTTCATAGTCACACATATGCTTGTTCACATGCGCATGCACAAGCACACATTATCCTCATGTACACACACATACTTACGTAAGCACACTTGACATTTCGAGCCTATGCTCTTCTACAGAAAGGAATGAGGAGAAAACAGCTGGAGAGAGAAAAAAAAAACATGTCTGAATTAACGTTTGCATACATTGAGTTGACCGGAAGAAAGGAATTGGTCGGAAATGAGGGTGGCAAGGTTGCTGTTGTCCTCCTTGCCACCCTCGTTTCCGACCAATTCCTTTCTTCCGGTCAACTCAATGTATGCAAACGTTAACTCAGACATGTTTTTTTTTCTCTCTCCAGCTGTTTTTCTACTCATTCCTTTCTGTAGAAGAGCATAGGCTCGAAATGTCAAAGACTTTTTCCATTTTTCCTGAGCGTCAAACTAATACACCTTGTTTGTTATTCCCCCACTTGTCTCAGTCCTTTATTTTTTTTTTGTTTTTAGCTTCACGTGACTGTTCATCCGACAGTTGTGATCACAATTGTCTGAAGAACGGTCACGTGAAACTCGGAGTAACAGTTTGTGAAGAATTCTCAGCTTTAATAAAATAGTATATAACTCTGCCTCTGGTACTCGAGCGCTATTTTTTCACCTTGTTTTGCTCTGCAGTTTTACTTGCGCGCGTACGTATTATATACGAGGGAGTACTGGAAAGTTCCTGGCATTAAGGGTGTCGCAAAGGCGTGGTTGGAGGCTCAACTTTCCAAGTTCTTTTACGAGGCTTAAAAATACTGAAGAACCGCTGCAATAAGTGTGTGAATCTGAGAGGGGAATGTGTTGAATAAAATCATAATCAACTGACCTTCCTGTGTTTTCTTTTACCCAAAACCAGGAACTTCTCAGCAACCTTCGAATGTATGTATGTATGTAAGTATGTATGTATGTATGTATGAGCATGCGACCTATATTGGAATTGGATATCATGCACTGGCTTGTCTCTGGATCATGTCAATAAGGCGGCGAGGATCTGTGAGGTGTTGGGCAAACCCTATTGCGCAGAGAATTTCAAGTTGCATGATCGCTAGTGGGGCGACTTTCAGATGCCCGGTCGAGTAGGAGGTCACTACGGTAACTGTGGAAACCGCGGACACGAACCCGAGTGAAGACGACCTTGGTGCAATAACCTTAATACACAGGTATTGCTGACATTTTGTAAAGGAAATGGTCAGTGATGGGCTTCTTCGGTCACGAGTGGACAGCCATTATCGTATATATATATATATATATATATATATATATATATATATATATATATATGTGTGTGTGTGTGTGTGTGTGTGTGTGTGTGTGTGTGTGTGTGTGTGTGTGTATAGTGACTGTCTGGTAAGTAGCTTGTTTACCAACCACATGGTTCCGGGTTCAGTCCCACTGCGTGGCACCTTGGGCAAGTGTCTTCTACAATAGCCTCGGGCCGACCAAAGCCTTGTGAGTAGATTTGGTAGACGGAAACTGAAAGAAGCCCGTCATATATATGTATATATATATATATATATATATATATATATATATATATATATATATATAATATATATATATATATATATATGTAAATGTAAAAAAATACAAACTGGGACAAAAACGTGAAACATTTAGAAGACGATACAAAAAACACGGACGGAACATTCGAAGCCTTCAATCTTCAGTCAAGAACCGGATCATCTTCGCAATTTCGGCTGATTAATCTTGAGATTGCTCCGACCTGGCCAGCCCCAAAGGAAAATCTAAGCCAAACGCATTAGATTCCTTGGAAGAAAGCCTCGAATGTATACAAAACAAGGACGGAAAACAGACGATGTTACACGAATAAAAATACAAAAATACGAAAAAACAATAATGATAATAATAATAATAATAACAACAATATATATATATATACGTATATATACGTGTGTGTGTTTGTGTGTCTGTGTTCGTCCCCCTAGCATTGCTTGACAACCGATGCTGGTGTATTTATGCCCCTGTTACTTAGCGGTTCGGCAAAAGAGACCGATAGAACAAGTACTGGGCTTACAAAAGAATAAGTCCCGGAGTCAAGTTGCTCGATTAAAGGCAGTGCTCCAGCATGGCCGCAGTCAAATGACTGAAACAAGTAAAAAAAAAAAAAAAGAGAGAGAGAGAGAGAGAGAGTTAAAAGAGTATATATATATATATGGGATCGAGACAAAGGCTCCTCGGAAGAGCCCCACAGTTATATTTTTCGGTTATTCTTCAAATCTGCTTTTTTATTTTCTAAAACTATTTTTATTTATTTAGTCGAATGTATCGACCCTAGAATCTATTGTTAGGTGATTTTCAACCAGCACATGAAGTTAAGCCTACAAGGTATTTCCCCCATGCTACAAATAAAAGCCAAATCTTAAAAAAAAAACAAAAAAATTATAATTTCACGTAAACAAAAACGGAAATTGCGGTTGTAGAAAAAAACTTTCATTTTCCAAACTTCCAATTTTTAAGTAAACAAAATATATTCAATCGACAATAAATAAGCAGAATAGAATAAAAGAAAACAAGATTCTTTACTATTCAATGTACATATTGTCTGAATTCTAACAAGAGGAAAGGCATTTACTTCAAGAAATGCATAAAAACATAAAAACGATAAGAAGTACGTTTGAATGAGTAGCCTTCGGCGCTAGAATCCTGTTAGGACTTGAACGGCCGGAGAAAGTTCAAAAGGTCAGCTCATTCTCATTAATTTGTAAGTGCTGAGAGAAGAAAACAAAAGACTTTAATTTTAAACATTAAAATGCTGATTTTTCTGCGACTAAAAATTCTTCTAGGCGGTGCCCCAGCATGGCCGCAGTCTGATAACTGCAGCAACAAGTAAAAATATTTTTTTAATTCTCGCGTCGATACGTTCAACTAAAAATTATTCAAGACGGTGCCTCAGCATGGCCAATCTAATGACTGAAACAAGTAAAAGGTGAAAAAAAAACCCCCCAAAATAGCGGAAAAATATAACCGTGGGGCTTTTGTCCAAGGGTCTTTATCTGTGGGGCTTTTGTCCTACACTCATATATATATATATTATATATATATATATATATATATATATATTATATATATATATATATATATATATATATATATATATATAATATATATATATATATATATATGAGAGAGTTATATATATATAACCAACTAAGGGATAATGCCTATCCAATATGCTGCTGGTAGTGTACCCAATTATTCATACGCAAGTGCTGGTTATTGCGTGCCAATCTCGCAATTGAGTGTGTCATATATGGGCGGGGGTAAAAAGTGGTTTACCCTTAATTTATACGGCAAGAAAATGGAAAGGATACAAAAGGACATACGACATCCAGTAGACATTCTAGAGTGTCTATTTATTCCAAAGCATTAGAAAGTATTAGAAGAAAGATGTGTTAACATACTGAAGCTCTGTGAAAAAACATCCTGTTGTATTGTAAATGAAGTAGTTATTTACTAGAAATGATTGACTAGAATTAACAGTGTGGCCACGCCCATGTCTGATATGTTATTGCATGTGTGTGTATAATCTTACGTATGAACATGCGCGCGCACGTACGAAAGCGTACGATCTGTGATGGAAATTAAATTGGTGTCAGATAGAATTTCAAGTAATTGATATTAACTCTTCTGAAAAATAGCTCTCACTGACATTGGCAATAAGCCCTACCAAAATGCTATACACTGCCTTCATCATTTTTGGTATGTTGAAAGCAAAGACAATATTTCTTCTCTATGGCACAGACGTTTTCTTCTGTGTTGTACGTGGTGGTATCAATCATTCACTTGATGCATTTGTTTGAAAACAGTGTTCTCTTTAGACCAGCAGTCTTCAAACTGACAAGTACCCGACTCCGTATATATATATATATGTGCATATATATATATATATATATATATATTATATATATATATATATATATATATATATATATATATATATATATATATATATATATATATATTCATGCGCCGCGCGCGCGCAAATATATATGCAGGCATGTATGTGTGTGTGTGTATAGTTGAAATTTACAGAAAAACAAAAGACGAAGACAGATGTATAAACAACAAGCATGTGTATTAGCTTGACGCTCGGGAGAGTGAGAAAGTCTTTTACGTTTCGAACCTACGATCTTCAACAGAAAGGAACACGATGAAGTAAACAGAGAGAGAATTTTAGAAAATTGTGGATTCAAATAGAGGCAGAAATCTTTGGGGACGAGGTGGTAGTGAAAGCAGTGACTGAGAAACGAAACGTGGCTAGAGAACAGTGTTTTTTTTTTTTTTAATTAGTAGGGAAAGATTAATAGAAGGTTAAAAGCAGCGGAAAGGAAGTGTGGGAAGGTGCTTCTTTAGGCGGTGGTGAAGGTGGAGGAGGAAAAATTTGTAATCGGGCATGCTTGAAAAAAGAGAAGAAAAGGAGACAGAAAGACAACGTAATGACATACGGAGTGCAAAAGTTCAAAAAATTCAAAAGGCGTGAGAAGAAAATTCAAAAGGTGTGAGGAAAAGAAAAAGAGAGAAAAAGAAAAGAAGAAAAGAAGAGATGAAAAGGAAAGGAAAAAGAGAGAAAGAGAGGCAAAGGAGCAACGTAAGGAATATGAAAAAACAGAAAGTTCAAAAAAGTTCAAAAGGGTTCAAACGTCATGGTGTATTTGGAACGATTTTTTATCAACGGAACAGACCAGTGAAATCTATAATTATATCCAGTGGTAATATATATACATTCAGTGATAAAAATAAAAGATCCCAAACAAGTCGAAGTAAATTAATCTGGTTTATCAAAGATAAAGACTATACTATCAATTGAGAATTAATTAGCACTGCAAAACCATACAGACCTGGAATTAATAAATGTGACTATAGTTTAGAGGAATTTTACCAAATTTTTACATCTAAGGGTAATATAATAAATTCTAGACAGGAACAAGCTTTGAGATGCTTGCACAAGAGAAAATTCACCTTTTTCTCAATATACATGAGTAATAAACATTTAAACAACAGACTGTTTTGAAATAATGGGCTATGAGTGATTACCCAATCAAAACTTGAATTGAAGATAGTTCGCTTCTAAATTACGCAAAAATGAAAATAACATTAATATCTCATTTTAACAGATATATTTACCAAATTACATAAACATATCGTCAACCACGGCCTCTAGATTACTTCGAATCGCTTGCAACTCTTCTGGGCAGTCTCCTTGCTTAAGTGGGTGAATGCTGCCATAATCCTTGCCTTCGGTTCATCTTGGTGTTACAAGGAGTTCTTTTGGTCCCTCACTCAACTGCGCCCTACACATGATAATCAAGGGGGTTGCAGTCTGGGTAGTTAGGCGGCCAGATGTTAGGGGTAGTGTAGTAGCAGAAATTATTGGGTTGTCCTGCTTGTGTGGCATAGTTCTGTGACTTGAGATCATTTAGGAAGCGACTTTGCTTCCGGTTTGATCCCAGGCAACGTACATTTATGCTGCCGAGCTCGTGCGAAAACAATGAATTAATTTACTTACGATATTTATTCGTTGAGGAGGGGTCGTGGTAAACCCTCCTCTTCTGTTGAGCTTGTGAGGTACTCCTCTTGAGTTTAGAATATAGATGTCTAGTAAAAGATTTTTGTAGGGATCCAATGTTGTTTGGGTAGTTGTTTTTAGGTCTACGTATGAGATATCTATATTAATGAATGAAATGTTGTCGGGTATGTTCGGGTTTGATAGGGGTGTGGGTTGCTGCGTGCGAGTTCGACTAAAGTGGTGTTGTTTGTGTTAATTGCTATGATATTAATGACTGTTTGCAGGTACTGGGTTGGGTGTTTGGGGTTAGTGTATAGTGGGTGTAAAGGTGTCATGATGTTAATGTATGTGGGGGCTGTATTTTTACTTCTGCGTCTTTTTTTTTTTGTTACTGTCCATTCATTATGGTTGGCTTCACTCTCTTGTGCGTCTCTTTCATTTCCTCTCTTGGGGTTTCGGTTGTGGATTTTTTCGGCGTTGTGTTGGCTGGCGTCTTTGTCTTCATCTGGGGTCTCGATTTCTGTGAGGGTGTTGGGTGGAGGGAGCACCGTTTGTTGTTGGTCTTGTGGGCAATCGGATCTTATATGACCCTTTTGCCCATTTATAACATCAAAGTTTTCTCCCCGCCACCATTACTCTTAGTGCGGTTTCGTCGGGTAAAATTACCTGGTCTGGTCTGTCTTCAAGGTCTTTTGGAGTGGCCTGTATATAAAGTTCTAGGCCCTGGCCCCACCAGTTCTGTTGGTGTAGCTTGGTAGCTGGAGGATATTGATTCTATTCTCCATGTTTAGCAAAACGGCTGCCACCAGCCACACTACATCTATTTCTGGTAGGATCTCACCTATCCTGATTCGCGATGTTCGCTTTCCGAGAGAAGGCGGCAGTAACAGCAGTTCTGCCGAATTTAAGGGTGTTGTTGGGTGTATTTTTGTTTATTCCTCGGAGGCGAACCTCACCTCGACTGTACTGTAGCGTTTTCCTCTTGCTATGAATTTGATTTTTTGCCAGATGGGATGGAAGCATTTTTCTATAGCTTCTTTGGAAGCCAATTCAATTATTTTTTTTTGTCTTCAAATAAATATTTTCTTTTGGGTGGATAGTATTAACCCCTCTGGATGGGGGGGGGGGGTTTAATTTGATGTTAGTGCCTTCTTTTGTCAATAGACTTTTATTTTTTCCGTGTTGACACCGGCAACGGAAACGAAGTTGATTTTGTCGTTGCCTTGTGTTTTGGTTGGTGGGTTTTCAGTGTTCATTACTGTTGTGTTTTGCTTCTCTCTCCTTTCGTGGTTTGGGAGGGAGGGGAACATGTATAAACTTTTTAAAACGTTGTTTTGGCTTTCCTTTTGGTGGGCGTTTTCATTGTTTTCGATATCCATTGTTGTGTTGTGTAAAAATAATATTACACAAAAAAGGAGAAATAAAATAATTCAGGGATTTTGCATAAAAACAACCCTGCTCAAAAGCAGGCAATGTGTCGAAGCGACACAGAAAACAAGGTGTTAACAATCACTGGTAATAACAAAGTAATAAAATGTAAACCTACAATTAACTCGCAGCAGCA
>NC_042999.1:132035838-132108338 GCF_006345805.1 Octopus sinensis | reverse complement strand
CAAAATAAGATTTTGTTCTTTCAACATAATTAAAGTAAGAACCGGTTTTGCATTGCTCATTCAGCTAAGGGTTGAAAAATGGACATATTGCTAGGGGGAAGACATATAAATATATATACATATATATGGAATTATACAGATTTTTAAAGATGTGTCAACTACTTGGCATTGATAAATAAGTAATTTTAATTTCAAGATACAGAATGGACTTTTCCCCTTAAATGTTTATTTAATCCGTTATGTTTATTTTTAATTTTTATTCTTGTACGTCTTTCTTCCATTTATGATAGAATTACATTAGTCATCCATTTTCATCTCTTCATTTTCCCCCTTTCATGCATTTCTAAACCAATGTCTGCAAGCAACTTTTAATCGTTTCATTATTCTTCCATTTGTTCTTCTAACGAGTTTCTTCTGTTTTTTTTTTTCTTCTTCATTGTGTAAATACCCTTCCTTGTTTCACATTTCTCCATTATATTTTTGTTTGCACTCTGTTTTAACAAGTTTAACTGTTCTCACTTTGTTTTTTTTTGCAGTCGTTTTCATTTACTTAAGTTTAATTTATAATTTAATCATTTCATATACACAATGTTCTTTAAATTAATTGTGATGAAAAACAAGATCATTGCACACAATGTTCTCCAACTTAGTCGTGTTGAAAAGCAAGATTACAGCTTCTTTTTAAAGTTTTGTGTTAAGCTTTTTTCAGTTTACAGATTATATTTTTTATTTGCATAAATTAGAGATGAACAACAATTCTATACAATGTGTGACTGTGTTTTGACAGTTCCTCGTCTATTATAAAGAACGAGATCTAAAATTCATACTCTATTTGTTTCAGTCATTGGACAGTGGCCATACTGAGGCACCATCTTGAAAGCTTTAGTCGAAAAAACTTATCCCTCTCTTTACTCTTTTACTTGCTTCAGTCATTTGACTGCGGCCATGCTGGAGCACCGCCTTTAGTCGAGCAAATCGACCCCGGGACTTATACTTTGTAAGCCCAGTACTTATTCTATTGGTCTCTTTTGCCGAACCGCTAAGTGACGGGGACATAAACACACCAGCATCGGTTGTCAAGCAATGCTAGGGGGACAAACACAGACACACACATATATATATATACATATATACGACAGGCTTCTTTCAGTTTCCGTCTACCAAATCCACTCACAAGGCATTGGTCGGCCCGGGGCTATAGCAGAAGACACTTGCCCAAGATTCATTTCAGTCATAAGACAGTGGCCATGCTGGGGCACTGCCTTGAAGAATTTTAGTCGAACGAATCGAACCCAGTATTTATTAATATTATTTTTATTTACAAAGCCTGGTACTTATTATATCAGTCTCTTTTGCTGAATCGCTAAGATACGGGACTGTTAACACACGAACACCGGTTGTCAGGCGGTGGTGAGGGGACAAACACACACATGTAACAATATGAGTGCCGTTGGCAATTTCTTTTCCATCTCTGGACTTTTCCCTTTCTCCTTTCTGATGAAAAGCTATGCTTGAACGTCAAGCTAATACATTTCTTGTGCGTGGCCTCACGTTCGTTTTTCTTTTTTTCATTTTTTTTATTCCTTTATTTGAATTGAACACACACGAGAAGCTTCTTTGAGTTATGAGTTTTACTTGTGAGTACATTTGCTCGATGGAAACTGAAACAAGCCCGTTGTATGTATATGTATTTGTGTCTTTATGTCTACCCGTCAACACTTGACAACCGGCGTTGGTGTATTTATGGCTCCATAACTTAGTGGTTCGGGATAAGAGACCAATAGAATAAATACTAGGCTTAAAAACAAAGCTTTCAGATTCAAATTGTTTGACAAAAACACTTCAAAGCAGTGCTCCAGCATGGCCGCAGTCAAGCGACTGAAACAAGTAAAAATAGTTATATGTATATGTATGTATGTATGTATGTATATATATATATATATATCATCATCATCATCATCATCATTTAGCGTCCGTTTTCCATGCTAGCATGGGTTGGACGGTTCTACTGGGGTCTGTGAAGCCAGAAGGCTTCATCAGGCCCAGTCAAATCTGGCAGTGTTTCTACGGCTGGATGCCCTTCCTAACGCCAACCCCTCCGTGAGTGTAGTGGGTGCTTTTTACGTGCCACCCGCACTGGTGCCAGACAGAGCTGGCAAACGGCCACGAACGGATGGTGCTTTTTATGTGCCACCGGCCGAGGGCCAGGCGAGGCTGGCAACGGACACGAAACGGGGCGGTGCTGGCAACGGTCGCGAAACGGAAAGTTCTCTTACATGCCACCGGCACTGGTAACACATCTGCAATTTCCATTGATCGATTTCCATTGATCGATTTCCATTGATCGATTTCGATTCTGATCCTCACTTGCCTCAATGGGTCTTCACAAGCAGAGTTTCGACATGCCACCGGCACTGGTAGCACATCCGCAATTTCCATTGATCGATTTCGATTCTGATCCTCACTTGCCTCAACACGTCTTCACAAGTAGAGTTTTGTGTCCAAGAAGGGAAGGTATGCATACGTAGGCTGGCTCCATCCCATGTAGAAGGCCACGGGTTGTGGACTCACTTGTCCTGCCGGGTCTTCTCGCGCACAGCACACTTCCAGAGGTCTCGGTCTCTAGTCATTTCCTCAGTGAGACCTAAAGTTCGAAGGTCATGCTTCACCACCTCGTCCCAGGTTTTCCTGGTCTGCTTCTTCCACAGGTTCCCTCAACCGCTAGGGTGTGGCACTTTTTCACACAACTATCTTCATCCATTCTCGCCACATGACCATACAAGCGCAAACGTCTCTCTTTCGCACACACAACTGATGCTTCTTAGGTCCAGCTTTTCTCTCAAGGTACTTACACTCTGCCGAGTGTGAGTACCGGCATACACATCCATCGGAGCATACTGGCTTCATTTCTAGCGAGCTTACGCATATCCTCAGCAGTCACGGCCCATGTTTCACTGCCATGTAGCATGGCTGTTCGTACACACGCATCATACAGTCTGCCTTTCACTCTGTGCGAGAGGCCTTTTGTCACCAGCAGAGGTAAGAGCTCTCTGAACTTTGCCCAAGCTATTCTTACTCTAGCAGTTACACTTTCAGCACACCCGCCCCCCGCTGCTGACTTGGTCACCTAGGTAACGGAAACTATCAACTATTTCTAGTTTTTCTCCCTGGAAAGTGACGGAAGTTGGTCTCAGAGCATTTTCAGTGTTTAGTGTTTATTGTTCCTGAGCATCTGCCACATACAAAAACCATCTTCCTAGTTAGCCTTCCTTTGACATTGCTGCATCTCTTATGTGTCCATAGCTTACACTTGGTGCATCTTATAGAGTTTCTACCTACACACTTTTCTACAGATCGAGCAGGGCCATCTACCTGAAGGTGTTTGTGATTTGTCTACCTTCCTACTGATTACGACTTTGGTTTTAGCTAGATTGACTCTGAGACCCTTCGATTCTAATCCTTGTTTCCACACCTGAAACTTCTCCTCCAGTTCTGATAGCGACTCAGCAATTAGAGCAAGGTCATCAGCATAGAGGAGCTCCCAAGGGCATCCTGTCTTGAATTCCTCCGTTATTGCCTGGAGGACTATGATAAATATATATATATATATATACGTATGCATATATATATATATATATATATACGTATGCATATATATGTATATGTGTGTATATATATATATATATATATATATATAGATAGATAGCTAGATAGATGTATAAATAAATAAATGGAGTTAAACGCAGGTGTTATTCAAATCTATTTACTTTTGACATATGTTTCGAAAAAAACATTGGTATTATTTCAGAAAGAATAAAATGGTGTAAAGCAATGCAATCTTCTCATCATGTAGAATGGCAGCTTAGATTAGAAATAAATCCTAATTTTGCCCCCAGAATTACCTAGACTCGTGGAGTTAAAGAATTAGGCGAAGTATGAGGGCATAGAGGTATCCATATTGAAGTAAATAAGGTACATGGAAAGAAAGCTGCTGGATTGTGAAAAGCTTTATCTCTGTTGTTTGGGCAGACTGCACACTTCAACATATGTTAAGTGAAACTGACAATGCTTTTTGGGTAAACTACGTTTTGCGTAAGCCTAGTATTGATAGAATAAATATACAAGTCATCTGCACTGCTAACTCGAGAGCAAGCGATGTATAGTTGTCCATGAGAAAAGCAGGGTATTTGTAAAGTTTGACCCTAGGCTTTGTTGATGGTCATAGCGAAGCATAATTGCACTGGGAACTGGAGGCGCTGGAATTGAAATGACACATTTGAGTGAATGAGGGGAATGTAGGTGATCTCTCCTTGATGACAGCCAGCAATAATGGTTGCTTGTACCATTGCATAGTCGTGGTGGGCTGAAAATTACTCAGTGTACCTTTCTTTAGGAAAAACTAATGCGGTGGCAGTCCTGCAGGTTGTAGAGAGTTGAGAAATTCAACTGGATAGTCAACAGTGGCATGTTTGTCGATGGTTGTATCAATGGAGACAAACATTGAAGCATCTCAAGTTAGAATGTGAAGTTCATGGATTACTCTATCAATGCTTTCAGCCCAAGGTGCAAAATAGCTCTCTCTGAGAACCATGCTATGCTTTTGAAGTTATCTTGCAATGTGAGAAATACCTTTTCTTTAAGCCCACATTGCAGTACATGCTATTGCAGGGTGTTATTCAATGGTAAAGCGCCATTTCCAATTAGTAGAATTTGATGAAAGAATTCCTCAGCTAAGGGGTTGTTGTAGAGATGAGCTCTCATATTGTTGCTTAATGAAAGCTGATGAACAAACTTTCACAGAAGTGAAAACTTAGACACACATAGATATCGTCAGCTCGCATACCCTGTGGTATGACTGGCAATATTTAACGGAAATCCCCCGCAAGGACAATTGTTAAGCGCCCCATAATGGCAGTACTGTTTCTAATATCCCTTAGTGACCTATTTTAGGCTTCTAGTGCACCATCGTGCATTCATCCCAGACAATAAGTGTAGTTTAGAGCAGAACTTCTGCTGTCTGTGATCGTTTTCAAATATTACACATTTGGCATCACTGAAATGAGTTTTCTTGAGCATGAATAGAGGCAATTTTCTTTGCAGCCCTTATTTGTGGAGATAAATGAGAATGTCTTTGTTTTGGTGGCATGGCTGAAAAGAGCGAACGATTAAGGAACATATAAAATGGAACACATAGCAATTTGAAGATGTACATTGTATAATTTAATTTTTTAGTAACGAATGAAAAGATGTGGGAAAATACATATGTCAATTTGTATACCGTCATTTTGAAAAGAAGCGGTAAACAGTGAATAATTTGGCTATGCTCTGTCTTAAGCGTAATGGAAGTTATTGTTTGTCCAGAAGAGAAGTGGAGGGTACAATTTGCGTGAATGTGATTTATGTTCTTAAGAAGGATCCCAAACTGTGTACTGTTTCATGGAATAAAAAGGGGTTAATATGATTTTGGCCAGAAATCTTGTTTTCAAAATTATAATTTTTACCATCCCCGCCGAAATTTTCTAAGTTTTAACTGTTTTCCAAATTTTGCTTTTTATGTACGTGGAAAAATAGAGACTATGAATGTGAGAAATATAAGTTGATTTTGAAAATTTAATTTTTCTGAAAGAAATACCGAATGCTCCTTCCCCCACCTATCAGCTACTCGCTTTCGGGCAAAATGCAAATCTCCTGTATGGAAAACATAGTAATGTGAGGAAATTGAGGAAAGAAATAAGTCGGACATGCTAGAAACAACAGGAAAAGGACAGTGTTTCTGAGATAACTTCTTTGTAAGTTTAAATGGAAGATCAGGTTTTGAAGTACGCTCCTCACAAACAGGAATGACAGAATAGGAAAAGGTAATTTCCACAGGATTTGAGCTGTAATTTAGCGCACAGCAAAAACATGTCATTCAGAACTTTAACTCTGTGTGTGTGTGTGCGTGCCAAAGGAAGTTATTTTTGCATATCTTTCTTAATTCCAAAGAAGGAAACGTAGTGAAGTTGTAATGTGTTAACAGTAGAAGGTCTCCGTACATTATAATAAGAAATTGAAAGAGAAAGATAACGCCTAATTCTACACATGCGTGAAACATGGGACGAAAGTGAAACTGATGTTAAAATTATACAACACGACCACATTTCTGGGGTCTTGAAGTCACCTTCTCTCCCGCTTTCCCCTCCCTTTGTGCCGCTTTCTTTCACCTTCACCTATAGAACATACAGTATCAATTTCGTGCTGGATTTCTTTCACTTTCAACTATAGAACATACATAGGTGTAGGAGTGGCTGTGTGGTAAGTAGCTTGCTTACGAACTACATGGTTCCGGGTTCAGTCCCACAGCGTGGAACCTTGGCCAAGTGTCTTCTACTATAGCCTTGGGCTGACCAAAGCCTTGTGAGTGGATTTGGTAGACGGAACTGAAAGAAGCCCGTCGTATATATATATATATATACACACATATATATGTGTGTGTGTGTGTGCGTGTATATGTTTGTCCCCCCCAACATCGCTTGACAACTGATGCTGGTGTGTTTACGTCTCGTAACTTAGCGGTTCGGCAAAAAGAGAGAGATATTATAACTAGGCTTACAAAGAATAAGTCCTGGGGTTGATTTGCTCGAGTAAAAGGCGGTGCTCCAGCATGGTCACAGTCAAATGACTGAAACAAGTAAAAGAGTAAAGAGTATAGGGTATGAAACATCAGTGTCTGTCTCTCACCCGCTAACCGTCTTTCAGCTTCTCCTTATAGAAGCTTGTTTTCTGTCCCTGTTTCTTTCTTGTGTTTCTCTGTCTTTTTCTCATTCTTCGTTTCACTCGGTCATTCCGTAAAAATAAGATGTATGGACGTGTATATGAAGTGGACGTGTGTGTGTGAGCGTACGAGAGAGAGATAGAGTGGGTGAGTGGTGTGTGTCGTAATGATGGATGTCTTTTAAGATACACACACATATAGAAAATGTGACGTTATTGTCGTCGTCGTCGTATAAAATGCTTACGATAGTTGAGTTGTGCAAAAGATTGAAATTTTAAATTTTTGTAATGGAAATATGTCAATAAAAATAAAGTTTAGTTAGTAGCAGTAACTTGGTTTTGGAATGCATAAGGAACATATGCACACACACACATACAAACTCTCTTTTATAGTTATAGATATATATATTTATGTATATATCTATAACTATAAAAGTTTCTTGAGAAAAGCTGCGACTATTGTAATAGACAGTGGGAGGAGGACATGCAATTAATGATAGTTAAGTGTGGGTGAGTGAATCTTAGATTCAGGCGTGGCTGTGTGGTAAGAAGCTTGTTTCCCAACTACATGGTCTTGGGTTCAGTCCCACTACATGGTATCTTGAGCAAGTGTCTTCTATTATAGCCTTGAGCCAACCAAAGATTTGTGAGTAGCTTTGATAGACGGAAACTGAAAGATGCCCATCATCATCATCATCATCGTTTAATACACACACACACATATATATATATATATATATATATAAGTTGTAGCCTAGTGGTTCGGCAAAGGAGGCTGATACGGTAAGTACAAGGTATAAAGAAAATAAGTATTGGGGTCAATTTGTTCGATTAAAGTTCTTCAAGGCAGTGCCCCAGCATGGCTGCAGTCTAATAACTGAAACAAGTAAAAGGTAAGCGATCTCTGTGGAAGTGACGAGTAGATTGTTTATGGAAAGAAGAGACTAAGGAACTTAACTGATCTCTAAAGCATCGTTCAATAGAATGTGTGTGGAAGAACATCATTAGCTTAAACAGGATTGGCACAGTCTGGCAGTAATTGGTATCTAATATAGTTAGGCCTAAAGTATGAGGGAAAGGAGATTAGATGGTACGTACCATCAATGCTATTTGACTGGTACTATATTTTAATTTACTATATAATTATTATCTAATTTTATCGACCTTCGAAGAATGAGAGGCAGAGTTTAAATCCTGCTGAAGCCACTTGGCAAAGATTGACTTTGATCTCTGCTATGCATGTGTATTCATTTTTAACATTGTAGCTCACTTCCGCTGTTTACAGCAGTGCTTCAAATGTGTGATCGTCGCATTGACCATGACAGAGAAAGTTGTCATGGCGAAACTTGCTCAGGGGCCTACGCAAAGTTGCAGAAAGTGTATGGAGAGGAGTGCATGAGTCGCACAAAAATGTATGAGTGGTTCAGATATTTCCAAGATGTCCGAATAAATGTTGATAGTGACGAATGTTCTGGGAGACCCAGAACCAGCAGAATTGCGAAAGACATCGCAGAAGTGTGTGGAGCTGTGAGGCGAAATCGACAAATCACTATCCGTGAGTTATCAGAGGATATGCAAATTAGTTACAGTTCAGTTCAGTCCATTATCACTGAAGATTTGGGTACGAGATGCGTGCCTGCCAAGTTTGTGCCATAACTGCTTTCAGCTGACCAAAAAGACACTTGGGTTTCAGTTGCACAAAATCTCCTTGATTGTATCAAGAATGATGAAAACTTTGCATAGGCCTCTGAGCAGGTATCGCCAAGCTTTTGGCAGAATGTGATGCAGATTCTGTCATGGCCAATGCGACAAACACACACTAACACGTTACTTCGAAGCACTGCTGTAAACAGCAGAAGTGAGCAAGAATGTTTAAGGTCAATCTGTGCCAGGTGGCTTCACTCTGCATGCTTTAGCTTCGTTACTATGGCAAGTTCGTATACTTATTGATCAGACCACGTATGTCCTCATGTTTTGTAGACAATAAAATTGCTAAAGCATATTGTACATTCTTTGAACAGAACTGAAAGGTATGTTTCTCGTTTGAAACAAGTAGCTAATTTCTATGGACTCCTCCTAATGCAAAATATCTTAATCATCACCAGTATCACCATCATCATCATCATCACGCATGTAAGATCAGTTAAAGCTTTGAGTTGAGCATGAGAACAAGTATTGTTGATCACCAAACAATAGCAAAAGTTAAAATGGTAGCAGGGCCTGACCTTTAAATCTCAAATCGTCTGGCTTGCAAAGTGACACTAGAGTAAAGTTAATCAAGCTATAACTGCTGTACCACTGTGTTAAAAAAATACGGTGGAATTCTACTTTACACACAGCATATAAACCCTCATAGTTTTTTTTATTTTTTAGAATTTTCAGAAATTCATACAACTAAGCACCACCCACAAAAAAAAAAAAAAATGATTTAAGGGGTATTTAGCTGTTTTTTCCGCACATCTCACAACCACCTCATACCACTCTCATTTGTTTGTCACTTTGATGTATTGATATTTTTCAATATCTTTCTCCCCATAAGCACATTTAATGGTCCATTGCTGGGATTTAAGCCAAAAATTCAGACTGTCCATATTTTAAACTGTGATTTAAAAAAAAAAATTTGAAAAATTAAAAAACAGATTTTTTTTCATAGTGGCATGAATTCCTTCCTGTGTGTAGAACACATATTCACAAAAAATTCTGAAAATTCCAAAAGATAAAAAAGTTACGTGGAATTATATGGGGTGCTTAAAGCAGAATTCCACCAAAGATACTATTTTCTTCCTGGCATGTCAGAAACACAAAACACTATTTTAAATCTAAAGAAGAATAACATTAATGATAAATAAATAAATAACAAAAATGAAAGTGTAATTTCTAGAAAACAAAAAAATTATAAACAAATAACAAACAGGTGTGATTGTGTGACAAGAAGCTTGCTTCCCAACTACATGGCTTCAGGTTCAGTCCCACTGTGTGGCATCTTGGGCAAGCGTCTTCTACAATAGCCCTGGGTTAACCAAGCCTTGTGAGTGGATTTGGTAGATAGAAACTGAAAGATGCCCCGCCGTATATGTGTGTGTGTGTTTACATCCCCATAACTTAGCACTTTGGCAAAAGAGACCAATGGAATAAGTACCAGATCTTTTTAAATATCAGTATTAGGATCCAATACATTCAACTAAAATCTCTCAAAAGTAGTGTCCCAGTCAAGATAGAGAAAATAAAAGAATACTGGAATCAAAACTTTTTAAAAATCAATCTAACCCATATATAATATATATATATATATATATATATAGGCGCAGGAGTGGCTGTGTGGTAAGTAGCTTGCTTACCAACCACATGGTTCCTGGTTCAGTCCCAATGCGTGACACCTTGGGCAAGTGATTTCTACTATAGCCTCAGGCCGACCAGAGCCTTGTGAGTGGATTCGGTAGACGGAAACTGAAAGAAGCCGGTCATATATATGTATGTGTGTGTGTTTGTCCCCCGAACATTGCTTGACAACCAATGCTGGTGTGTTTACATCCCTGTAAATTAGCAGTTCAGCAAAAGAAACTGACAGAATAAGAACTAGGCTTACAAAGAATAAGTCCTGGGGTCGATTTGTTCGACTAAAAGGCGGTGCTCCAGCATGGCCACAGTCAAATGACTGAAACAAATAAAAGAATATATATATATATATTCTGGTGCATGGTAAGAAGTTTGCTTCCGGGTTCAGTCCCACTGCATGGCACCTTTGAACTAAACAGCTCTGGATCAACCAAAGGCTTGTGAAAGGATTTGGTAGACAGAAACTGAAAGCCCATTCTATGTGTCTATCCCTCTCACAGCTTGATAACCAGGACTGGTTTGTTTACATCCCCATACCTTAGTGGTTCTGCAAAAAACAGATAGAATAACTACCAAACTTTAAGAAAATAATTATTGGGGTCAGTTTGTTTGACTAAAACTCTTTAAGATGTATCCCAGCATGGCTGCAGTCCAATAACTAAAACAAGACAAATGATATTTGAATATAATTATCATAACATCCACTTTTCCAAGCTTGTAAGGGTCGGATGGATATCACTCAGGCAGATTTTCTATGGTCAGATGCCCTTCGTGCCACCAACCCTGACCCCTTTCCAGGCAAGGTAATATTTCAGTGACTAGACATGTTCTTGCAGAATACTGGAGGTGAATGATGGTGACAATCATTTTACAACTATCATGGTATGTAAAGAAAAAACACACACACACACACATATATATATATGATGGCGCATGGCTTAGGGGTTAGGGTGTTGCACCAATGATCTGACAATCTTGATTTCAATTCCAAGACTGGGTAATGCGTTGTTCTCTTGAGCAAAACACTTCATCTCATGTTGCTCTGTGATCACTTTGACACATGATGTGTGGTATACCATGCACACGTTCAGGCAACGTTTATTTGATGGAGAGAGTGAGCTAATGTGTGGCATGAACATTTGATCACTATAAACAAATCATTTGTGCAGGTTGTTCTGGAGAGTCCATCATACACACACACACATAATATATATGGCAGGCTTCTTTCAGTTTTTCTCTACCAAATCCACTTGCAAAGCTTTGGTTGGCCCAGGTTTATAATCGAACACATTTGCCCAAGGTTCCACACAATGGAACTGAACCCAAAACCATGTGGGTGTGAAGCAAACTTCTTACCAGACATACGCACATGCATTCACATACACACATATATTTATACACATACACACATATGCATGTACAAATTGCAACAGATTTACAATAGAACAATATGAGAATGAAAAAAAAAAAATTATGAAGAAATTCCTTGTAAAAATATCTTTATTGTGCAGAAACTACATTAGATGAACATTTACACCTACTGATACAGTTGCACCAAAATGGTAAAGGGGAGAGAGCAGTCGAACAGCTGACTCCATGTAGATCTCCACAATAACGCTGTTGTTAGCCTTTCTCTTCGCTGCCAACTGCTTCTTTTAGAACAAGTAGTAAACGCAGCAGAGAAGTGCATAGATCAACCACCTACCCAGCCCATCCCACCTGCCTTGAAAAACAGACAATAATAAAAAAAAGAGAGGGGAGAGCAGGGAAAGTGAAAGTCTTCCCCAGTTTTGCCACTGTAAAAAAAAAAAAAAAATTGAAAAAAATAAAAATTAAAAAATGGCACATTTAATAGTCCTCAAGTATTTTGATGAAATAATTTTGTTTCATTAAGTAACCCTGTACAGTTATTTCATTCACCTCCCGCCCATCAATTATTTCAGATTGGTGATTCTTTTTATATCATTTTTGTTTTGTTTTTGTCTTTGTCCCATTATTTTAGAATGTTTAATTCTCTCATCAACATCGTCTTCATTATTCCATGTCTATTTTTCCATGCTTACATGGGGTTCAGAGCATATATTTTTATTTTTCTTCATCTTCACACAATGCATATTAATATGAAATGCACGTAAGTGCAGAAATGCATACAATTGCACTTGACTATATATATATATATATATATATAATATATATATATATATATATATATATATACATATACATACATACATATATATACATATATATATATACACACACACATATATACGCATACATATACACACACATATATATACATATATACACGATATACATACACATAGTTATACATATATGTATACACACACACACACGCATTACACTATACACTGATTCGAATACACACATACACGCAGATGCTGATATACACATATATAAAACAGATGCGGTCATACATGCAGTAGGTAAAAACTGTATGATGCACACTAAGTTATAGTTACATATGCACAGTGGAGCCATGCCAAGAAAGACAGCACAAGGATGAAACATACTCGAATAATTTACAAAATAATAAAATAAAAATAATATTTTTTTCATAGTTTAAAAACGTTTTTTTGTTGGTATTTTATTTTTGTTTCTTGGTTTTTATTAGGAGAACAACTATGGGTAATGATGATATTAATAATAATATTAACAAGAAGAATTATATTAATAATTATTATAATATTGATGATAGTGTTTATACAATAATAATAATAATAATCATAATAATAATAGTGATAATGATTATGAAAATGATAATAATTTGGTGACCAACTTGACTTCACGATTGGATTCTAAGGTATCGTGGGAGGAAATTTAAAGTGATATCTCATTGATAGTGTGTATGTGTGTGTGTGTGTGTCTAGAGGAGTAGGAAGAGTGTATATCAGAGAGAAAGGCACGCAACGGAGGAGGAGGAGGGAGGAGGAAAAGTAAAGTACAAGTAAAATAGTTGGAGGAGGGGAGAAGAAAAACAACAACAACAGGACAAAATAGAAACAAGTGGACAGCATAACTGAAGGAGGAAAAAGGGGGCTGGAAATAGTTAAAAGATGATCAAAGATGGTTTGGTTTGAAGGTTTATTAGTTATGCAGGGTCAAGTTTATAGTTGATACCTATCTGTTTAGTCGGTTCATCAGAAGTGAAAACTCAAATAATTATGACAGTTTGTGAGTGTGTTGTGTGCATGTGTTTGTGTATGGTGGGTATAAGGGAGGGACTTGGAGAGGAACAGAGAAGGGAAAAAATTAGCAGAGAGGATAATTGAATAAGACAGTAGCTAGCTTATGAAGTCTGCCTCAGTTGCCCACACCTGTAGATGTTAAATAATTTCACCAGACTGCCAGTCAAACTCTCAATTCTACCAGTCCAATTCTCAACTCTACAGTCCAACTCCCACTCTACAGGTCCAACTCTCATTCTATCAGTCCCTCTCTAAACTCTACCAGTCTAACTCTTTCTGTCCAACTCACAATTCTACCAAATCCACTTGCAACTGTACCGGCCCAACTTTCCACTGTAGCAATACAACCTCACCCCAACACTCTCAGTCTACCTCCCACTCTACAAGTTCAACTATCCATTCTACCAGTCCATCTCTACACTCCAGCAATTCATCTGATGCCACTACTAGTCCAACTGTCCATTCTATCAGTCCCATTCGCCATGCTTTCAGTTCAACTCCCCAATTCTACCAATTCAATTCTGTGTTCCAAATCTGTAATAAACAATTCACCAACAAATGATGCCAGCAACATCACAATAGATGCCGAAAGCAACTGTTGATATTCTGTTGAAACCCCAGTACTAATTCTACTGACACTACACACACACGCACACACACACACACACACACACACACACATCAGTCTTTACAGTGACCAGTAACAACAACCAAACATTCAAATATGTCAATACATTATATCAACTAAAATATAACTGTATCTCTCTATATAAGGCCAGCAGATTGGTTGTTAATTATTGTAAATATAACATGTGTGTGTGTGCATGAACATGTAACTTGGACATGGGAAAGAGGTAGGGATGAGGGGAGATGAGAAGAGGTACAAAACTATTTATTCTATTTGTTAGCTCTTCATTGAGTTTTTAAAGATCTATTTCAAGTTGACATTGCAATCAATAGTATCTATATATATACATATATAAAATGTAATGAAATACATAGGCATAGGTATATCAGACAAAATGCTGCTTGCTATATTACAGTGACATATAATTATTCTACTTTATGATATGACATTTTGTTACCCTGTTGTACAATACCACAACATGCTATTACCCTGTTATATAAATTGAACATGTTGTTGTCCTATTCTACTGTATTGTTAGCCCACATTATACCCAAAGTCAAAATTATAAATCATCTTTCCACTTTTTGTGTATACAGTTTTCTTTTTCTGTCCATATGAGAAAATAAACATTTCTTTTGTTTTGAAAACAAAATAGACAATTGAATTGATTGATTGATGCAGTGGTCTTCATCATAGATTTTCCATACTGATTGCCCAGGTATGGGCCACCATAATAGCTGCACTATTAACATTGTCTTCAACCCAATCATCTAAATCAATTTCTATGTATTGTAGAGTAAAATTAGTACTCATACATCACTTAGAGGAGAGAGAAAGAGGGAGAAGAGGGAGGCATTAAGATAGGGAGAAGAGGAAAGTTTGAAACTAAAGCAAAATTTAGAGAGAGCGAAAGAGAGAGAGAGAGAGAGAAGAAGAAGAAGAAATGTGGGGGAGGGGGTGGGGACTATATTCTTGATGGTGCGACAAGATTTTCTAAGCAATCTCTGCGAAGCACTTACTGAATGAGGCAACATGTTGGAGACTTGATGTGGTACAATGAATGATGATGAGAAATCAATGGACTCTTGGCATGGCTAAAAAGAATAGCATAATTGAGAAAATGAGAGAGAGAGAAAGAGAGAGAGAGAGAGAGAGAGAGAGAGAGAGAGAGAGAGAAGAGCAGAGGAACAAGGGTGGGATTTCAGTAAAATACAAAAGCAGAAATCACTGCAGATTTATTTAACAAGCTTCCAGAGTCTCGATGACTCGAGCAATTGAACGACTTCCTGATCCACCAGAAGCACTCTGAAAAAAACAAACAAACAAACAAATACATTAGAAAAGAGAAACAAATGGATCTAATCTGTTGTAAGCAAATAAAATAACAAGCTAAATAGGCTAGACACAGGCATGTATGGTAAGAGGTTCCAGGTTTAATACCACTGTGTGACACCTTGAGCAAGTGTCCTCTACTGTAGCTCTGGACTGACACCAATGAGTTGATTTGGTAGACAGAAACTGACAGACACTTGCTGTATAGATATATGATCATTTAACATACTCGTAGATGCTGGCATGGGCTGGACGGTTTGATCAGGGCTGGTAAGTTGAGGAGCTGCACCAAACTCCAGTCTGATTTGGCATGATTTCTATGGCTGGATGCCCTTCCTAACACCAACCACTCCGAGAGTGTAATGGGTGCTGTTACGTGTCACTGGCACGGATGCCAGTTGTGTGACACCAGTATCCGCCACGACTACAATTTCACTTGCAGAAAGTCTTGGTCATTTGTTATTGCCTCTGCAAGGCCCAACATCCGAAGGTCATGCTTCACCACCTTGTCCCATGACTTCCTAGGTCTACCTCTTCCACGGTTAGGGATTGGCACTTCTTTACACAGCTGCCTTCGTCCATATATGAGAAAATGGAGGAACAAATTCATTTCAATCATCAATTTACAGATATTACCACTTCATATTATTTATTAACTATATAAATAGGAACATTGCAATTATAAGCATTTATGTATTTAGCATTTGGGTGCTTCACCAGCAGTATATTGGATAACTGATATCCCATAGTGGGTTACCCTCATAACCCCTATCTTACTTTGTACTAAATATATATTATTTAAAACAGCTTGATTTCAGTTCCATGCGACTTAGTTTTACAGAAACCCGCCTCTTTCAGATAATCTAAAGTCTGAAGGAAACAAGCCTCTGTTAGAGGCCAGCGAAACCAAATCAAACTATTTTAAATAATACATTTAACTCCTACTAAATGTGCTGAGTGCCCTTTTCTTTCATGCCTTCTTGTTTTAAAATTGTATGATAGTTGTAAATGAGTGTAACTATCATGTAAGCAGGTTTTTTCATTTCCAAACTTTTGTGAAAAACATGTCTGATCATGGAGAAATATTACCTTACAAATAAACAGGTGAGGGTTGATGACAGGAAGGGCATAGAAAATTTATCTTAACAAATTCCACCCACCCCTTAAAAGCATGGAAAAGTGGACATCAAAAGGAGAGCAGCATCAACGAAGATATTATTCCAGTAGTATGTTGCCTACATTTGCAGTTATTAGCTGAAGTGCCAGTCAGTCACATCAATTGGATGAAATTAGCTAATGAGAGTTAGTAGTCAAGATAGCTGAAGCTGAAATCTTGGAGTGATGGAAGCTTCAGTATGGTATAGTGTAGTTTGCAATTAGATTAGCTGATAACCAAAATTTGATCAGAGGAGATTGCAGTCATAGAGAAGGATACTGAGGGAAGATACAAGGATTATTTCTATGAGGCTAGAACTCAAAAAAAACAACACTTTTGCCTTGCAGTAGTAGTAGTAATAATACTAGAAGATTGAAATGAATGTCAATCAATATACTGTATGACAGGCCTGTGTAATCTAGCTAAGTCAGGGGTTCTCAACCATTTTCTATATGGGCGCATGAGTGGCTGTGTGATAAGTAGCTTGCTTACCAACCACATAGTTCCGGGTTCAGTCCCACTGCGTGGCACCTTGGGCAAGTGTTTTCTACTATAGCCTCGGGCCGACTAAAGCCTTGTGAGAGGATTTGGTAGACGGAAACTGAAAGAAGCTCATATATATAAGCATATGTATATATATGTGTGTGTGTGCCCCCCCCCCCCCACATCACTTGACAACTGATGCTGGCGTGTTTACGTCTCTGTAACTTAGTGGTTCGGTAAAAGAGACCAATAGAATAAGTACTAGGCTTACAAAGAATAAGTCCAGGGGTCGATTTGCTCAACTAAAGGCGGTGCTCCAGCATGGCCGCAGTCAAATGACTGAAACAAGTAAAAGAGAGTAAAGAGTATATAGACCCCTTATTTCATTCTGGTGGACCCCCATAGCTATTTGATGTTTAAAAACTAGTTTCATAGATACTTCTTTCAAAATTACTATTTTGCATTTCATTTAATCACTTGTGACAGCTGAACTATGTTAAGGAAAGAAACCCAATTGCTTCTTGCAGTAAATACATCTAAATAAAAATTTTCCATAGACCTTTAGCAAACTACATGTGAGTCTCCGATTTACTATTTTGCTTGTGTGGACTGCCGAAAAATTCATATGAACCCTGTTTGAGAACCACTGATCTAAGCTAATATAGCAAAACACATGTTAAAACATTGATGACAATGAATACAATTACAAACAACAATTGATCCACGCAGTTAAGTGATTAGCTTTGGTGTCATCATCATCATCCTTCAACTTCTTCTTCTCCACACTTGCTTGGGTTGGATGGAAATTATTGAGATCGATTTTCTACATCTGGATGACCTTCCTGTCACCAACCCTCACCTGTTTCCAATCGAGGAGATGATCCCTATGACCAGCACATGCACACACACACACACACAGTGGACGTCTTTCGGTTTCTGTCCACCAAATCCACACACAGTGTTGGCTGGCTTGGGGCTATAGCAGAGGATATTTGGCCTAGATGTCAAAGCTTCTTCTACTATAGCCCCAAACCCCAAGACCGAACCTGAAACCATGCGGTTGGGAGACAAAATTCTTACCACACAGGTATGCCTACACCTAATTTATTGACATAAATGGATGTCAGAGAGACAATACAAAGGCATACCTCAACTTATTTGTTTTCTTTTAAAGAAATAAATGGAAAAACAATCCTCAAATTCAATCAATTTATGACTTTACGGTCAGTTACAATGAACACATTTAAAAGTATAAGAAATTTTTAAATGCCTAAAAAACTCAACATCACACTACAAAATCACATAAAATACTTTCAGGCATATCCTACCCATACATACATACAGCCATACCCACCGCTCCCTCTCTCAGCCAAGAAGTCTTTTCCTTGTGAGCTCACAGGTGCTGGTGTTGCATAAAAAGCACCCTTGCCAATGCCTACGTATAAAGCACCCATGCTGGCACCACTAAGTACATTCTGTAAAGTGGCTGGTGTTAGAAAGGGCATCCAGCTGTAAACAGTTGGAGCCTGAAGAAGCTCTCCTACTTCTCAGCTCCTGTCAAACCATCCAATCCATGCTAGTATGGGAAATAGGCATTAAATGATGCTGAAGCTGATGATGTATATAAATCATTTGTTAAAACAGATATAAGCTAATAAAGATTTTTAGAATGTTTTTTCGTATTGCATTGTTGGTCAAGTTAAGTTGCATATTTTGGAAACAATTTACCCACCAAAGATGAGGTATGCCTGTAGTAGAACAGAAGGAAAATGCTTGTATGTGAACAATAAGACAGCAACTTACCGTAAGATTCATGAAACCTAAAAACTTCTTCAAAATTCTTATCATTGGCTCAAAACCATTTGGAAGATATTCCTTCACTTTCTCAACATTGCTCTGTGTGATTAGAAAGTAGATTATTATCATTAATAATTAATTAATATCAATTTAGGAGGTAAACGGTATGGAGAAAAGGGAGTTCATAAAATGCATCCTAGCAGAAATATGGAAAGAAAGAAAGAAAGAAGGAGAGAGAGAGAGAGAGAGAGAGAGAGAGGGGGAGAGAGAGAGAGAGAGAGAGAGAGAGAGAGAGAGAGAGAGAGAGAGAGAGAGAGAGAGAGAGAGAGAGAGAGAGAGAGAGAGAGAGAAGGAAGATGGGTGGATTGAACATGTAATCACAACTAGGAAGCATTTCAGTCTGTATGGTTCTGCAAATTCCATAGGAGTAATAACAGTACACAGAAAAATAACTCACTAAGTAATAACTTGAAGGGGATAATAATACACTGGATAATTATACATCTAATTACAACCTACTGAATAATCACTTATAAAGTAATAACTATATACTGAGTAATAACTATACACCACCATAACTTACTTAATAATAATAATTGTACACGAACTGAGAAATGACACACTATACATTATGTAATAACTTATTAAGTAATAAATGTACAGTGAGTAATGACTTTCATTTGTTTGAGACACCTGATTGTCCCACAGACAATATCATGTCCCAACAGGAAAAATTTTTAGAGAATGACTTGTCAAAAATAGCAGCCAAATCTCTCTCAAATAATAACCAACCATCTTAGTTCCTGATACACACACAAAAGCTGGAGTGGTTGTCATGACTGGAATGCCCACTGATCATAGTTTCTATTCAGTGGGAAATGAGAACTGCTGTTATTGTTGTTTAGCCTACACAATTGGGAACAACAACAACAACAACAAAAGAAATGTATGAGGAGAGGAGGAAATGAACAGGAGTTATTATGCTAGGACAGAACTGAACTCTTCAGTGACACAATACACAGTATCATTGCATTATATACCAACACTATGTCAATACTAGTGTACTAAGTAAAGTAATAACTCTGCTTCTAGTGTTTCCCCAACATGGATTCCAGGAAACCCTTGGGTTCTGCAAGTTAAGGTGTCCCAGAATCCCTTGCACCAATGAGTTGAGTCGTTACCAAGACAGGCGTGGCTGTGTGGTAAGAGGTTTGCTTCCCAAAGTCTTCATTTCAGGTTCAGTCCCACTGCATGGCACTTTGGGCAAGTGTCTTCTACTAAAGTCTCAGGCCGATCAAAGCCCTGTGAGAGGATTTGGTAGACAGAAACTGAAAGAAGCCTGTCATTTATGTGTGTGTCTTTGTGTCTGTTTGTCCCCCACTGGTGCTGGCATGTTTATGCCCCCATAACTTAGCAGTTTGGCCAAAGAGACCAATAGAATAAGTACTCAGCTTAAAAAAAATACTGGGGTCAATTTATTCAACTAAAAAATTCTCCAAGGCAGTGCCCCAGCATGGCTGAGTCTAATGAGTGAAACAAGTAAAAGATACAGTCATTGTGAAAGAAGTTGCTCTATGACACACACAACAGTGATTAGCATATCTGCATTCCAATCTGCCACAACAAACTAATAATAAATATGCAAGTTATCATTTCAGATCTTGCTGTTCATGATATGAATAATGATTTATTATTGGCTGGCAAATATCAGCACTGATCATCAAACTGTTTGGCTGCTTGTTTAGGCTCAAAAGCCCAGATGCTTCTGACTGATGAGACACATCATGCAAAGATACAGGTATCCCAGAATTTTCTTGCACCAATGAATCAAGTTGTGTTATGAGTACATTGGCATAGTAAAAAATGAGGTGTTCTCCTGTGACATACAAAACAATGATTAGCATATTTGCATTCAAAACTGCCTGAACATGTTAAGAATAAATATGCAAATAATTGTTTCAGATCTTACTGTTCTCAGTGCAAATATCGATTTCTAATATTCTAATAAAAATTCATAAAACAAACAAACAAACAAAAAAAAAATTCATTTTCAAAGTGATACATAGGCACAGGAGTGGCTGTGTGGTAAGTAGCTTGCTAACCAACCACATGGTTCCGGGTTCAGTCCCACTGCGTGGCATCTTGGGCAAGTGTCTTCTGCTATAGCCCCGGGCCGACCAATGCCTTGTGAGTGGATTTGGTAGACGGAAACTGAAAGAAGCCTGTCGTATATATGTATATATATATATATGTGTGTGTGTGTGTGGGGGGGGGGGGTTGTGTCTCTGTGTTTGTCCCCCTAGCATTGCTTGACAACCAATGCTGGTGTGTTTACGTCCCCGTCACATAGCGGTTCGGCAAAAGAGACCGATAGAATAAGTACTGGGCTTACAAAGAATAAGTCCCGGGGTCGATTTGCTCGACTAAAGGCGGTGCTCCAGCATGGCCGCAGTCAAATGACTGAAACAAGTAAAAGAGTAAAAGAGAGTATGCTTCTTTTTTTTTATACATATAAAATATCTAGCTAAAATAATTTAAATTTTATTTAGCAGTTTATTAAATTTAGGGCAGTGTTGGAGTTTCTTAGTAAAATAAAGGTTTGGGTTCCGTGATAATGTTTTGCAACAAAATAAGTGTGGGAATGACTGACTGCTTCTATGCTAAGTAACACATTAAAGTATAATAAAAAAAAAAAAAGGGTGCTGCTGTAATGTCACCGCACTGAATACAAGAACCCTAACTTATGTAATACTTCTGCTGCTGCCACCGCCGCCACCACTTCTGCTACTGGTGTAAACAACAGCAAGCAGTGACAGAAGATGCACGTATGTGTGTGTGTGTGTATATATATATGTCTGTGTGTGTATATATATATATATGTGTGTGTGTGTGTGTATATATATATATATGTGTGTATATATATGTGTGTGGGTGCTGACAGAAGTAGTGCAAGTATATGTAAGCAGTGTAGCATTCATATAGGGAGGGGTAAAAGCTGTAAGAGCAGCAGCAAAAGAAAACTGCCAACGGAGGAGGTGGGTGAAGACAATAACAGTAACAGCTGCTGCTGGAACAAATAAACAGGAAGGTCAACTACAGTAACAGTTGACAGTAGTGGCTGGAGAGGTACTTCTATAGTGGTGGTAGGAGGGATGAAATATGTAGTAGTAGTAGTTGAATGAGTAAAAGTGGAGGAGTGGTTGCAGTGGTGGAAGGGGTAAGAAGTGTAGTGATGGTGGTAGGAGGGACAAATGTCGTGGTGGTAGGAGTAATGAGAGAATGGAAGGAGGTGGAGTGAGAGTGAAGTAGTGGTAGGAAGGGAGGAGAGAGTAGTGATGGTAGGAGGAGCAAAAAGTGTGGGAGGGGTGGTTGGAGTGGTAACAGTTGCAGAGTAGCTACAGCAAGTTATAACGAGGGTGTGAGGGGAGGGAGCGTTAATTTGAATAAGTAATAAAGCAGAATGAGCGAGTCTGCTTCAACTTGTGTATGCATTTAATGTCTTATTATGTGTCATAGGAAAACAACTGAGGTGAGGTGTCCCCCCCTCCCCTCCACACTATCTCAATGAAGATGAAGTTATCTCCAATCTCCAATAGTTATAAATGTCTTTTTACAGCACAGAGATGAAGCAAAGTGCATTCTGGGATACATAAAATACACAGGCTACATCGGCGATTACACTTGAAAGAAGGCAGCAACACAACACATGGAGGCTTCACCACAAACTACAAGTCATTCATACATCTTTGAAATGCTTTCAGGATTAAAAACCACCAGTGGAATGAAATATACTTGTAGGGTGCAATGCATTGCTTGGGATCTCTTCACTGCCCAATGTGCAGCCGATGCCTTAGATTCCTTGCAAAAGCCTTTTATCAATCACTCCACCCCCACCACGTCAATCAAGACGTATCTTTTATCATTTATCTTCTACTTGTTTCAGTCACTGGACTGCGGCCATGCTGGAGCAGCACCTTGTAGGGTTTTAGTCAAATGAATCGACCCTGATATTTATTCTGCTGGTCTCTTTTGCCGGACTGCTAAATGACAGGGATGTAAACAAACCAACAACAGTTATCAAGTCGTGGTGGGGAACAAACAGAAACACATTCATAGATACACACATATAGTGAAGGTGCATGGCACAGTGGGTAGAGCTTCAGGCTCACAATCATGAGTTAGTGAGTTCAATTTTCCAGACTGGGCTGTGTTGTGTTCTTGAGCAAGACACTTTATTTCACGTTGATCCAGTTCACTCAGCTGTAGAAATGAACTGCAACGTCACTGATACCAAGCTGTATCAGCCTTTGCCTTTCCCTTTGGATAACATCGGTGGCATGGAGAGGGGAGACTGTTATGCATGAGTGACTGCTGATCTTCCATAAACAACCTTGCCTGGACTTGTGCCTCAGAGGGGAACTTTCTAGGTGCAATCTCATGATCATTCATGACCGAAGGGTGTCTTTACCCTATATACATATGCATGTGTGTGTGTGTGTGCATATATATATATATATGTACACACAAACACCAAACACACACAAATGGGCTTCTTCGTCAATGAGTGAAGCCTTCAACCATGTCTGGCATGGGAACTTCATTTATCTTTTACTGACTCCATTAATCTCTGACTTATAAGCTTCCTGTTATACCACCCCATTACAGCCAGCACTGATAAAGTTATAATTGTTTTAATGTCCAATTTTGCTATCTTGCATGGATTGGATAGAATTTGTTGAGGCAGATATTCTAAGGCCTAATGCCCTTCCTGTTGTCAACCTTCACCTGTTTCCAAGTAAGATAATATTTCCCCATGACCTAGACATGTTTTTCATAGAAGACTGAAAATGAAGGATCTGTTTGCATGACAGGGCAAGAAGAAGACAACACACACACAAATAATATAACATGAGGATGGAAGACACTACCCATGCCTGTTGCTGAAAAATATTCAACTATATAGTAATTATAAAGGGTAAGGGTAAAGACCACCTTCGGTCATGAATGACCATGGGACATACCTAGAAAGTTCCCCTCTGAGACATAAGACCAGCAGTTGGCCATGCATACCAGCCTCTTCATGCCACTGATATTATCTAAGGGAATAGCAAAGGCTGGTACAGCTATGCATCAGTGAGTTGCAACTCATTTCTACAGCTGAATGAACTAGAGCAATGTGAAATAAAGTGTCTTGCTCAAGAACACAACACACAGCCCAATCTGGGAATCAAACTCATTACCTGATGATTGTGAGCCCAAAGCTCTAAGCACTGAGTCATGTGCCTTCAGATCGTAATTATGAAGAATAATATTTTATAATGGTTTATGAATATAAACTCAGCAACTTAAAGCTGGTGTGCAGTGCAGAAACAAATGTGATCTACTATACCCCATGACCAGACATGTTTTCAGAGTACTGGAAACAAAGGACACTGCTTGCATGATGGTGACACGCATTTACAACTATCATGTGATGTCAAGCCAGGAAACAGTAACACACATGCACATCTATGTACACACACATATAAACAACAGGCTTCCTTTAGCTTCTGTCTATCAAATCCACTGACAAGGCTTTGGTCGACCTGGGGGCTATAGCAGAAGACACTCGCCCAAGGTGCCATGTAGTGGGAGTGAACCCAGAACCATGCGGTTGGAAAGCACGCTTCTTACTACACAACCTTGCCTGCACCAATCAACTCTGGTGTACTTGGATATGTTGTTCTTTTGTATGATTAAGATCTGCTTATTATATTTATTCATTTACACATGTTTTACCCAGATTTTCAAATCCAAATATAAAGAGTGCACATTACACATGGGAACAAAATGTTACTCATTTTTCCACCCAGTCAAGCACATTGTCATATTTGGGTTGGCATGTTTAGAAATCAGTTAATAAATAACTACTGTCCAAGCAAACTGATGTGTAATAAAGAGTTAATATCATTATAGTAGTTAATGCTGCATTTTTCCATGATTGTGATATATAAACTATTCAGCAAAACTGACAGGCACATGTCTCATAGAATTATTGCTATCAACCTTCTTCAATAAAGAAAGCCAGAATATAATACTTCCATTATCAAAAACGCTATTTGAAGCATTTAATGTGAATTATTTAAATTAATGAATAGTGAATAAGGATAATACATAGATACTGTCAGTAGCAGAATGTAAATATTAACTGAACAAAAGGAAAATAAATACTCGTGCTCCTGCAATAGTTTCTAAAATAAACCATCACTATTAAGATTTCTATTGAAATAATAAAAATATTTTAACAGAAGCATAACGAAAATATCTAATATTCTGCAGGTATTGTCTCTTATATTCTTCTGACTCTTTGCTTTTTGCAAGTTGACTTTATATGAGATATACTTTTTACAGCCTAAACTGGTAATGCTCAAATCACACTTCCAATTTTGCTTATTGTTTAGAGGACACGTGAACATTTTTAATATGTTTTATAATAAACCTGACTAAACACATTTTCTTCCTAAACATCACAATCCTCAGCCTCCCCTACTCATCATCACCATCATTTGACAATCACTTGTGCATGCTTATATAGGTCAGCCAGAATCTGTTGAGGCAAATTTTCTGTGGCTGGATGTGTCGTTCCTGTTGCCGTTCCTCATCTGTTTCCAAATTAAGTAATATTTCCCCATGGCCATACATGTTTTGCACAGATTAGAAACAAAGACACACACAAGCATGCAGTATGATAATAACCTGGTGTAGAACTCAATATAGGAGTGCTTCTGAATGGAGTCTTAGTCAGGTACGGAGTAGTAATAAGAAAAGAGATGACAAAGGAATAAATGATTATTGCGTGTGTGTGTGTGACAAGCTTCTTTCTGCTTCTGTCCATCAAATCCGGGTCAGCCTGGGGCTATATTAGAAGACACTTGCAGTGGGATTGAACTTGAGACCACATGGTTGGGAAACAAGTTTCGTAACCCACACAGTTACGTCTGCAATCTCCATCTACTAAATTTTATCACAGGGCATTTATCAGCCCAGGGCAACAGCGGGGGACAATTACACAAGATTACTCAGTGAGTGGGACTGAAACTGAGACCACATGCTTTCAAAATGAACTTCTTAACCATGCAATGTTTGCAATTAAAATGCTTATTATTAAAGAAATAGACTAGTAAGGAACTTACCCGGTTGTCTTGGATAAGGCAACCAATTAACAAGGCAACATAGGCTGCAACAAAGCTGTTTTCCATATGTTTTCCGGCTTCGTGTAAGGCTGCAAAATTAAAAAAAAGAAAAGAAAATCACAATTGAACATTAAAATACAAAACATTTTCTTCACACACAATTATGAGGTGGTATCCAAAAGTTCACAGAGTAGTTTCGTAGCACGCCAACAGATGGCAGCACACAATTGTGTGCACAGTAAGAGCTAGCAATGGCCCTCATGACGCAGTGTGGTAACATTGCTGTGTTTCCTTTGCAAGTTGGAAAATTTGTGTTTTTGTAATCATGTGTGTGCTGTAGTCTGTGATTTTGCATAAATAGGAAGTTGGAACAAAGAGCCAATGTGAAATTTTGTGTCAAACTTGGGAAGTCTGCTATAGAGACATTGAGCATGCTTTTGCAAGCTTACAGTGATGAGGCAATGGGTTGTATGCAATGCTTTGAATGGCGTGGGAGTGCTTCAAAAGTGGAAAAAACATCTCTGAAAGATAATGAGCGATCTGGAAGATCTACCATGATCATCACACCTGGAAATGTGGTATTGTACATCAAGAATTTGTTCCCCAGGGCCAGATTAAAGTCTGGTACTGATTCTCTTGGTCTTTTGTCAAACTGCTAAGTTACAAAAATGAAAACAAATCATTACTAGTTGTCAAGCTAAGCAGGACACACACTTACATGTGTATGGGTGCATTTATCTATGAATGCGTGTGTGTGTGTGTATGTATGTATATATACAATATATATATATATATATATATATATATATATATATATATATATATATATATATATATATATATAGATATATACAGGGTACATAAGGTATTTGAGGACATACATTTTTTGGGTCATTGCTGCATATTTTGCTAATTCTGTATATCTCTCTCTCTCTCTCTCTCTCTCTCTCTCTATATATATATATATATATATATATATATATATATAGATATATACAGGGTGCGTAAGGTATTTGAGGACATACATTTTTTGGGTCATTGCTGCATATTTTGCTAATTTTGTATAATCATTGTTTCAGAAAATAATAATGGCAGACCCTTGGCTTACTCAAGAAATGAAAAGGCATGCTGTTATTGTGGTTATAAAGGCTGAGCATAGCAGTTTAGAAATATCTTGATTTTTAAAAGTTGCCAGATCTTTCGTCAACAAAGTTTGTAAGGAGCTAGAGACTGAAGATGGAAACATATCACCAGTATCAAAGCATAAAAAGCATTCTAAACACTGTGAAATCATCACAACACTTGAATTTATCCAGCAAGTTCAACAGACCATTGATTACAACCCCAGAAAGTCCATGAGGTCAATTACAAAAGGTCTCCATGTGTCAGAAGGAACAGTCAGAAATGTTGTCCATGAAGACAACAGATATAAGTCTTATATGATGAGGAAAGGTCAGTTTGTCAGAAAAAGCAAAAGAAAATCATTACATCAGATCTAGCATTTTCTATCTATAACTATTACACATGCTTCTCCTCCTTGTATCACACCCACTGCTACCAGGACCTCTCCCCAAAGACATTATACAAAATACATTCCCCCATCTGCCCCTGCCTCACATCATCTCAACTCTACCTTTCAAACTTGTCTATAACCAACACCCCAACAAAACCTGCCCAAATATTTTGATCTTTATCTTCCCCTCTTCCTTGAGCTAACTAGAGTAGTAAACAAAAGCATGGAGAAAGAAGGGTAAAGAAGAGAAGAGAGTAACAATTAGAGAGAGGGGAGGGCAAGTGACAGACAGATATGGCTGATAATAAACATAAAGCTGACATTTCAATTAAAAAAAACCCCCCTCATATTTTGCTTTGATTCCCACCTCTCCCCTCAACACCACTTTTTAAAACATACAGTAGTTTTAAATGAACAACCAAACCACACGTCAGTTTTACTGAACAGCTAAAGCATTCAACAGTTTCATTGAATGAATTGCTGATCCACACAACTAGCTTTACTGAACAGCTAAAGCACACTGTCAATATAAAAATATAGAGTTACCTTTTGTGAATTTCTCTTCAGCATCTGTAGCATCAATATGTGATTCATCTTCTCCATTATGTTTCTGCTCATTTTGCTTCTCAGCTTCCTTTCGTTTCGTACCCACAATCCATTGCAAACATGAGTCTGACTCATGCCAGTTGCCACTCTTGTTGGGAGAAGAGCCCTCAGTATTGGAGCCTTCTTCTTCTTCTTGTGCTTCCATTTCACGAGCAGCAAGTTCTTTTCGACAAAATAACTGGAAAAACAAATTATTATTATTATTATTATTATTATTACTATTATTATCATCATTATCATTTTTATTAAGGTGGCGAGCTGGCAGAACCGTTAACATGCTGGGTAAAAATGCTTAGTGGCATTTAGTTCGTCTTTATGTTCTGAGTTCAAATTCTGCCAAGGTTGACTTTGCCTTTCATCCTTTCTGGGTCGATGAAATAAGTACCAGTTGAGTAGTGGGGTTGATGTATTCGACTCATCCCTTCTCTCAAAACTGCTGGCCTTGTGCCAAAATTTGAAATCATTATTGTTATTATGGTTTTTGTTAAGGTGTTGAGCTGTTAGAATTGTTAACATGCCAGGCAAAATGCTTAATGGCATTTCATCCCTCTACACTCTGAGTTCAAATTCTGCCAGTATGTCGACTTTGCTTTTCGTCCTTTCAGGGTCAATATATTAAGAACCAGTGAAACACTTGGGTCAATATATTCAACTAGTCCTCTCTCCCCAAATTTCAGGCCCTGTGCCTTTAGTAGAAAGGATTATTATTATTATTATTATTATTATACTAAATAATTTTACATGATGTGACTGACAGACAGCAGGCCTGACTGAAAATAATTCTGTCAAATTTTGGTGTAATTTTGAGGTGCAAAAAGATATTGATTACATCACCTCAGTGCTCAAAAGGGAATTATTTCATTGACCCCAAAAGGCTGATAGACAAAGTCGACCTCAGAACTCATTAGAACTCGGAATGTAAAAAGTCATAAGAAATGCTGCTAGTGTAGTAATGATTCTGCCAGCTCTCTGCCTTGGCCTAATGTACACACACACACACACACTCTCTCTCTCTCACACACACATATCCAGAGTTTTGTGTCATTCCTTTCCAAAACAACAGAGATCTTCATTTTAAATAACAAGCAAATATAGGCAGAAATATTTTCTTAGTGTATTCAAAAACACTATTTTCCCTACAAATGCAATACACTGTAACTTATTGGTGGAATTTCAATGAAATTCCTTGATCTTTTTCAAAGTTCTTTCAAGTTCTGTAAGTATTTTACATATACAAAGCATCTTCATTCCTAACTCAAACTTGATGTCAAAAGCTCTCTTGTTGATAAATGTTATTCAGAGATATTTAACAGAGAAAGATAATAATCTGCCAAGTTTCCTATGTGTTTTTCTCAATTTTTGCAAGGGGACTCGGATTTCTGTACAGAATCTTGTGACAAACATCTTTACATCATCATCATTGTTTAATGTCCATTTTCCATGTGGCATGGGTTGGACGGTTTGACTGAGGTCTGGAAAGCCAGCAGCTGCACCAGGCTCCAATCTGATCTGGCAATGCCCTAACTAACGCCAACCACTCCGAGAGTGTAGTGGGTACTTTTTACGTGCCACTGGTACAGGAACCAGTCAGGAGGGCCTGGTATCGATCACGTTCAAATAGTGCTTTTTATGTGCCACCAGCACGGGAGCCAGTCAGGGAACACTGGCAGTGACCATGTTCAGATGATGCATTTTACGTGCCACCAGAACAGGAGCCAGTCAAGGGGCACTGGCCACAGCTATGATTTTGGTTTTACTTGACTCAACAGGTCTTCTCAAGCATATTATATCGCCTGACACATCATAGATATATCCATCTATCTATCTATCTATATATGCACACACACACAAATATTCTATTCTTTTACTTGTTTCAATCAATTGACTGTGGCCATGCTGGAGCACCACCTTAAAGGGTTTTAACTGAAGAAATCGACCCCAGGACTTATTCTTTCTAAGACTAGTACTTCTGTTGGTCTCTTTTGCTGAACCTCTAAGTTACAGGAAGTAAACACCAGGATCGGTTGTCAAGCACACACACACACACACAAAAGCAAGCTTCTTACTACACAGCCATGCCTGTGCCTATATATGTATGTGTGTGTATACATACACACACACACGCATATATATACACATACACATTTAATTATATATCTACATATCTCTCTCTCTCTCTCTCTATATATATATATATATATATATATATATATATATATAAACACACATTAATATACACATGTAAATATATACATACGTCTCTTTCTCTCTCCCTCTCTCTCCCCACACATATTTCTTTAATATCTTTCTAGTACCACAAACTTTTCTTCAACAATATATCTTTTTGCTCCTACTTTTTCTTTTCTTTCTGCTTCTTTCTCAACAAAGCTTTGAGCATTTTTTTTTCTTTATATTCTTTCACACTGCTTTCTAATAATATATAAAGCCTGCCAACATAAAACTTATTGTATCAATTACAATAAATCATACAGTGAAAGATACACTTCTTAGTAACTTTTTGTCTTTCTTGTTCTCTTTCGTTCACCATATATACATACATACACACACACACACACATATTATATTTGTTATTTTTTCTTTATATGCTTTTGTGTCCACTTCCCTTTTTTTTGTTTTTCACTCTCTTTCATTTCTCTAATGTATCTTTTGTCCTATTTCAGTCATTGGACTGCGACCATTCTGGGGCACCACTTTGAATGCTATAGCTGAACAGATTGACCCCAGTACTTACATTATAAAGTCTGGCACTCGATCTCTCAGCCTCCTTTTACCAAATTGCTAAGAGGATGTAAACAAACCAACACAGGTTGACAAACAGTGGAGCAGGGCAACCACACAAATACAAAGACATACACACCAGACAGTTTTTATCTACCAAATCCACTCACAATGCTCAGGTTGGTCCAGTGATATAGTTAAAGACACTTGTCCAAGGTGCTACACAGTGGGACTGAACTCAAGACCATATGGTTGGGAAAAAAGCTTCTTATCCACACAACCACACTGTGCCCTTTTTTTTTTTTTGTTAATGTCCTTTTACTTACAAAAACTTTGTCAATTGCCAAATTTACATTTGAAATTATAGAATTCATAAAACCATATTTTCACCAAATATTTATACTTATATTAATAATTCTAAATAAAGACCTCAGTTATTTTCCCCCAAAATACAATGAAACCGAATAAACAATGGTGACAATTACAGTTTTATCTGGTGTTATAATTATTGCAAGCCTATTTTATGCATAGAGTACCATTTCTTTATGTTCGTTTATATGGATTCATACAACACATCATCACAATCAGGGTTTGTTCTTAGCTGAAGAAGCACATCTTACTCAAAACACACAGATGCAAGCATGGCTGCATGGTTGAGAAGTTAATTTTGTATGCATGTGTTTTCAGGTTCAGTCTCACTGTACAGCACCGTGGACTTTATAGTGGGAAAGAACTGAATAGTCTTCTAAAGCCCTGTTCCGACCAAAGTCTTGAAGTGAATTTGGTAGATGGAAACTGAAAGAAGTTCATTGTATGTGTGTATGCATGTTGCCTGAAACCTGACCCTGGTTCTATGATACAAGCTTCCTAAAGTGATTCAAATTAAAACTTTCATCAAATTTCATGTGAATTTATGTTCCAAACAACAGATTAATAATGACAAACGTTTATGAATTTGTTTTGCAAGATTCTTGATGTGAAATCATGACTTGAAACAGATATATTTCGGGATGGTCATTTTTTTTTTTCTTGCCAATTAGACACACGCACTATATATTCATTCTTTACTCCTTAAATCTTTAAAAATGTTCTAGCCCGAAGGCTGCGGCCATGCTGGGGCACCACCGCTGAATGAGCTACACTAATATGTGAATCCACCTCTGATACGTGGCACTTGATCAACAAGGGAGTTCGATGCTGCTGCCCGCATCTGTGTCTCCTGTCGTGAAGTAGGTTCATCTGGGACTCCCGACAAGAAGAGATCCAGTTTAGTTTTAAAGAAACCCACATCCACACCATGTAAGTCTCTCAGGCATTTAGGGAGGATGTTAAATAGTTGTGGTCCTCTGAAACCCAAGCTGTTGCAGTATCTGGACCTGTATTTTGATGGTGATGTTGGAATCTTTGGCACCATGCAGTGGCGCCCTGTTCTGCAGTTGGGGTAACTTTGAATGCCAAAGTTTGGGACAAGACCCTCCAGGATTTTCCAGATGTATATCACCGCATATCTCTCCCACCTCTGCTCTAGGGAGAAGAGGTTTAATACTTTCAGTCTTTCCCAGTAGCTGATATTTTGCATTGAGACGATCTTCTTTGTGTAGCTTCTTTGAATTTATTATTCTTATTTTATCTATGTTCATTGTCTGGAAATCTTTTGTTGATGAAGAGGTCACAGGTGTATGATGAAAGCTTTCCAGACAATGGACATAAGATAAAATAAGAACAAGAATAAATGAGTGAAGAATGAATATATTGTGTTTATTTGGCAAGAAAAAAAAAACACCGTCCCAAAATATAACAAAGATTTTTTTTACTAAATTCTTCATCAGTTTCAAAATTAATTGAAACAAAGGCAATGTATTTCAACAGAAATAATGTAACAAAAAGAACCTACATACTAACACTTAAAGCACAGCACTGCTTGATAGAAAGTTACTCTTACTTGTTTCAGTTATTTGACTGTGGCCATGCTGGAGCACTGCCTTTAGTCGAGCAAATCGACCCCAGGACTTATACTTTGTAAGCCTAGTACTTATTCTATCAGTCCCCTAGCCACTGTTATGAACATAAATTGTGACTAAGATTTGGTGGAAGATTTTAATTCAAAACTTAGGAAAACAAGACATTTGTACTCAGAGCTAGAGCCGGTTTCAGCCGGGTTGGTAACGAAAGGGTTAAAGTGATCTAAATTAAAACCTTTCATCAAAATTTCACGTTAATTTATGTTTCAAACACCAGCTTAATAATGTCGAAAATGGTTTACTAAGTCTTTCAATATTTTCAAAATTAAGTGAAACAAAAGCAGGCTAGAGGGTATATCAGCCAAAACATTGTGTTAACAACAAACAAGATGAGGACAAAAGCAGTGTATTTCGAAAGAAATATGGTAGTGAAAGAGTTAAACCTTCAGCTTTCAGATTACTTTTTAAGGATGTCTCTACAGATTTTCTATAGAAGTTAGAGATAACCTTAAAAAGTGACTTAATAGCACTGCTAACACAGTAAGACACAGTATTGACTTATAAAGTGTTTAATATACTTTGTAGTGTATTATGGTTGCATAACGAAATACAGTGTCCTTACAAATAATTAATCAGATGACTTGTCAAATGTAATGCATATTTATTCACAATGTTTTGAATTAATCATGTATTATCTCATAATTTTGAAATTTTGATGGTATTACTCTCTCGTTTTACTCTTTTACTTGTTTCAGTCATTTGACTGCAGCCATGCTGGAGCACTACCTTTAGTTGAGCAAATTGACCCCAGGACTTATTCTTTGCAAGCCTAGTACTTATTCTATCGGTTTCTTTTGCTGAACTGCTAAGTTACGGGGACATAAACACACCAGCATCAGTTGTCAAGTGATGTTGTGGGGACAAACACAGACACACACATATATACGACGGGCTTCTTTCAGTTTCCGTCTACCAAGTCCACTCACAAGGCTTTGGTTGGCCTGAGGCTATGGTAGAAGACACTTGCCCAAGGTAACACACAGTGGGACTGAACCCGGAACCATGTGGCTGGTAAGCAAGCTACTTACTACACAGCCACTCGACATTGTTGGGTTGGTGTGAGAGGCCAGATATGGCTGGTTTGAACATAAAATAGTAGAATATTTGGGTACGATATGGCCAAAGGCTTCATTAAAATTTCATGTTAATTTATATTCCAAATATCAGTTCATAATGATAAAGTCTTCTTTATGAAATTCTCAATTTTCAAAATCAATTGAAACATAGATGGGCAAAGAGGTTCAGTAAGAAAATATAAAAAGGAGCAAAAGTAGATACATCAGAGTGGCTCAACAGAGTTGAGCAGGAAGTATGGTAGTAGTAATACGAGGGTTAGTAGGTTGTTATATATTTGAAACTTAGTCTCAGGTCGATTTTGATTTAATAGACCCATTATCAAAAGCATTATTCATTCCAGCCATAAATTATTTTGTCTTTTTAGGGGTATGTAGAAAGGATTACATTATTCAATATCTCCTTTACAAAGGTGGGATTTAAAGGAAATTTTCTAGCAGATCATTGACCCTGTAGAGGCAGGCTCCTTCCCTTGCTGGTTTGTGAAGATTAGTTAATCAAGCAGATGGCCCATTATAGGATGTAGACAACAATGCTTATGCAACAGCTGCTAAGAATATGACTGTAACAGTCTCACAATTATTATAATGTATTTCTAAAAATTATTATAGCTAATCCTTTCACAGAGTGTATAATTGTACTTGCTGTAGTTATTTTTTGCTGTTTAGCCCCAAGTCAATCCTGATTGAGCAAAACATTGGATCAAAAACAAGTCCAGCTGTGACCAGTATTATCTTTATATATATAAAACTGAGAATGTGTGTCTGTCTGTCTGTGTGTTTCCCTAAAACTTGAGAACTACACAACCAAAAGTTCAACTCCTTGCCTAGAGCGAGCCCATAGCAATATCATATCTTCTCCACTATTTCAGTATTACGTGTTAAAAGTGAAACAAAAATATTTCTCTATTTTATGTCAGATGCTTTCACTTTAACAATAATAACATGGCCACAGCTCATGAGCTGAAACTAGAATCAATCAATCAATATGTAGTAAGTAATAATTAAAATCAAACTAAAGTATAATATAATCGTAACATAACAAAAGTAAAAATAGCAATTGGTATAAAATTGCATCAATGATTTGAACTTGAATAAGTGGTTTCACATGAATGGGAATAAATTAAAAATAAAATTAGCGTGCAGAAATGGAATAGTCCAGATGGATAATAAAAAATTAAATTAAAGAAAGACTATTGTCTATAAAGTATACAATGTAGAGAAAAAAGAAGAGCTAACAATTCCAGTCTGTTATATATTTTGAGTATTGTTATCACTAGCGATATCAAGATATAACTTTGTATTTTGCATTTTATGTGTAGATGTATATATATAGATGTACATGTAATATGTACACATATGTACATGCACTAGCACTATGACCCGGCAACGACGGGTCTTTAATGCTAGTCATTTTATATATCAGAGACAACATTGTCTACTATATCCTTCCCGTTTTTTAAACGGTGGTGTAGATTTTAATGGAAATTGTACTACCATTTCTAGCAAGTCTGTGATCACACAGAAACTACTTTGTTTGTTAATGGATTCTCTTTGTATTCAGTAAATGAGAAATAATTCTTTCCTGGAGAAAGCCAGTTAGTCTATTATTGGTAAATATTGCCCTTCACAATGAAGTGAAGAACAATGTAGCAACTGTTCAGTAAATTAACTTGCTAGAAATAGAAGCCAAATATACCCCTTAAATCACAGCCTGCTATCTTAGAAATGAAAATTACCTCAGAAAATGAAGCTCCAGTTTTACAAAATGACAGAATGGTCACAGCTGGAATGCCTTTGATCACAGCTCTGCTCTATCATGAAAGACTTGGAGGTTAAACAACAACAACAGCAACAACTATGTGAATATAGGCAGGTAGAATAAAATGTCCTACTCGGAGACACAATAAAATACTTGCAGGTGATCTAGCCTGTCTACTACGTTATTTCACCATTAATGCAATAAAAGAATGGGAAAATAAGCAAAACAAAGTAAACCATAATTTAATAATGATGGCCTAAATATAAACTACCATGACAACCTAACTCAGTAGTTTGTCTTGCGTGAATTTGTCAGTCACAGATGTCTTGTCAGAACTACCTTATAATATATGTTTCACACAACCTATTTGTATGCTGTGTTCTGACAAACAAATATATGAGTTTATGACTCTCGTATGTTCTATAACCCTCAAACTGTTGCTTCAATACCAATTCTCTTCTTCTACCTAAACCAACAAAATGAATGCTCTGGTATATTATCCCACTTGCCAGTCACCCTCAGCTAATTACGAATTTTCTCTAGAACTCCATTCCTACTAAAGGCTCATGCTTGTCCAATCCACTCAATCGAAAACCAGCTTGCATAGTTTCAGGCTGAACTCAAACTCAAATAAACACTTAAACACCACTCAAATATATACGATAACCGCCCCCCCCCCCCAAAAAAAAACGAACAAACAAACAGCTAAGGTCATCCTTCCATCCCACCACCCTAAAAAAATTATTTTCAGAGAATAATACGATAAACTGGTGATAGATCAAGGTAGCTGTTATTGTTCAGACTAATTAAGTAAACTTAAAATTCAAAAGCATTTCAGCTTTGATCATCCTCTTCTTTTTTTTTTTTTGTGTAACCTTTTAGTATCCAGATTATTCTTTCAAATGTAATGCTTTGTTTTGAATTAACCATGCCATTATCTTGTAACTTTGAGTTCTTGATGATGTAACTGCTTATTTTTAAGTTTTTGAATGACACTGTAACATAGGTGTAAGACATTTTATCTGACCAGTTTGAACATAAGACAGGTAGAATACAAAAGCCAGAGATGGTTGGTTTAACTCTTGAGCATTCAGATTTCTTTGTCAAATGTATTAATTATTTATTCAATGCATTATCTTGTAGCTTCAAGATATCAATGGCATGTTTGTATATTTTTAGAATGACATTGTAGGGTAGGTGTGAGAAGTTGGATCTGGTCAGTTTTAACATAAACCAGGTAGACTTTTAGGACTGAATATGGCCAGATTAAATGCTTAACGAGTTAAGATGTTAGAGTGCTTTTTGTGAGAACTGACTATTTCTAGCTGATGACCACAAAGAGGCTTCCACCATGTTGGCTAAACCAATGTAGCTTATATAAGATAGATAATACAATAATATATTATAGATATTAATTAGAAATACAGTAACACAAAAGGCAAACTTGTAGTCAACAGAATAGTAATCTATGCATGGTAGCATGAGTATGCTGAAACTATAAAATGTACTTTAATTAATAATCCTTTCTACTATAGGCCACAAGGCCTGAAATTTTGGGGGAGGGGCTTAGTTGATTACATCGATCCCAGTGCTCAGCTGGTACTTATTTCACTGACTCTGAAAGAATGTAAGGCAAAGTCAATCTAGAAAAAATTTGAACTCAGAATGTAAAGCCAGAAGAAATATTGCTAAGTATTATGTCTGGCATGTAAATGATTTTGCATGCTCACTGCCTAACAGCATACTTTAATAGTAATAATAATAATAATAATCATAAGATAAATTTTGAAGCTAGACAACAAAATTTACTGCTAATATTTAGATTATCTAAGCAGAGGCTAGTAAGGTTGAAAGGTCAGTTAATGACATTAAAATGGATTAAAAAGAAAACAAAACTAGAACAAAACAAGCTAATAATGAAGGTTGTGAAGGACACAAATTCTTGTGAGCCAGTACTTCAGTGGTTGTTTATATATTTCAAGCATCAAGCATAACAACAATAACGGTGCATCTGCAGGATCTCACAACTTGCTAGAAATAGTAGCCAAACCATCCTGAAATCATGTTCTAAAATCTTAAAAGGACAGATAGGTATGGCTGTGTGGTAAGAAGTTTGCTTCCCAACCACATTGTTCTGGGATCAGTTCCATTGTGTGGCACCGTGGATAAGTGTTTTCTACTATAGCTCTAGGCCAACTAAAGTCTTGTGAGTGGATTTGGTAGAGGGAAACTGAAAGAAGCCTGTTGTGTGTATATATATATATATATTTTATATACACACATACACAGGGTGCAATGGGTAAATTGTTGCCATTTTATATTTTTTATTTCATGCATGTACATTGTTTGTTTTTGATTTTGTCAATTACACAGTATAATAGGGTCAGTTGGACACCATCTGTAAGAAAAACAGTACTATGATGCAATTACTCTGCCAGAAATTTGGAAATGACACGCTGTACTGTTTGGCATGTGCACCAAGAAGCTCCAATACAAACATTTCAGAGCGCTTGGGTGTAAATCTGAGGACAGTGCAGAGGATTCAGAAAGAGTTGGTTGAGTCTAATGGTAATTATGAAGGTATGGCAACTTGGAGAACTCACTCTGATTGTTCTGATAAGAAAAGAACTCCTAAATTTCTTGGTGAGATCCAGGCCTAGATTGACAATGATCCCTCCAAGTCAACATGGTCAGCTCTGATTAATGTAGGTCTTAGATCTGCTGGATCAGGGCTGACCCACAGCTAAACAATGACTATCTTAATCAACAGAGATCAGCAGCATGCTCAGATGTGTAATAGATACAAAAACACAGACATACACACACATACACTCACTCACACACAGAGTCGTCGTCGTCATCATCATCACCATCATTTTAATGTCCACTTTTCCATGCTTGCATGGGTTGGATGGTGCATCCTAAAGTTCTTGCAGAATATTGAAAATGAATGTGACACACTTTCCATGATGCAATGTCAAGACAAGGAGACAAACATACACATACACATGACTGGCTCCCTTCAGTTTTCATCAACCAAATCCACTCCTGAGTTGGCCTAGGGATATAGTAAAAAACACTTGTCCAAGGCACCATGCAGTGGGACTAAACTCAGAATCATATGGTTGGGAAGCAAACTTCCTCTTATCAAACGATAATGCCTGCGTCTACACATGCACACATAAACGCATATATATGGTATAGAGTCGTTACCAAAAGTTTGGAACATAAGCCTGAAAATTAGAATTTTTATATTAAATGCCCTAAGTTATAGATAATTTGCAATATATTATTACTAATTGCAGTAATATGGTGGTATCTATAAAAATTATTAGGTAAGTAAATCTCTATATTGTATATATTCAAATCGAATTGTACTTAGGCATAACAATTTTAATTTAAAAAAAAAAAATGTTCCAAAATTTTGGCCATGAGTGTATATATATCATGCAAAAAATAAAAATTACATTTATAAACAAATTAATGAATAAATTCCATTAGTGTAAAACTAGTGATTACTTAGTATTTAAGTAAAGTATAAGCTGTTTGAACGTTTCAATAAAATATAGCAAACATTGTTGAAAGTAACAATAATCAATATTCTTGGTGCTATACACATGCATTGCTATATTCTCAATATTTTTTAATAACACCAATAGAAAGCTGTTAAATAATACAAATCTTAAGACTCCTGCAATGATGCTTACATTTTAAATAATCTTTAAACACTCAGCATTTAAACTAGCTGTATCAATATTCTAGCTGCTTTCTTTTAAACTTAACCATATCCAGCCTCTTACACCTATCCTACAATGTCATTCTAGAAATAAACAGTTATATTATCGTTCTTGATCACTCTCCCTCTGACTGGTTAACCGTCTATCTCCTCTACAGCAAGACACCTGTTCCTGTCCCTTTGCCACAGTCTAACCTTTCATCACCTGGCACAAGGCCACCTCCTCCAATGCTCCACCTATCAAAGAAGCCTGGTCTTGTGAGGTACTTGATGACCTCCCACCAGTGCTGGTGCCATGTAAAAGAGCATCCACTCCATACTGTAAAGTGGTTGGCATTTAGAAGGGCATCCAGCTGTAAAAACCATGCCAAAACAGAAAGAGAAGCTTGGCGCAGATTTCTGCTTAGCCAGCTCCTGTCAAACTATCCAATCCAAGCCAGCATAGAAAATGGACATGAAATGATACTGATGATGATGATAATGATGATGCTTGTTTATTGTTGTACAACTCCAAGTCAACTATTGATTGATTAGATCTTGTAATCAAAGGTGCTCCTGCTTGTCATTTCAGAAATTATATGACTACATTATCTAATGTGTCCTTTCTATTTTTTTAAGACAGTAGGCTGTACTTTGATGGTGAGTTGGTTGCTATTTCTAGCAGGTCAAGCAAACAAGTAAAAGTTCCCTTGTTGGGGTTTTATTGATATGTTGACCCTTCAGCATTTAAACTAGTCATATCTGGTCCAAAATATTCTACCAGTTTTATGTTCAAACTGATCAGATCTGGCCTCTCACACCTATCCTACAATGCCATTCTAAAAATAAACAAACACATCTCAAAGCTACAAGACAAGGCATGATTAATTAAAAAAAAAAATGAATGAATAAGTATTACATTTGACAGAGTAATCAAAAGTAAAATGTTAAGGCAGAGTTTGAAACACAATCATCATATTCCAGGACAAACTGGCAGGTGATATTTAATCCACATTATAAAGTAAAAGCAAATGAAAAAAAATAATTAGTAAAAATTAAAAATACCAATCACATTTTCTGTGTTTCTAGTCTAGCTATCTAATGTTTCTTCTCCATGGTGGCATGGGTTGGATGGTTTGACTGGAGCTAGCAAGCCAGGAGTCTGTACCAAGCCCCAATGCTTTTTTTTAGTATGGTTTCTATGGGTGGATGCCTTTCCTAATGCTTCATGAGTGAGTGAGTGAGTGAGTGAGTGAGTGAGGAGTGAGTGAGGAGTGAGTGAGGAGTGAGTGAGTGAGTGAGTGAGTGAGAGTGAGAGTGTGTGTGTGCGTGCGTGCATGTGTGAGTGTGTATTTTGGAGATAAACATATTTATTCTGCCTAGGTTACAGAGACGTTTCCATGTCATTTTCAGCATCAGAAATGAAGTAAACCAGTGATTGGCTCATTGCAAAATTGTAAATCCATGTAACAAACAACACTTTAACTTGCAAAAGCATGATAAAATGCATGCACTTTTATGTCCCCAGCCCCACACATACAAAATCTCAAAGCTTAACTTACATCAACCAAAGCTTCAACAGCACCAAGTTTCTCTGATGGAATCGAACACTCTGGAGGTCGAAGTGTTTCCATGGTAATTAGAAGACGCCGATTGACCACGCAATGTTCCACAAGATTGATCAACAAACCAAGACTCTGAAACAGTGAAGATAGATGCAATGAGTTGCATGTGGTAACATGACTGTTGATATTACAGATCTCTGTATACATTTATAATACACAGGCACACAAACACACGCACTGCTAATGGAATTTTAAAAGCACCATCCAAGCGTAATTTTCAAGGGTAACTTATTCAAACCCCAAAGAATCATCATTATTATTATTATCAAGGCAGCCAGCAGGCAGAATGGTTTGAAAGTTGCACAAAATGCTTGGCAGCATTTCTTCCAGCTTTACACTTTGAGTCCAAATGCCACTGAAGTGGACTTTGCTTTTCATCCTTTAGAGTTGATAAAGTACTAGCTGAGTACTGGGGTTGATGTAATTGACTTCTCCCTCCCCTCAAAAACTGCTGGCCTTGTGCCAAAATTTGAAACCATTATTAGTATCATTATTCCAATGAGTTGAGTCATCAATCTCAATTGAATTCCTAGTTGAAGCCATTTCCTTTATATTGATTTCAAATTTTGGCACAAGATCAGCACTTTCAAAGGAGGAGTTAAGTTGATTAGATAAACCCCAGCGCTCAACTGGTACCTATTTTATCAACCTTGAAAGGAAGAAAGGCAAAGTTGACATCGGTGGAATTTTGAACTCAGAACATAAGAATGAACAAAATGTCCTTAAACATTTTGCCTGGTGTGCTAATGATTTTGCCAGCTCACTGCTTTCAATTATTTCATTTTTATTGCAAACACTTTTAATGAGAGCAAAAACATTTACACCTTGATTATCACAACCCAACTCCCATTACTATTGCAGTTTGTTTTCTAAGCACTGTCCATTTTGACATAGTAAACTATGAGTCGACAGATACGAAGGAAGATACAGCAGCATAAATTATGATGTTTTATAGATATTTTTTAGTAATTCAGTCAATAGGAAGTAAAACTTATCCCTACTCTAGAAGGTCAAATAAAAGTTTGCTCCAATAATTTGGAAGAGTCACCTCTTCTGCCGCCGCCGCTGCCACCACCACCACTACCACCACCATCATCATGGTTTTTAATGCCGCTCTCACATGTTCACATGGGCCAGGCTGAATTTTTCCACAGTTGAATGTCCTTTTGGCAACCCACATCTGTATCAAATCACAGTAATATTTCCCCATTACCAGGTTTGTGTTTTTTAATATTTGGTAATGAAGGTTATCACTGCTTGCACAACAGTAACAAACACACACATGTGTGAAGGGTTTCTTTCAGTTTCCATGTACCAAATCTAAGGACTGGTTGGCCAGGAGCTATATATAAAATACTTGCCCAAGATGCCATGCAGTGGAACTGGACCTGGAACCATGTGGTTGGGAAGTAAACTTCTTATCACACAGTCACACATGTGCCTCATCCTCCTCATCATCATTTAATGTATGTTATCCATGTTTGTATGGGTTGGGTGGTTTGACCAGGGCTGGTAAGTTAAGGGGCTGTATCAGACTCCAGTTGGATTTAGATGTAAATCATCAAATTATAGCATGCTCCTGTCTTTTGCACAAGCTAAAATAATAGGCCCTTTAGAACATTCTGGTTACACCCGATCTCTGCTTGGACCTACACACTGCACATGCCTCTCACATCACATTTCACACATTTCCTGTCACTCAGTCCCACCTCTTCAAATACTATATACAATTCTTTCCCTACCATGTGTTCCCAAAACACTGTAAACTTCACCTTGTAAGATGCATTCCACTAAATCCCTCCCTCACCACCACCATCTGATTTAAGAAAAGAACTGTTCAGACAAAGGAGGCAATAATTCTAACACCCCACTCCACCCCCATCTCCAGTTTTCCAAAAGTCTTATGTCACCAAACAAATCTTGTAAATTAACAATAATCATTTCTACTATGGGCACAAGGCCAGCAAATTAACAACAACAACAACAACAATAATAATAATAATAAAAAAAAAAGATAAAAATTGCCAAACTTACCAAAACTAATAAGTCAAACTGTTTGCACATCAAGGTGTACTGAGGTACTTGAAGAATACAGTCAAAAACTGTTTGAATAAGACCTCTCTGGGAACCAATTTTAGTGCAGCCATAATCTAAATTGGGAAGAAAGAACAGTTTTAAAGTAACAACAATAATATTAGCTTCAAATTTTGGCACACAACCAGAATAATAACAGTAATATTGAGAGTGGGAAAGAAAGAAAGAGTATAAAAGATAAATAGGAAGAGAGGGGGGAGGGAGGTAGAAAGGTAAAAGTGTAAAAAGTTAGAAACTGATGAAGATGTAATAGCAGCAACAAAATTAGAAACAATCTGATATTGAACAATGAATGGCTGTTGTATTGAGGCTGATATCCCTGTCTTCATAACTAACTGCAGCACGACACCATTTAACTAACGTAAGCAATTCCCCCAACAAGAGATGCCAGGAATCTAGCCTCATTCAACAGTAGAGGAACATTATTAAGAATTACCTCCAGACATGATCGAGTTAGTGGAAGCACCTCAATTCTTCTTTTAGTTTATAGTTGACTCAGGTGAAGTGTGTGTATGTGCATGCGTGCATACATAGTGGGGCTGATGCTCACTCTTTAACCCTTTATCATTTAAACTGGCCATATCCAGCCTTTCACATTTACCTTACAATGTTATCCTAAAAATAAACAATCACATCATTGAATCCTTTCACATCCGTTTTCCATGCTGGCATGGGTTAGACAGTTTGACTGGAGTTGGTAAGCCGGAAAGCTGCACCAGGCTCCAGTCTGTTTTGGCCATGGCTTCTACAGCTGAATGCCCTTCCTAATGCCAACCACTTCACAGAGTGTACTGGGTGTCTTTTATGTATCACAGGCACAGTTGCTCTTTTACATGCCACTGGCATGGATGCCCTTGAACATGTCACCAGCATGGGTGCCTCTCACATGTCGCTGGCATGAGTGCCCCTGAATGTGTCATCAGCAAGGTGCCTCTCATGTGTCATTGGCATGGGTATCCCTGAATGTGTCACCAGCATGAATGCCTCTCACATGTCATTGGCGTGGATATTTTTTATGTGCCATTGGCACTAGCCACAACCATGATTTCACTTAGCTTGCCGTGTCTGTCACCATCATGAGTAATTCAAAACAGTGTGAATCATCATCATCATCATCGTTTAATGTTCATCTATGCATGGATTGCTAGGATGGTTGACAGGAGCTGGCCAGGTAGAAAAACTACCTTAGACTACTGTGTCTATTTTGGCAGGGTTTTTATGGCTGGAATCCCTTCCTAACACCAACCACTGGCAAAGTAATCTGAATGTGAAATAGTTAAGTCATAAGTGTAGAACAGAAGACTAGTATTCTGTTCCATTGTCCACTACTGTCACAACATGGCAAAGTCAATGATCTGGTTATGCAGGTAGAAATGTCAGATTTTGCAAGAAACAATGGTTGAGTAAAGAACAAAGCCAAAAGCCAAGTGTTTGGTGAGAATATCTAAACATTCAACTTACCATTTTCGTGTGTTAAGTTGAGCAGAACACGTAAAATGGCCAGCATGCAACTGAAGATAATCCAGCCATTGGACTCCTTATCCAATGAACTTTCACTCGGTCGATCAGGATCATCCCGCAAAGGAAAGTTAGAAATCGTACTCTGACAATGCCGCAAAGTTCTGGATAGAAAAAAAGAAAAAGAAAGAAGACATCTAGAATGGAACAACAATTGCAATAATTTCTGTCAAGATTTTAATAAACAATAGTTCTTTATCAAATATTTAGTCCTCAACAATTCAACAATGTGTTGTTGATTTGTTATCATCTAGCTTTCATTTAAGGTAGTGAGCTGCCAGAATTGTTAAGCAGGCAGGGCAAATGGTTAGCAGCATTTTGTCTGTCTTTATGTTCTGAGTTCAAATTCTGCTGAAGTTGACTTTGTCTTTCATCCTTTTGGGGTTGATAAAATAAATACTAGTTGAGTGCTAGGCTTAATGTAATTGACTTAACCCCTCCCCCAAAACTGCTGGCCTTGTGCCAAAATTTGAGACCATTATTTAGCCTTGTCAAGCTGGTGGATTGGCAGAAACAGTAGAGTGTTCGACAAATTGCTTTATTTTATTTCTCCCGGCTCTTTATGGTCTGAGTTCAAAACTCACCATGGTCAATTTTGCCTTTCATACTTTCAGGGTCAAACAAATACAGGGGACAATATTGTTAACTACCTCTCCTCTCAAGTTTCTACGCTTTGTACCTAAGGCAGAAAACATTATCTAGATCTAAATCAGCTCTAGTCAAGCAGACTAATAGTCAAACGATATCGTTTCTTCTTCATTTCTCAGAAAGTATAATTTTTTTTTTTAGGATGGTAGGATGTGGTTTGAATGACATTTTGCTATTTCATCAGACTGAGTGATGCCGCCGCCACCGCCACCACCACATTAGCTTGTGATTATGAGCAGACATGTATACATATATTTAGTTGTAGAGAAACATGCCCAATGTATTCTACTCATGAAAGAACAAACAAAAGAAACAATCAATATCATGGCAATAAAACGAGATCTTCTTCTTTGCCACTGCTGCCACCACCACCACCACCACCACTCACTTATGATTGGTGATTGAGAGATAAGAGGGTATCAGAAAGTATGATGAGGGAAACAAAATCATAGTAGAGAGATTTAGTGATAGAGAGATGAGTAGCTGTGATAGAGCAACAGGAAGCTTAACAGTCTTTACTGGGCATTATGCTTAAAAGTAGATACACATAACACACAATCTCCATCATTACCATTATTATTTGCTATGCCATGCTTGCAAGAGTGGGAGGGTCTTCTCCAGCACTGAGTTTCACCAACTGCCATGATTCACTGTCATTTTTGTGAGGTCAGGTCTTCATCACTGCATCACATCTTTTTAGTCATCTTCAACAGGATCCATCCACTTTCAAAGATTTTCCCTTCTTCATACACCTACAATCCTTCATATGCATTTACGTGCTTGTACTCTCATGGATTTCTTTCTTGCACACTACATCGAGTACCTTATATACTCAGTTTATCTTTCAGATCATTTATAACTACATCATTCATCATCATCAGCATTTGTCATCAACATTTAACGTCTGTTTTCCATGCTGGCATGGGTTGGATGGTTTGACAAGAACTGGCAAAGCCAGGAGCCACACCAGATTTTATAGTTCATTTTGGCTTGGTTTCTACAGCTGGATGCCTTTCTTAATGCCAACCACTCCGCAGAGTGTACTGGGTGCTTTTTACATGGCACCATCACCAGTGCTTTTTACATGGCACCAGCACCCACACCAATGCTTTTTATGAGACACTTTGGTTTTAGGATTTCTATTCTGTTGTGGTGGTGGGTCTTCTCGAGTACAGCAATGCACCACATATTATAGTCCTCTGCCAGCTCCTCCATAAGCTTCAGCATTTTGAGATCAACCTTCAATTCATGTACACTAATATTACACATCTAGCGGAACACACTCACTTCATTTTTTATTAGTCTTTGCAAATCCACTGCAATCAAGGCCGACATTCCATTACTAAGCAGCACCACAGTTTGTATACAACCCCCATACAAATTGCCCTTCACTCAGAGAGTGAAACATTTTGTTACCAGCACAGATAATAGCTTCCTGAACTTTTTCTATCCTATCCATATTCTAACGACTCTGCTTTTGGAGCAGCCACCTCCACAGCTGATTAGTAACAAAAGTTAGCAACTACTTCTAGAGAGCCTTTCAGGTATTTAAGAGAATCTATTTCATGTGCACTTTTAGTGCTTACTGTACCTGTACAATAAGCACTAAACTAGGCACATGAACCCTACTTTCTCTGTTAGCTTGCTTGTGATTCAACAACACCTCTTGTATATCTAAGGGTTAGACCAATGCTCTGCAACCTTTTTTCACTTGCAGTACATTTATTTCTTTTCAAGATTTGGTAGCATACCTGAACTAAAAATATAACTAAAAGTACAGGGGAAAAAATTATATTCAGGTTACACTGCGGCCTCCCAATTGCAGAGCACTGGTTTACACTAAGTATATATTCTATAGAATTTTACTACTTTTTTGTGGCACTTCAAGCATGGTCATTTCCTTGATGGGTATAGAGTTTTATCTTCCTATTTACCAAAACTTCACTAAGTTTATTTTGAGGCCTCACCATTCTAAGTTTTGCTTTCAATTATGAAATTTCTTCTCTAAATCTACAATAAATTCAGTTATAAGAATTTTCTGCATCTCCAGCTAAGCAAACCATCTCTTCGTGCTACATGGTATTGTTCTGCCCTGTACTCCTTTCCTCCTGATTTTCCTAGTCTGTTTCCTCGCTTTTATAGCTCTACCTACAGTAATGTTCCACCACCACATTGCCTCTCAACTGGCTAGAAACTTGCAACAGACACAGATCTATTCTGTAGCCATAGGCAGGTTGACCTGTAAAAACTGCTAAGTTTTCGTCTGTTATAAACTACCATCCCCTCCCCCCACCTGTCATAAGCATCATCTAGTATTTTTATGAATTTACAAGCAATCAAAAGCTCTTTCAGCTTCTCTGTGAAAAGTAAATAAAATACAAAAAATATCGATAGAAACCTGAAGAATTCTCTATCCAGATATGAAATGATGGAATAAGAGGTTAGAAGTAGTTTTATGGCTTTAACAGGTGCAGTGTATCAAACACTAAACAATTTGTCTTGAGTGGTAAGGTATGAAATCTATTCCAGATTATAACATGATGGTGATGACGGTGACATTGTCATTTCAAATTCTCTATAAGCATCAGTCAAGTCTTAAAACCTCATCTTTACCAGATAAAGTACTTGATCGAACAATCCTGACAAATAATTAGAGTTGGAGGGAGAGGGCAGATGTTGGGTGACAACAAAAACAAAAACAAAAAAACAACAAACAAAAAAGCAAAAAAGAAAGAAAAAAGAAAAAATCATGGAAACAAGTTTAATGACAACTTACGTGTTGAGTGAATTCACAAGTGCACATTGTTTGTATGAGATCAGAAAACTTTGATTTTCAATATTAGTAACAGTTACCTAAGAGAAAGAGAGAAAGCAAGAAACAGTGAGAGACTGAAGCATCTGATTATGACATTTATTGGTTATCTATATTAAATATTATACTGAAGTACATATTAACACTCAATACACACAAATCCTTCTGATAAAATCTTATAAGTAATGAGGATATGTTGCGATGCTATATTCATGAGAAAAGTTCATTCATAGCAAATAAAGTGAAACATGCATCCATGTACACAAAAAAGGTTACATATGAACATAGATACATGGTCAATAAGTTTAGAAAAGTATGGGAAAACTTGAAACATAAACAGAGCTTTCTGTTAAGTGTAGTAATCAAGGAATAATTTGAAGTGCATTTTTTTCCTTTTTACTGTTTTTTTTCACATCTAAAAACATCAATTATAACGTTTTTTTAATTTTTTTTACTTGATTAAGCTGCAATGTGAGACCAAGTGAAATATATACAATTTTATAGTATGCTTTTGTCAAGGGGTTGGGTGTACTTTGGGTTGTAATTCGGAGTGGATCAATGATTACATCACACTGTTTACATTGGTTTACTGTGCACAGAGGTAAGATAAATTATTCAGTTAATGAATGGCATCGACATGGCAATCACTAACTTCATCATTTTGGGAAGACAAAAAACAAATTTTTTGAATTAAAATAAAAATGCTTTTGCTGGTTGTGAAAACAAAACAGTAATAAGTTTTGATTGACAAAAGTAAGATTGATGCCTGAGCTCAAATTATTGGTAGAAAGAATTCGAACATAAAGGATAATGTGTGTGTACCTATATATATTCATATATTTTTACATTAAATTAAAGGATCACTCAATACATTTTAGTGAAATACATATATATTGTCACAAAGAAAAGCTTTCCTTGTACAAATTATTATAATTTTTAATAATAATAGTAGTAATATTATAGTAATATATATATATATATATATATATATATATATATATGAGTATATATATATGTGTGTGTGCACAAACACACACACAAATAGCAACAAGAGAAAAAAAAAATCAATCAGTAAATCCTACTCTGCTGAAACAGTGATAAAAATAAGTTCTACACTAGTTTACAACATTTCTATATTGACACATGCTGTGAGTTGAAAAAAAAATCTGGTCTCTAGACTCCACAATTCACCAACCGTTAATATCAAACATTACAATTTTCACTTGAGTGACAAAAGTGCATTTGTTATCCTTAACTTAAGGATCACTTATCTCTTTCAAATTTTTTAGCGTTTGCAAACAATTCATATCTACCATAGACCACTGTTCCACTCTTTATGCCCTTATTCACTATTCACCACTACACCCATCTTTAATCATCCCTTACCCTCTCCACACACTCCTTCAACCCCTGCTTATTATCCGTTTTAATCTTTTGTCCTCTGTTTTCTTCTATTTGCCTTCCTGTATCTTGCAGACATACTAGTCCCAACCATCTTTACCTCTCCTTCTGGCAGTACACTAACTATAGCCACCTACCCTCATATAATCTAAAGGTAAGCCTTATATCTCTTCTGCAGCAAAAAGTCAGTTCCTATCCCTTCTTTCATATTTCAACTGCCAAACAGCTAGCACAAAGCTGCCTCCTTGTCTATCACATGTCCACTTAGTCTTTGGTCTTGCAAATTGCATGGTAACCTCACTAATGCTGGTGCTTTGAAAAAAGTAGCCAGTGCACTCTGTGAAGGGGTTAGTGTCAGGAAGGGTGTGGACATGTGAAAATCATACCAAAACAAACAGTGGAGTACAGCACACTCTCCTATACATACATACATTTCAATATGTACACATAAGCATACATGAACACACACACACAAGGATGATCTAACTGATGCCTATGGATACTATGGACTACATTGTAATCGTCCCAGGAATACGGACTGTGATCTTAAAAGATGTAGTCTGTAGAAACGTGAGCAGCTATGCATTCCATCCAAGGATTATTGTTATTATTACTATATACATACATATTCTGTTGTGTCTGGGGAGAGTCATTCTCTTTTAGTGCCTTATTATTTAACACACACACACACCGGTAAAATTTCCACTTATTTCTTATTTTTATTTTCTAAAATTTTCGTTGCATATTGCAACCTTTTCAATAGTCTCATATAAAGAATCTTGCAAACCAAATCCAAATCCAAAAACGAAACATACATACATATACATATATATATATATATACTACACTCACAGAGTGGTTGGTGTTAGGAAGGGCATCCAGCTGTAGAAACACCGCCAGATCTGACTGGCCTGGTGCAGCCTTCGGGCTTCCCAGACCCCAGTTGAACCGTCCAACCCATGCTAGCATGGAAAGCGGACGTTAAACGATGATGACGACGATGATGATATATATATAAATAAATAGTCTACCTATCTATACACGCATATAAAGAAAAAAAAGGCTTAGTGAGAAAAGAGAATGAGAAGAAAGTGAGTTAAACAATGCTGACAAGATAAATTTAATTGGAGCACAAAAATTGATTTATCAAGTAATCAATTGCCATTTATACATAGTGATTCGATTCTGTTTAGACAATATCTAGAGTAAGTCGCAAATCTAGTGAGACACTGGCTAAAGTAAGTTCTATTCCAGTGAGACTGTGGTGAAAGTAAATTCTACTCTGCTGAAACAGTGATTAAAATAAGTTCTACACCAGTTTACAACATTTCTATATTGACACATGCTGTGAGTTGAAATTCCATTAAGACATGGGTTTGAACATGATATACTAGCTTTGAAGGTCATATCAATTAAGTGTTTTGCAATCTCATAAAATGTAAAACTTAATCCACTTTATGAATATTTAAGAAACTCATTAAGCAACAAACTGAATGGCAGAAATAGGAAACCACTCCCTGAATCATAAAATATCATCTCATTCTGATGATTCAATGTAAAGCTAATTCTTTACATAAATTCAATCTCACCAACAAACCAAGATTTTATAAACAGCTAAAGTAGATTCATATTTAAATTATCAATATATATTGCATGATAATAAGAAGAGAGGAATCTATTCCAAACTGAGACAATGGAGCATGACATGGTCTTCCAACTCATGAGATCTGGTCAAAATGTCCAGCATGGAAAGCAAACAAATGATACACATACATATGCACACACACACACACACACACATATATATATTAGACATACACTAACATCGGTCTGGGTTGTAAACATATATAACTGAGACAAACAGTTTTTATTTATTTACATATTTCATTTTCCATCACAATTTTGAAACAGTAGTTAAAAGTTTCATATGGACCAATGACCAGTTCCTCTGTATGGAGGGGGAGGTCTACTCTACAGCTACAAGGTCCTCAGCTTGACTTCAATGCATAGCATTTTCAGTAAATGTCATTTTCTGTAACCTAGGGTCAACATACACTTTGTGCTTGAAACTCGGTAGATGGAAACAGTAAAGAAGCCCATCAAATGGATTGTACAGGTGACCCAGAGGTACACATTTGTCACACACACACAATGTCACAATGATTCTAACAGAGATTTACATTAATTTAGGTGCAGGTAATTCAGTTGATCGAACCCTCATCCACATATGACAGGGAACCATCCTAGAATACATTTGTGTATGTGTGTGTGTGAAGTACTTCTACAGTTTCCATCAATCAAATTCTAGTCACAAGTTATTAGTAAACTTGAGGGCATGGTAGAAGACACTTGCCCCAATTCCATGCAGTGAGATTAAACCAGAAGCCATATGGTTGTAAAGCAAAGGTATGTCTGTAAAGTAAGTCAGTAGAGAAGATTCTAGAAATAGATTGTTGTGATGAGGGTCACAACACTCCCTGCAAGAATAAACTTGACCAAACAACTTTAAATAGTAGCGGTCTGAGAGAGAAAGATGGAGAATAGGCATTAATTGAAGGAAATCGTAAGGTGTCGTTTTAATAATTTGTCGAAATATCGTTTGTTGGATTATGTATAGTTCATGGAATGTTTGTTGGATTGTTAAGTTGTTGCTACCCTGCTTCACTTATATATTAATACTGACATGTGGAAAAGAATTGGGAAACCTATGTTCAGAAAAACATCAAAAATTGCATGTGGCATTTTAGGATATTAAAACAATATTACTTTCAGATTTGTCACTGGCTCATTTCGATCCAGCAGCATAGACTGTTGTAGCTTCTAACACTTCTGAATACAGTGTAGGAACAATTTTGCTACACAAACATAAAGATGGTAATATGAAGGCAGTGGTTCATGCCTCACATGTTCTGACTGCAGAAGAAAAAAAATACAGTCAGGTAGTGAAAGAAGCTCCAGTGATTATTTTTGCTGGGAAGAAATTTTACAGATTTCTCTATGGTAGAAGTCTGTGGCTTCAGACAGACCACCAACCGTTACTACCAATTTTTGGATCGAAGAAAGGAATTCTTACCCATACAGCCAACAGATTACAATGCTAGGGTACAATATTGTTAAATTACAACTTTAAGATGGAGTACATTCTTTCTAAGGAAACTGGCTATGCGGATTGTTTATCTCAGCTAATTCTGAAGAATGTGGAACCACTAGAAGATACAGTGATAGCCGTATTACAATCAGAAAAGGAAATTAAAAACATTATGTGTAATGTCATTCAGGAGTTGCCAGTCACAGTACAAGATATAAAAAGTAAATAAGCGGAGGACAAATACATCATAAAAATGAAGAAAACTTTGAAAAATAAACAAAAGAGAAACACAAATGTGAACCATTTTTTACTCTGCAACAATGTAGCAACACACTGTGGAGTGCAGAGAGCAAGATGTGACAAGTAAGACATCTTGGTTGTCCAATGCATCATGTTTCCATCCCCAGTCATCTTGAACTGGTCTGGCAATAGATTAAAGAAGCTCATGGACAAGAGAATGGGGATGACAGTGTGCAACCCTTCACTTTAAACAAAGTCACTGCACAAGTCATCAAGCATATTTAAGAAAGACTTGGTGGTGCTTGTTTTTCCAATGGACAAACACGTATACTCTGGAGACATGAACATAGACCCTTGGGCAGGCAGTTTTCATTTGTCAATAAAACAAACTGACAGACTGGTATCAACAGACACATCAGTATCACCAGCTTTCAGACCAATCACTTCGGGCAGCAACAACTTGTTCATCCATCAAGATGCTTTGACATCAACAGACATGCCTACTTTATCACCTACTGGGTCACTCAATAAATGCAACCACTTCATTATATGTGACTAAATGACAATCACCATTCAGTCCCATCAACTGACTTACACCAACACTATATTAATAAGTGTCACTCTTAAAAGCACACATATATGTAAATTATATCATATAAATACACAAACATATTACTACTGTTATTATTAAAAATTATAATAATTTGTACAAGGAAAGCTTTTCTTTGTGACAATATATATGTACTTCACTAAGATGTATTGAGTAATCCTTTAATTTAATGTAAAAATATATGAATATATATAGGTACACACACATCTTTTATGTTCAAATTCTTTCTGCCAATAATTTGAGCTCAGGGCATCAATTTTACTTTTGTTAATCAAAAGGAGCATACCAATTTTCTGTTATACTGTATGACAAAATATGTTTCCAAAAAGATTACACTATGTAACATGATTTTTATCCTTGGGTAGCAACTGTTATTTCCTATTTGCTTACTTCTAGAAAGTATGAAAACTAGCTAATATTTCCTTCAAACTTTGCTCTTGTTGCATTTATTCAAACCTCAAAGAATTCTTCTCAACATATGGCTATGATGCTCCCTAAATACTCCTGCTCATGATCAGAGATGCCACTAAGGTCAAGCAACTGACAAGAAAATCTATTGTATTGAGCAGAATATTTGCTAGAATTATATTTCTGAAATGTAGTGGAAAATAGACCAGTTTCAAAACATTGATGTCCAGGTCAGAAAAGCAACAAAGTTTGAAGGGAATAGTAGTCATTTCCTTTAATTTCTAGATAGGAAGAAAATAGGAAATACAATTACTGGCCAAAGACAAAGAAAAAAAGAAGCTACACAGTGTTGTCAGTTTATGCATGCCTGTATACATACATACAAAAAAACACTAATCTCCTACAATATCTAGCCTTAGAATCATACTTATATCTGAACAGTCATCACAATAAATAATTAATAGACAATACAAATATGTATCCTTCTCTCTTCCTACCCCCCCTCTCTCTGTCTCTCTCGGTCAGGTAACCATGTACCTCCTCTATAGCAAGACACCTGTTTCTGCCTCTGTCATACTCTAATCTTTCATCATCTGACACAAGATCACCTCCTCTAATGCCCCCTCGCCTTCTCAAAATTCCTTGTCATGCAAGTTACTTGGTGGCCCTGCTAGTGCTGGTGCCACGTAACAAGCATCCAGTCCACAATATGAAGTGGTTGGCATTTGGAAGTGCATCCAGCTGTAAAAACTATGCCAAAACTGGCTTCGCCTGTGCTGATGCCACGTAAGAAAACACTCAGGTCACTCTACAGGGTGGTTGGTGTTAGGAAGGGCATCCCACTATAAAAACCTTGTAGCCTGGTGTAGTCTTCTACCTGGCTGGCTCCTGTCAAACCATCCAACCCATGCCAGCATAGAAGGCAAACGTTAAATGATGATGATGATGAGGAGGAGGAGGAAGTCTTGATGTAGTTGATTGACCTGCTAGAAATAGCAGCCAAATATCTCTTAAATCATACCATACCATCTTCAATAAAGAAAGGAATACAGACTAAAGCAGTCCTAGGTATACTGTGCCCAATAAATAAGGCAAGAAGGTCATAAGTTGAAATGCCTTCAGTTTTATAAAATCTGGGATTAACTAGCAATAAAACAGTTCTATCAATCCAGTCAAAAAGCCAATCAGAATCAAGACACAGGAGAAGAACCAATAAACAGCAATTAACAAACAGTCATTGCAAGGAGGAATATCCCAATGATATAAACCTACAAGCTATGTAAGCTTCAAAAGCCACAGAAGAGAGAGGTACTACTGTATGATAAAGTGATATAAAGTTGAAAAGAAAATATAAAAACCCAGATGGAGAGGCATCTATTAAATCAAATTCTCCACCTTGCCACTGCCACTTCCAGGCTTCTACATAAATTTTGTTTACCAATTTCCACTCACAAAGCACTGGTCAACTGGAGACTCCACTAGAGGACACTCACCAATGCGTTGTACAGTGGAATTACATGGTTGCAAAAGCAAACATTTTAACCACATACCTTGCCAGTACCTACACACACAAACACATGTATACACATTTTCATACCCACACATGTACAAGCAGTATACACACTCTCACGCAAACACATGTAAATAGTATACACAATTTCACACACACATGTACAGATTATACACAATGTCATACACACACAATATACAAATCGTATACACACATACAAACATACATGTAAACAGTATATACAATCTTGTACACACATGTACAAACAGTATTCACAATATCTCTCTCTCTCTCTCACACACACAAACATGTAATCAGTATACACAATCTCACACATACACAAAAATTTGGGAATGGCTATGCGTTCAAGAAAGTTTCCTTCGCAATTATATGGTTCTCGGTTCAGCCCCTCTGCACGGCACCTTGGGCAAGTGTCTTCTAATATATTCTTGAATGCTTTGAGAACAAAATTTCAGAACTGGAAACTGTACAGAAGCCTGTCATATATAATTTACTTTAACTTTTTACCACACAACCATGCCTGAGCCTATAGTTACACTCCCACCTGTAAGCCACAATGATAAAATGAAAAATTACAGATAAACTTACACTTTCCAGAACCCTAAGGCATCTGTCAACTTTTTCTAACTTCCTTCTGTGTGCATGGTCCATGGTATTTATGTAGTGGGATTCTAATGACTCTACACAAGAACACACTGAAACAGAGATGGGAGGGAGTATTATAGACATTTGTAATCATTGACAAAATTTAACAGAATGGTGGGTGATAATGATGATAATAACAGGGATGAGAGAGAGAGAGAGAGAGAGAGATAGGAAGATGAATGGAAGTGGAGGGTGAGAGAGTTGGGCCTAACAGAGGCAATGTAGCCAATGCTGGTGTCATGTAACTAGCAGCTGTGCTGGTGGCATGTAAGAAGCATTTTTTGAGCATTGGGCTTCACGGAGGCAATGACAACTGACTGAGACCTTTGGCAATATGCTGTGCTTGAGAAGAAATTGTAGTCATGGCAGATAAAGGTATTATGCAGATAAAGGTATTATGCAACTGGCACTTGTGCCAGTGGAATGTAAAAACACTCTCAGAGTGGTTGGTGTTAGGAAGGGCATCCAGCTGTAGAAACCATGCCAAATCGGACCAGAGTCTGGCGCAGCACCTCAGCTTACCAGCCCTGGTCAAACCATTCAACCCATGTTAGCACGGACAACAGATGATGATGATGATAATGATAATGAAAGAATGTGGGAGGCAAAAGAGAACAATAGAAGAGAAAGAGAAAGTGAGAGAAAGAGAAAAAAGACAGAGAGAACAAAAGAGAGAGTGAGAGAAAGAGAGGGTGATAGAGAGATTAGAAACCCTACCACCATAAACAATACAGTGTTAACATAACTTACCAGCATTAACAATATGGTCGAGAGCTCCAAGGGATCGTAGCTCATTCTTGAAGACATCTGATGCATTACGAGATGCAGCTATAGTCAACAATGATTCCATTGCCAAATTACCCGTCTGAAAGTAAAGGTGATTCCATTATCAAAATGAATCTCTGTATAGTCATGGTAGGACAGACTAGTCCACTTAGTGACATTAGGGGGACACAGAAAAGAAATTTTTAATTATAACCAAGATATGGTAGAGAAATAATATTGGATAATGATTAAACAAATACTGTATAATAAGCAAGCAGATAAATGCCCAGGCGAAGATACCATGAGCCAAGGAGATAATCTCTAACTTGACATGTTAGAAACAGTAGCCACATTCCACTTAAGACTACACCCTCATTGTCTTTTCAAAAAAAAAAAGTCTCAATAGATAGATAATGTAGTCCTGCAAACTCCTAAATAGATGAGATAGTCATAGCTGGAATGTCTACTAGATCAGAGTAGATGTTGAGCTAAACAATGACAACAAGAACATGCATGGTGTTCAAATTTGCAGTGGTACCACTTTCAATCTACTACCACATGGGGTTGATATGTAACTGTATCTATAGATGGGTCCTCTGGTATCCCTGAAGACATACGATCAAACCTATTGTACCTACACAGTAACTGATCTTTTCTTTTATCCTTTCTCTTACTTGTTTCAGTCATTAGACTGTGGCCATGCTGGGGCATTACCTCAAAGAATTTTTAGTTGAAGGAATTGACCCCAGTGCTTTTTTTTTAAAGACTGATACTTATTCTATTGGCCTCTTTTGCTGAAATGCTAAGTTATGGGGACAAACACACACACACACACATGGGTTTGGTAAGTGTCAGCACGTGAAACTCTTGGACCTTGAGTCACTCTGTTACTTTTGCTAAATATTAATATATATATATATATACAATGGGCTTCTTTCAAAGCTTGGTTGGCCTGGGGTTATAGTAGAAGACACTTTCCCAAGGTGTCACACTGGGATTGAACCCAGAATCATGTGGTTAAGAAGCAAGCTTCATACCACATTGCCATGCCTGAGCCTATAGCCACACATATTTATACAGTTTCTTCAACTATTGATAATTTTTTCAACATAGATAGATAGAAACTGAAAAAACCTGTCACACATATATATGTGTGTGGGTGTCTGTGTTGTCTCCTACCATGACTTGACAACTGGTGTTGGTTTGTTTATTAAAAAATTAGTACTAGGCTTAAAAAATAACAACTAAGGTCAATTTGTTTGACTAAACACTTCAAGGCAGTGCTCCAGCTTGGCCATAGCCCAATGACTGAAACAAGCAAGAGATAAGAGATAAATAGGTGCAAGCTTGGCTGTGTGGTTAAGACTATCACTTTGCAACCATATTGTCTTGGGTTCAGTCCCACTGCACAACATCTTGGGCAAGTGTTTTCTACTTCTACTATAGCCCTAGGCTGAACAATGTCTTGTGGGTGAATTTGGTAGACAGAAACTAAAAGAAGCCTGTCATATATATGTGTGTATGTGTGTATTTATCACCCAAATTCTCACTATTTGACAACTGGTGTTGATTTGTAACTTAGCAGTTCAGCAAAAGATATTGACAAAATAAGTACCAGATATGAAATAGGAAAAAAAAAAAAAAAAAAAAAAAAAAAGTGTCCCAGCATGGCCACAATTCAATGACAGAAACAAGTACAACACAAAAGCTAAAAAAAACCACCAATTAAACTTAACTAAAAATAATCTGTAAGAATGAACTGCCGTGTATTAAACTCCTAATTAATATAACAAATGCTGTATATTTGTTAAATAATTAAAGGCAGCCAATCAATCACATGGCGTTTATAAGTTTTATGTGGACTCGTCCATTTAAAAAAAAAAATATATATTGCAATTAAAATAAATGGAGGCACAATTGATTCCACTGCTACAGGATCACAGTTGATGTTGTTACCCCTTCTTATACATTCTGCCATTGGTTGTGCTTCTGTTATGGCAAAAAAGAAATTCGTAGCTTTCAGCTATTTGATCCTTGTTCCTATACTGGTGCTTATGAAATACGCAAAATTACAAAACTCGACATGAACTGAAGATGCATTTTACAACCTGAAAGTTGTTGTTCAGCAGCAATTTAACTCTAACAGAGCAAGCTTATGATCAAAATTGGTCCATCCATGACCACCCTCTCCTATGTTTTTTTTTCTTTTTATGTCTTTTAAAGATGATAGTAAGTGATTTCAATGAATAACTTCTATTTCTAATAGGTCAAGCAGCCGCGTAGAGACTTACAAAGTTGGTTCGAAATTAGTGAGTACTAATAGATCAGTGCGTGCATTAATACAATGACTCAGCAATTAACTGCCGTGGGTGGAGTGGGGGTTGAGAGCACTGTCATCTACTAATATAATCCCATTAGTCGATGATGGTGAATCATATTCATTATATCACAGTAGCAATTAGCCTTTCACCTCTCACATAAGAGGATATTGACATTAAATGATGAACTGATACAGCGATCCTGTCATACTATATAACTGAACACTGGCAATATAGAAATTTTTAACAAATTCAGTAACCATGGGTACGGGTATGTGGTTAAGAAGCTTGCTTTGCAACCATGTGATTTCAGGTTCAATCTCACTGCATGGCACCTCGGGTAATTATCATTTGCTATAATCCCAGGCTGACCAATGCCTTGTGAGTGAATTTGGTTGACAGAAAATGTGGAAGACTGCCGTATAATATATATATATATACATACATACATACATACATACATACATACATACATACATATATATATATATATATACATACATACATATATATGTGTGTGTGTATATATATATACACACACACGCATGTATGTAAATATGTCTATGTGTGTCTTTGTGTCTGTTTGACAACTGGAGTTAGTCTGTTTATGGTTCGTCAACATTTCCATGGCTTAGTGGTTTGACAAAATAAACCAATAGAATAAGTACCAAACTTTAAAAGGCAAAAGGCATATACATCTGGAAGAGGTGGAAAGAAAATCCTACAGCTTCAATTAGTTAACCCTTCATAATGTTCTAATCAATGCTCAAACTTCACTTACTTAACCCCTTAACTGTGAAATTAAATTTCATGGTTACTTCAGTAATGATGTTGAATATCTACGAAGAAAATAGAATCAAAAATTTTTTTGCAAGTTACACTCTCACTACCTCTCTCGAGAAAGAGAGTGTTTTCAGACGTGATATTCCTCAAAAAAGATTGGTATATAAACTTCTTTCTGCAGTTAAGGGTAATGAAATTTTCAGTGGTCATATCTGATTTCTGCAGTAAAAGAATTAACCCTTTTGATACCAACTTGCCTGAGACCACTCGAAGTTCTATGACATAAAGTTACAGTTTTAACATGGTCTAAATTATAATCTTCCACCAAAATTTTATGTTAATTTGTTCCAGACCACAGCTTATGAATGAAAAAGTTATTTCACTAAATTCTTCATTATTTTAAAAATTAAATGAAACAAAGGCAGCATATGTTGACAGAAATATGGTAACAGAAGAGCTAAACTGAGTAAGTATTACCTTGAGAAACAAAACATAAAAGAAAAGAATTTGGAAGTGGAAATACTTACTGATATAGACTCGAGATCAATTTGTTTGGCCATTCCTATTTTATGACATTCTTTGTACAATTCCATCACTTTATCTTTCATCCGGACATATTCAGTGTTGTCTAAATCACTGTCACTCTCCATTTCCAGTAACTGCACAATAAGACTAAGTGTGTCCTGGCCAACATCGTAGCTGAGTCGGTCACGCATTAACATAAACATTAGGGTTGCTGTGCTCAATGCTAAACTCTAAAAGAAAACAAAAACAAGACTAAAAAAACAACAAACACATACAAAACAATCCTCTTTAGGACAAGTAATATCAATATTGATTTCTGGCAGAAATATTAGTGTACAGGGCGAAATGCTTAGCAGTATTTTGTCTGTCTTTACGTTCTGAGTTCAAATTCTGCTGAGGTCGACTTTGCCTTTCATCCTTTTGGGGTCAAAAAATTAAGTACCAGTTGCATACTGAAGTTGATCTAATCAACTTGTGCCCTCCCCCCAAATTTCAAGCCTTGTGTGAAAAGAATATCAATATTGATTTATTGATTTCTAATGCAGACACAAGATAACACATTTGAGAGAGAGAGAGAGAGAGAGAGAGAGAGAGAGAGAGAGTGAGAGAGAGAGAGAGAGAGAGAGAGAGAGAGAGAGAGAGAGAAAATAAGCAATTATATCAATAAAAGTAATTAACTGGTACTTATTTCATCAACCCTAGAAAGATGAAAGGCAAAGTCAATCGTGGCAAGGTTTGAACTCAATTTAAAAATCATAACTAAATGCCGTAAGCCTTACACTCTACCAACTGATTCTATTAATCCAGTACTCTTAACATAATACTGATTTCTACCATTGGCACAAAGCCAGAATTTTGGAGGAAAGAGTAACGAATTAACTCAAACCCAGTATTATTTTTATCAACTCTGAAAGAATGAAAGATGAAGTTGATCTCAACATGATTTGAACTTAGAACATAAAGAGCAATAAGAATAACTACCACAAGGTATATAACTGTTCTGCCAATCCACAGACCTGAAGGTAATGCAGGTACAATATTAATGCTCCAGACACTGATGGAGTGGAACCTCTTATAATCTGTACAAATTTACAAGTAGGAACTTCAAATTCCTGTGGGCCACCAGACTTGTTTACTGAGCAGCCCTATTTTACAGTACCTTGCACAGTACACTATTAATAAACTTGTAAGACTGAGGAAGACATGGGATGAGGTGGAAAAATATGATCTCTGGATGTTGAGTCTCATGAAGGTGATGACAAGTGATTGAGACTTCTGACAATTTGCTGTGCTTGAGAAGATATGTCATGCTAATTGAAATGGTGGTTGTAGCTGGTACTGGTTACACATAAAAGGCACCTGTGTTGGTGACACATAAAAGGCACCCAAGCTGGTGACACGTAAAAGGCATCCAGTACACTTTGTAGAGTAGTTGGTATTAGGAAGGGCATCCAGTTGTAGAAACCAAGCTAAAACAGACTGGAGCCTGGTGCAGCTCTCTAGTTTACCAGCTCCAGTCAAACTGCCTTACTCATGCCAGCATGGAAAATGGATGTTAAATGATGATGATGATGTCAGTATAAACAAATCCAGCATAGCTAGTCACTAAAAACTAGACTCTGTCTGAGCATCATAATACACTCTAATATGTAAGTTCATTAGAACACATTCTAACATGCCAGCACATTTAGAAAAATACTCCCAATTATGTTTAGACATTAGAAGATACTCTCACATGCCTGTGGTTATAAGAAAATATTCCAGTTGCTAAGAAAATACTTCAGTTGCTAATGAAATACTTCTAACATGTCTGGACACTATAAAATAGTCCTGCATGTTTGATAATACAAAATGTTAGATGGAGTGTGGGAATCAGAATACAATATGAATAACAATGAGTTCCAAAATAGATTCACTTTAAAATTCAGCATAATATGATTTGGTTCTGGCTGCAAGAAACATTATCAATGTCGTCAACTGGTGCTCTATGTTAGCAAAATACTGCAACAGCAGCAGCTCAATGAGAACAGGACTTTAAAAAACAATTTGTACATCTTTTATATAGACATCACCTGTAACCACCAATGGTTACATTATAAATAGATAAAATAAAAATAAAAATCCCTGTATAGTATGTAAAAAACCCAACATAAATGGGATAAGAGGAATAAAAGACAGACAAATGGGTAACGTGAGTTTCCAACAGGTAGACAAACACTTGAAAAATAATGGATAAAGTGTAAACGCAAAAGTTGTGCACAAGAAATAGTAAACTGGGGGGAAAAAAAAGAAAAGCAGTAGACTAACATTTCAGGTGAGCCCTTTGTCAAAATAGAGTAAGAATCAAGATAAAAGAAATGATACTTATTTGAAGGTATGGTAATTTGATCTGCTAGCAGCCACATATACCCCAAATCACTCCCTACTGGAAGCATGGGCACCTTTTCTTGAAAAGTGGGCTGCATGAGACATGCCTCATCATAAGTAAAGCCACACTACAAAAAACAGGCAATTTTTGATTAGGCATGCCATTCAGAGAGTCCTGTGGGGCCAGAGTTCACTCATGACAGCCCTACTGTTTTAATAACAAGCAAAGACACATTGGATAATGTAGTCCTTGACTGACTATGTCTGAATATGACAGGCAGGTTAGTCAAGAGCTGTTAATATCTTTGATCTCTGAGGCCTGCTTTGTCAAGGCTGAGGTAGGGTTAAACGATACTAGCAACAACTATAAAACAATGTTAAAAGACCATACACTACTACAATCCAATGATTAAATCTCCATCTTAGTTGATTCAGAAAGCATTTCTATCAATTCACCAGTTCTGATAGTATAACTCTTTAGCATTCTGATTACTCTGTTAAATGTATTCCTTATTTATTCCAATTGATTTGGCTAGAACTGGCCTCTCACATTCACCCTACAATGTCATTCCAAATATATATTGTCACATCATTGAAACCTTTGAATACAGGATTAATTCTAAACATTGTGAATAATTAAACATTATATCCGATAAAGAAATCTGACTGCTAAAGGGTTAAGTATGCATTATCTTGTAGTGTTGAGAGTTAAGTAATGTGATTGCATAGTTTTAGAAGACATAGTATGGTGGGTGTGAGGGGTTAAATCTGGCTGGTTTGAACATAAAACATGCAGAATATTTGGACCTGATATGGCCAGTTTAACCCTTTAGCATTCAGATTACTCAGTCTAATGCATTGCTGTAATGCTTATTGACTCACATTATTTTCAGTTAATCATGCATCATCTCATAGATTTGACATTTTGATGATACGATTGTTTGTTTTTAAAATGACAGGTGTGAGAGATAACATCTGGTTGAATTGAACATAAAACAAGTAGAATATTTGGGCTGGATATGGTTGGTTTAAATGCTAAGGGGTTAATTTCATCATCATCATCATCTACTGTCCGTTGTCCATGCAGGCATGGGTTGGATGGTGTGACCAGAGCTGGCAAGCTGGGGGGATGCACCAGATGCCAATCTGATTTGGCAAGGTTTCTGTGGCTGGATGCCCTTCCTAATGCCAACCACTATAGAGAATGTGCTGGATGCTTTTGTGACATTGCACAGATGCTTTGTTGTGATGCTGCAAGGGCGCTTTTATGTAGCACTGAATGGGCACTTTTATGTGGAGCCACATGGGTGCTTTTACATGGTACTGAACAGGTGCTTTTATGTGGCACCAAATGGGTACTTTTACACGGCACTAAATGAGTGCCTTTACATAGCACTGCATAGATGCTTTTATGTGGCACCAACTGGGTGCTTTTACGTGACACCTTCTCTAAAACGAAATATTTACCTGATCCATTACCTGTCAATTAATTTTAGGTTCTTTATATAATTCTACCCAAAACTATCTTACTAGACTGAAGAGGCTAATTTTCTTAACTACACTTATTCACTACTTCCAATATTATCATGTTATAACATTCTTTCACTTCTTTATCAACTTCTGTCAGCAGTAACCATGATCAAATACAGTGATAATCAACACTGTCAAATGTAACTGAGATATGAACACTATCTATGAACACTCCTGTCAGTTGTAACTAAAAATCAATGGAATCAAGTTACACCTATAATACTGTCTGTCTGATATAACCAGTCACTTTCCCCAGATGCAGCTAGGATCAATCCTATCAATAGCATCTACAACTTGTCAGATCTAACAATGATCTCACCTGTCACTGATAGCTATGATTAACCCTTTTGTTACCAACCTCGCTGAAACTGGCTCTGGCTTTGAGTACACATGTCTTGTTTTCATAAGTTTTGAATTAAAATCTTCCACTAAACCTTAGTCACAATTTATGTTCCTAACACTAGCTGAATGATAACTAAGTTATTTTACTAAATTCTTTGTTATATTTAAAGTAACTGAAAGAAACACAGAGCATCTCAAAATAAATACGGTAACGAAAGGGTTAATTACAATCAGTTTTAGTTATGATCAATATTCTTAGCTAGAATTACGATACCTCCCAGTGGGGACATGCAACTCAGTGGTTAGGGTGTTGAACTCATGATCATAAGATTGTGGTTTTAATTCCAGGATTAGGCAACATGTTGTGTTCTTGAGCAAAACACTTCATTTTATGACTCTCCAATCCAATCAGCTGGCAAAAATGAGTAATCCTGCAATGGACTAGTGTCCTATTCAAGTAGGGAATATATATGCCATGAAATCAGCCCTATGAGTTGGTATGACTCAAGAAGGTAACTTTACTTTACCATAAGATGTTGCTTTGAGAGTTTCTCTTGTATAAGAATATGATCAATATGGCTAGTTGTAACTATAACAACCTGCTAGTTTCACATGTATCTTTGAGAGCTTGTGTCAGATGTAGCTATAAGCACTAATGTTAGTTATTATGAGCACCTAGACTGTTGTAATTATGATCAATACTGTCAGCTATAACTATGATTAATACTGCCAAATATAACCATAATGTCTTATCAAATGTAGCTTTGGTCAAAGCTGTCTGTAAAAACCACGCCAAAACTGACCTTGCCTGTCCTCATGTCATGTAAAAAGCACTCAGTCCACTCTGTGGAGTGGTCGGTGTTAGGAAGGGCATTCGGCCATAAAAACCATGCCAAAATGGACACAGAAGTCTGGTGTAGTCTTCTGCTTGGCCAGCTCTTGTTGAACTGTTCAACTCATGCCAACTCATGGAAGACAGACATTAAACAAAGATGGTGGCGCTGATGATGAATATTGGGTTATGACCAAAAGAGCATGGTCACAAATACAAGTGGCAGAAATGAGGTTTGCTCTGAAGGATCTCTGGAGTAATGTTACTTGACAGGGACAAGTAGCTCAAAGATCAGAGAGTCTCTTCAGGTTGAGACACTACTTCAATTCATTGAGAGGTCACAGCTTTGATGCTGGGGACATGTGATTAGAACCTCACAGGGTAAAAAAAACAAATGTAAGAGAGGATTCTTCTAGCTGAGTTGACTGGCAGGAGACCTAGGAGTAGACTAACAATGAGATGGCTGGATAATATCCATGGTCATGCTTGAGCATCCAGCTAGAAAATCTAATGGCAGTTACTTCTGATAGTATTTTATGGAAGAGATGACTAACATCTCTACTCTACCACCTGTGACCCTTCCAGGAATAGTAGGTAGAGAAGATGGATGGATGGATAAATAATGTTAGTAGCAGTCTTTATCAATATTGTCAGGTGTAGTTATGAACACTTCTGTGTTGTAGCTACCTTGAATAACATTTTAGTGTGGTAGCAATAATTTCAACAATATTCTCAGTTTGTGGGGACAGCTAAGCTGTAGGATCAAGCAACTGATAAAATGCTTACAGCACCAACTCTAGGTAAAGAGCCCCTTCGGTCATGAATGACCATGGGATTGCACCTAGAAAGTTAGCCTCAGGCAAAGTCATTTATGGAAGACCAGCAGTCACCCATGCATACCAGCCTCTCCTCTCCATGCTGCTGATATTATCCACAAGAAAAGCAAAGGCCGATACAGCTTGGCACCTGTGACGTCACAACTCATTTCTACAGCTGAGTGAACTGCAGCAATGTGAAATAAAGTGTCTTGCTCAAGAACACAATACAACAGCCCAGTCCAGAGAATTGATCTTACTACTCCATGATTGTGAACCCAATACGCTAACCATTGAGCCATGTGCCTTCGTTACACCAATTCTAAAGTATAAACAAACATACAGTACTGAACAATCACTATATATACAATATAAACACAGAGGTAGGACACAATGCTCTACTACATATAAGGTGAACATATATGAACAGCTCAACACATAAGTGTATATAGTATAAACATGTATCACTCAACATACTACAATCCAAAGAGGAAGTATACATGTACAACCATATCACACTATGTACAGCTCTGTATGATGTGTACACATAATATGTACAGATCTAAATGTAACTATAGATAGCATTTTACCTTCTAATACACATAGCAGTAGATCAGTGGTTCTCAATCATTTCTCACCTATGGACCCCTTTGATTACTATCTTACTCTGGTGTCCCCATCCCATAGCCATTTGATGCTTAAAAATTAGTTTTAGGGTTAGGGTTAGGTTTTAGAGATACTTCGTTTAAAATTCCTATTTTGTTTTTCACACATTAACTTGCGTAAGTTGAACTATGTAAGACTTTAGAGAAAGAAATCTTGCTGTTTCATGTCATAAATACATCTAGAGCAAAATTTATTTATGGACCCTTAATATACTACTGTGAATCCCCAACTTACTATTTTGCTTCCACAGACCCCTCCTCCGCTCAAATCTTATACTGCTCCCACTAGGGATCATATGGACTCTGGTTCAGAATCACTGCACTAGATGAATCCATGTATTATTGTCAGATAAATGGTGACAATATCAGTCAGTAACAACCTACTATATTGTCTTATACACCAGGCCAATGAATCCTGCTTTTCTTCTTGTTTCAAATCCAAGAGCACTGTTCAATAAATACTATGGGCATTGCTGGAATTGAAATGTTTAAAAAAAAAAAAAAAAAAAAAATCCATAGTGGGGGTGAGGTGGGAGAATGGAACACAGCAGTGCTGTTATCTATAAGGGTTTACTTATTTACATCAAGTAGTAACACCTTAAAGTGAAGCAGACTGATCTCTTGGTGACAGGGTACAAACAGTTGTTCTTTTCATCTGGTGGCTATCCCAGTACCTACTATGATTTTATGCTATAGCACATTTGAGCTAAAACAATTACAGGAGAAAGGAAAAGTGGAATACAAGAATAACATGTTGCTGTTACTTAGCAACCAGATCAGGCATGATCCAGTAGTAGACTTATAATCAAAATCATTACAGCTTGGACCATATTATTATTATTATTCTTTAGGCCATCAGTTACACTGTCCAACAGCTACATCTATCCATACATGCTTTCTGATGGAAAGAGTGTAATTTGAGAAAAAGTTGGGTGCTCTTTTTAGCAACTCAAGCAACAACTGCACAGAAGACTAGCCAACAAACAAGCTAAATATACAGTAGCTTGACCTGCTGGGTGAGGGCATGTGGCTCTGTGGCTAGGATATTCGACTCACAATCATAAGGTCCTGAGTTTGATTCTTGGTAGCGTGTAGTGTCCTTAAGCAAGACACTTTCTTTCATGTTGCTCCAGTCCACTCAGCTGGTAAAAATGAGTAGTACCTGTAATTCAAAGGGCCAGCCTTATCACATTCTGTGTCATGCGGAATCTCCCTGAGAACTACATTAAGGGTACATGTGTTTGTGGAGCGCTCAGCCACTTGTGTATTAATTTCCTGAGCAGACTGCTCTGTTGATTGGATCAACTAGAACCTTCATTGTCATAACTAATGGAGTGCCAACCTGCTGAAATAGCAGCCAAATTTCTCTGAAATCTTACTCATCCTGCTATTTTAGACAAATACCACATTAGATAATATAGTACAGATTTCTCTGTACACAGGAAGATGGGATGGTTATGGCTGGAATGCCTTTGATCATAGGTCTGCTCAATCAGCACTGAACTGTGGCAAAACAACAACAACAACAGCAGCAGCAGCAATAACAAGTGTGTACAGCAGCCCTCATTGGCTGGTAGATCAATTGATAACACATCTGGCTTGGAAGCAGGCAAAAATCTCAGGGTGTTATTTCAATTATCTGTTCTCCCCTTCCATCTCTGATCAATCTCTCTGTCAGATTTGATGGGTGTAAACCAACATTCCTAATTCAACAAATTATTTCATACATCCAATGTTGATGTTAGAATAATTATACACCATGCAGATTCACACAAAGAGATACAATGGAAAGACATACATTTCATTATTTATACATATTAAAAATTGATGATGCTTTCTACACATCGCATGTGGTATGCGTGTGTGTGTTGAACACATGATTCTAAGATTGTGGTTTCAATTCCCAGACTGGGCAGTTTGTTGTGTTCTTGAGGAAAATACTTCATTTCACGTTGTAGTACGATCACTTTGATACCTAACATACGCCACACAGTGCACCTCTGTACAGGGAAATGTCGATCTGATGGAGGGAGTGAACTTAAGATACAGCACAAAAAATTGATCGCTATAAACAAATCTGTGCTGAAGCTTCCTTATCTGTCATTTACAAAAGAGCAGTCCACAACACGCACACACAAACACACATGTGCACATGCGCATATGGCACCGGCACTCTGAGGGTTCCAGTTGATCCAATCAATGGAACTGCCTACTTGGGAAATTAATATGCAAGTGGCTGAGCACTCCACAGACATGTGTACCCATAACATAGTTCTCAGGGAGATTCAGTGTGACACAGTGTGACAAGGCTGGCTTTTTGAAATATAGGTAGTACTCATTTTTACCAGCTGAGTGGACAGGAGCAATGTGAAATAAAGTGTCGTGCTTAAGGACACATTTCAGCAGGAATTGAACACACAAACTTATATTCATAAGGCAAAAACCCCTAACCACTAAGCCACACACCTTCATGCATATACATATAGAGTATTTCATATGTGTACAAGTTAGGTGTATAGCTGTTACTGAAAAATTTAGAGCATTCTGTGTCAACATAGCATAATAAAGTGCTCCCTTGAAGAACTGCTTTGGTAGAGCATCCAATTGTACTATGAACACCTATTGCAGAAGATACAAATAACACACAAGAGTAAACACATGCATGCATGCATATATGTTTAAGGATTGTTAATATTTGAAGAATTCTGGCATCACCATTCACTAAAGAATCAATGGCATGCTAAGATGAAATATAAGTCAGTAAAACTATTAAGTAATTTGTTGATTCTAATATTGTATTGCCATCTTTTTTTTTATGTCCACTTTTACAGGTTGGCATGAGTTGGACAGGACCTTTTTAATGCTGTGTTTTATGGCCAGATGCCCTTCCTGATGCCAATATTTTTAGTTGCCTCTTATGATATACTCATATTTCGAGTTCTATTTTTCCTGTTTGCATCAACATACCTGCACATACACACACACACACACACATCATGTTAAGACCATGTGTACTGGTGCTATGTAGAAATCACTGGTGCTGGTACCACTTAAAAAACATCCAGTACACTCTGTAAAGGAATTGGCATTAGGAAAGGCATCCAACCATAGAAACTGTGCCAAAACAGACAATTGGAGCCTGGACAGCTCTCCATTTATCGGCTCCTGTCAAACTGTCTAACCCATGGAAATTGGAAGTATGATGATGATGATATATATATATATACACACACACGTATAGTGTACTGTTCTGTGATGGTAAGATCAACAAAAAAAGGACTCCAACTGGGAGATAAATATTATTTGATAAATACAATATATATTTCTATGTGTTACTATTAGTTTCATAGGCTGAGAACATACCAAACATTGCTTTATAACATGTCTGATGTCCCAGCACAATCATCTGATACTGCCCACATGGCACAACAAGCTAAAAATGGGGTTAGGGAAAAAAAAAAGTGAGAATGAATTTGCAGTAGAAAGCCAAGCAGAAAGCTAATAGTAGTACAAAAAAAAAACATACTGTGTTTATAAAATAATATTTATCTCTCACCAGATGGAGCACTTTTTTTGTTGATCTTACCATTATGGAACATTACACTATATACCTCTGCACTAGGCTTTCTATGGCAAATTCATTCTCGCTTTTCTCTCACCCTCTTTTTAGTTTGTTATGCCATGAGGGCAGTGCCTGATGATTGTGCTGGGATACCAGACATGTTATAAAACAATGTTTGGCATGTTCTCAACATATGAAACTAATAGTAGCACATAAAAACATATATTGTGTTTATTAAATAATTATATATATATATTAAATGCAGAATGCCTCATGAATTTTCATGTGATTCTTGTGTAGCCATGTACCAATAAGAAGGAAAAAAAAACTTGATTAATTCTGAAAAGAAAGAGATTACCAGAATAACCATTTTTGCAAAAATGAATTAAAAATGGTGAAGTTCTTAACTGAGCTGCAATACATTGAAGTTAAAAGTGAAGATTTTTTGAAGAAAACTTTCTTTTCCCCCCTCCACTCCCGCTCAGATATATGAAAAAAACAATATATGTATATATATATATATTTACACTTACAGGATTGGAAGAGGCATCGTGCAAAGCAGTGAATATTTTAGTGATACATCCATGGGCTCGTAAATGCATCCGAAATGCAGGCATAGTACATTTGGAAGCAATTCCAAATGCGCTGTAATAAAAGAAATATAAAACAAAATATAGAATATGCAATATAATAATAAATTACAGAACAACATCTGAGATCAAAGGCATGAATTAGAAGCATTTCTTCTGGAAATCAATAAAATTGAATATCGGCGATATTTTGATAATATTAGAGGGTAAATGTAAGTAGTGAGTGGAAATAGTTGAACAAATTCTGGTTGTCTATTTGAAAAAAACCCAAAAAACTAATGCCGAGAGAAGGTTTAAAAATACTCTGCTTCTGCTTTTTGTAGTTACCCTTTTACTATAGTCAGTACCAGATCTCTCCCTCAGTATCTTCCACCATACCTCTTCCCACTCAGTAATTTTCATTACATCTACCTCTTGCTATTTTCCACTACATCATCCCTTCAATACAGTTTCCACTACAACTACCCCTCGCTGTTTTCCACTATATCATCCCTTCAATAGCTTGCACCAGTAGTTTCCATCAGACCTCTCCTTCAGTACAGTTTCCACTACATCTACCCCTCAGTAGCTTCCACCATATCATCTCTTCAGTATAATTGATTATGCATTATCTCATAGCTATGAGATTTTAACAATATTGTTTATTTTTAGAATGACATTGTTGGGAAGGTAAGAGGGACTGAATCTGGCCAGTTTGAATATAAAACATGTAAAATACTTGAGTCGGATATGGCCAGTTTAAATGTTGAAGGGTTAAAATCCTTGATCCCTACACAATATTCCTGGTACACAACATTGTATTACCCCTGATATACTTGTATTCCAGATACTTCTGATATCTAGTTAGTAATTATCATTGATACCCACCCAATGTGATATCCTAAATCTTAGATACCTCACATATATCTGATATACTCTGTAACTGGCTTCAGCCACTGGACTAAGGTCATGCTGGGGCATTGCATTGAAAAGTTTAACTGACCTCATTGGGGAAGTAAATAAATCAACACAAAGACAAGCTAGTAGGAGAGACAAACATGTACATACACATGTTTGCATGCACATGCACACACAGTTTTTACATATCAAATGTGTTCACGTGACATTTGTCAACCTGTTGCTACAGTAGAATATAGTAAAAGACACTTGCTAGAGATTTTATTAAGGAGATGAACTGAACCCAAAACCAATTACTTTCTAAGTGGAGCTCTCAACTACTCAGACAAGTCTGCATTTATTGCTATGGGGATTAAAATATCTGATTGCACAAAAGTAATGATGGAAGCACTCCGTCGGTTACGACGACGAGGGTTCCGGTTGATCCGATCAACGGAACAGCCTGCTCGTGAAATTAACGTGTAAGTGGCTGAGCACTCCACAGACACGTGTACCCTTAACGTAGTTCTCGGGGATATTCAGCGTGACACAGAGAGTGACAAGGCCGGCCCTTTGAAATACAGGAAGTAAGAGTGAGAAAAAGTTGTGGTGAAA
>NC_042999.1:131920838-132030838 GCF_006345805.1 Octopus sinensis | reverse complement strand
ACACTTGCCTAAGGTGTAAACCCAGTTAGGAAGCAAGCTTTATAACCATAGAGCCATGCACACATATATGTATTTATACATATGTATATATATAAATGTGTATAGGTACATGTATGGTTATGTGGTCCAGAAGTTCGTTTCAGAAACACATCACATAATTGTGGGTTCAAACCTACAGCATGGCACCCAGGTGAGCATTCTACTACTGACTTATGCATTTCAAGTGATTTTGGTTGACAGAATGCATGCACACACGCACACACAAATACACACCCACACGCATGGACGTGCACACACATACACACACACAGTCAGGAAGGAAGCACAATGCTTGAGGCCTCTTTACAAGGTCTCTAAGACTGGATGAACAGGACATAGTTATCCTGAAGCTAAAGACATCCAAGGGCCAGGTGGTGATATTAAACCAGGTAACATATTAAATCCATCACTTAACTAGAGTATTTGCTGTCACCATGTAACAGGTTATAGCTGCACATGTGAAAAATGGGAAATAATTATATAACTTCTATTTAAGATTAAATTTTGGCTTGCTTGAAAACACAGAATTATTTAAATTGTCTTGGCTAAGTGGTTAGAGTTAACTGTGAGAGGAACCAATAAACAGAAGCTGGGCTTCCATACATGTTATAACTAATGAAAATATCAATGGCAAGTGAATTTTATCTATCTATCTATCTATCTATCTATCTATCTATCTATCTGTCAGTCTGTCTGTCTGTCTGTCTGTCCGTCCATCCATCTAGCTGTCTGTGTAACTAGCTAACTTATTTATCAATCTCATCTCATGTATATAATTATCAAGCTATCTAATCTGTCTGTGTAACTATCTAATTTAATCTAACTATGCACATACATGTGTGTGTGTGTGTGTGAGTGAGAGAGAGAGAGAAAGAAAGACAGAGACTGATACATACACACATATGCACATACAAATGTCTTAATAACCTGTAAACTAAAAAATTATTAATAATTAAACTACAATAAAAAAATTTTTTTAAACAAACAGCAAATAAAGAGAATGAGACATGGGCTATTTACTGTTGATGCCGGATTGACTGACAACAGTGTTAGTAGTGATAGTTGTAATGTTGGTGAAATTTTTTTGTGGGGACAGAAGAATCGGTGCATTGGTGATATGTTGTCATGGTGATGGTAGTGATGACAACTCTTCTACAATCACCAGAGTCAATGAAACTAAAAAATTCTTAATGCTAGCAGATATTTTCATTCACTATTATTGCAATTCTAGAGACTCGAAGAATTTTGAATAAGAGATATGTTTTAAGAATGTGACAACTTAATCCTCGAGTTTTTGTACCACAAACAGTTTAACACATAAACATTTCGCTTTCTTACAATACTGAGTTTTAATCTAACTATGGACAAAACATGAACTAAAAAAAGAGCCTGTCACTTGATCAGCAATAAATCTTCCTCAAATTTTAGCTTAAACACTTAAAAAAAAAAAAAAGAAAGAAAAGGAGAGGTACATTAGATAATGTAGTTATAAATCTGTGGTTCTCAACCATTTTTTGCCTATGGGCCCCTTTGATTCCTATTTTAATTTACTGGATCTCCATAGCTATTCAATACATGTATAAAAAAAAAATCCTAAGGTATTTTTATGATTAAATATTTTTAGGAATTGTATGAAAAAAACTTAAAATATTTTGCATATTGTAAATGTAATACGCAACTTAATACAGATAAATTTTAACAGCAAAATCTTATATGGATCCTGGTTGAGAAGCACTCTTCTAAATAAACCTCCTGGTAGGAAAGAAGGGGTGACTATAGTTGGCTAAAGAACAACCTGAAATATTCTTTTTTTTTCCCCCCTACCTACAAGTGAAAAGAACTTTTAGTCTGTGTGGTAATTCTTTTTATTTGTTTCAGTCATTGAACTGTAGCTGGGGCACTGCTTTGAAGGGTCTAGTTGAACAAATTGACTTCAGTACTCATTCTATTGGGATCTTTTCTTGAACTGCTAAGTTATAAAGATGTAAACAAATGAATACCAGTTGTCAAGTGATGGTGGATGTTTTAGAGAAGCAGAGATCGGCGGGTGTCTTCTGCCTTCCCTCATTAATACCATTTTTTTTTCATCATTCATCTCATTAATGTTATTGTCCAGCCTGCAGCTATTACTTCTTGATGGCAAAGCTACTCCTTGATGGCAAATTGAATGAAATAAAGTGATGATGGAGGGGCAAACACAAAGACATACATACATGTGTGTATGTATAAACACACACACACACACACACAAACAGAGTGTATCAGTTTTTGTAGAGGACACCTCTTTCAAAAGCTCTTTCATCATCATCGTTTAACGTCCATTTTCCACACTAGCACCTTCTAACTTATTTGTTTTTACCTTATTTTTCAGATAGTGTCAGACATGAGGTTGACTCAGCAAATGAAACGGCACAGCCGAACTGGGTAAGTCAATGCTTCTGATGCCAACAGTGGATTCTCTGAATAGGTGTGATAAATGAATTCTCAAGATTATCTGTACCAATTTGTTTTCAAATATAACTTTTCATCGACGAGCTAAGCATCTTCTACATTCGTACAAATGACCTCAAAAACCTGACACACTCTTTATAGATATGCACACACATATGGCATGATTCCACAGTTTCCATCTACCATATTCACCCACAAGGAATTGGTTGGTCTGATGATGTAGAAGAGACTTGTCCAAGGTGCCATACAGTGGGACTGAACCTGAATCTACATGGTTGCAATGCCAGCTTCTTAACAACACAGCTTTACCCATGATCATTAAAATAAATCAATAAACAAATAAAAGTTCCAGTGTGCCGAAACAATTGGTAAATGGCAATAAAACAATAAAGGGCAAAGAACACCTACATTCCACTCAGTTATAGTTAACCCATTAGCATTCAGTCTGCACTGTCAAATGTGGTGCTTTATCTCTTCTCATTGTTTTGAATTAATCATACATTATAATATTGTAGCTTTGAGATTTCAATGATGTAATTGCTTATTTTTAGAATGACATTGTAAACAAGGTGTGAGAGTCCAGATCTGGCCAGTTTACATGCTAAAGAGTTTGATTATCTCTCAACCCTGGTGTTACATAGAATACTATAAATTTACTATCAAATTTACTATTGAATATTAAATCAGAATGAATGGAAATATTATTGTGTGTTTCATATTCAGCATGTTATTCACATAATTCTGATTTCTATTGCTGAGAAACACAATACATTAAATGAAAATATGGTCAGTCTGTTAGTATCATAGTAACACTACAGAGAAATAAAGACATAATTTAAATGCAGGTGCAGGCATAGCAGTGTACTTAGAGGCTTGCTTCCTAACCACACCGTTCTGGGTTCAGTCCCACTGTGTGGAACACTAGGCAAGTGTCTTGTACTACAGCTCCAGGCCCAGCAAAAGCTTGTGAGCGGATTTGGTAGATGGAAACTGAAAGAAACCTGTCATATATATATATTGTCGCTATTATGTTAAACTATTGTATGTCCAAATTTGGCCAAATGCATTTTCTTTCAATATTTATTTTTGCTTGCAACAGCTGGTTCTTTTGGTCAACCTAGCATATCACCAGCTGCGTCAGATGCCAAGATATCAAAAACTGCCAAAGTGTAGTACTACGTTTTACTACAAAATGCTGAAACTATTTTTCGTTTTCTGAAATAGCAATGCTGCTGCTACTGCATTGTTGTCGTCGTCGTCACCGCCGCCGCCACCACCACCACCATCATCATCATCATTATTTAGCATCTGCTTGCCATGCTGGTATGAGTCAGATGGTTTGACTGAAACTGGTAAGTCAGAGAGCTGTACCAAGTTCCGGTTGGATTTGGCATGGTTTCAGTGGTTGGATGCCCTTCCTGACACCAACCACTCCAAGAATGTAATGGGTGCTTTTTACATGCTACTGGCATCAGCCACAACTATGATTTCACTTGACTTGATGGCTCTTACCAAGCACGGCATATTGCCAAAGGTTCCAGTCACTTGTCCTTGCCTCCCTGAGGCCCAACGTTCGAAGGGTGCTTTTTATGTGTCACTGGCATTGGTGCCAGTTATGTGATACCAGCATTGGCCACAACTACAATTTGGCTTGATGACTCTTTTCAAGCACGGCATATTGACAAAGGTCTCGGTCACTTGTCATCATCTTTTACTTGTTTCAGTCATTAGACTGCAGCCATCCTGAGGCACCGCTTTGAAGAACTTTTAGTCTGTGTGGTAAGTAGCTTGCTAACCAGCCACATGGTTCTGGGTTCAGTCCCACTGCGTGGCACCTTGGGTAAGTGTCTTCTACTATAGCTCCGGGCCGACCAAAGCCTTGTGAGTGGATTTGGTAGACAGAAACTGAAAGAAGCTTGTCGTATATATGTATATGTATATATATATATATGTGTATGTGTATGTATATGTTTGTCCCTCTAGCATTGCTTGACAACCGATGCTGGTGTTTTTACGTCCCCGTCACTTAGCGGTTCGGCAAAAGAGACCGATAGAATAAGTACTGGGCTTGCAAAGAATAAGTCCCGGGGTCGATTTGCTCGACTAAAGGCGGTGCTCCAGCATGGCCGCAGTCAAATGACTGAAACAAGTAAAAGAGTAAAAGAGAGAGAATGAACCAAACCCAGTACTTGTGTTTTTTAAAGCCTGGTATTTATTCTGTTGGTCACTTTTGCCGAACCACTAAGTTATGGGGCACATAAACACATCAACACTGGTTGTCAAGTGTTGGGTTGCGAGAAACAGAGACACAAAGACACACACACACACATAGGTACATATACGTTAGGCTTCTTTCAGTTTCCATCTACCAAATCCATTCACACGGCTTTGGTTAGCCCAAGGTTATTGTAGAAGATGCCACACAATGGGACTGAACCTGGAACAATGTGGTTGGGAAGCAAGCTTCTTACTACACAGCCATGCTGGTACCTATTACATCATTTTTATGAGTTAAGCTGCACATCTTGGAACAAATTAGCAACGGAAGTTGAGGTATGCTTGAATTTTGATATCATCACAAACTTTCAAACATCAATGCCTGATTGTTGACATAGTTGCCATATTTAACCTTTAATATTCTGCTCAGATCACAGTACAAAGTGTATTTTAATTAGATCCTGTCTACTGCAGGCAATAGCTATGGTGTAGATGTGTGGTGGTGGGGAGAGTAGTGTAAGAGTTACTGGCTAGGAGGACTGGAAGGAAAAGAAAACACTACAGGGTGGGGTGAGGTGGGGGGTGCCATCCAAGACAGATGAGAGGTGGAAGGAGGGGGATATACAGAGACAAAGGAATATTACTGAGAACATCTGTAAGATGTTATCTAAAATAATGTTCTGCAATCAACAAATATAATTAGATGATGATGATGATGATGATGATGATGATGATGATGATGATGATGGTGATAATAACAATGAAAACCATGGTGATTTCTGCTACCATCACCACCACCACAACAACAACACTGCATTGTCATCACTGTCATCATCATCATCATCATCATTACAATCACCATCATCATTAAGAAGCTTCAGCACTAATTAGCAGAGGTTGAATGAAATACAGACAAAGCTTGAGAGCACTGTGAATGAATATATGAAAGACTTGCCAGCCAGAGTTGCTGAAGGCAGAAGAAGAATTACAGCTAAATGTCATGAGAGAGAGGGAGATGGGTGTTCAGGTAATGACATCATTTTGATGAGATCTGGCAGGAATAAATATAAGAATACCTTACATTCAACTAAGATATTGACTTTAGCAGGATTCTAATCTCATGGTGTTTCTATCATTCACCTCTTCCTATTCTTCATTATGTTTTCTATCTTGGCACTTTGAGGTCTTCAGGAGACTACATTTACTTTGGAATTTTAATATTGTTTTTTTTTTCTGTTCCCTCTTAGAGTATCAATCCCATTGTTTTTATAATTCTAAGAAACTAAGACTGCCGTTAGGTTTACATTACAGCCTATTAAATATAAGATTCACAATAATTTAGGAACTTATACTTCACTTCTAGTGTTTGTACTGAAACTATTTCTTCGGTAATGTAGCATTTACATACCTATTCAACCTGTTAGAAATAGCAGTCAAAAATCTCTCTCAAATTACCTCTTATTGTCCTAACCCATTAGCATTCAGATTACTTTATTTCTTTATTATCCACAAGGGGCCAAACAAGGACAGACAAAGGGATTAAGTCGATTACATTGACCCCAGTGCGTAACTGGTACTTAATTTATCAACCCCGAAAGGATGAAAGGCAAAGTCGACCTCAGCGGAATTTGAACTCAGAACGTAACAGCAGATGAAATACCGCCAAGCAATTCGTCCAGCATGCTAACGTTTCTGCCAGCTCACATCCAGAGTACTGCAAAATCTAATGCTTACTTGTTTATATTGTTTTGAGTTAGTCATGCATTATCTTGTAGCTTCAAGATTTCAATGATATGATTGTTTATTTTTAGAATGGCATTATAGGGTAGGTGTGAGAGGCCTGATCTGGCCGGTTTGAATGTAAAACAGGTAGAATATGGCCAGACATGGCCAGTTTAAATGCTAAAGGTTTAAAGAAAAGATGACAAGCAGTTGTCTTCGATACATTATGACATAAAAAAACAAAAAAAGAATGGGTTTGTCATAGTTGGAACACTTTTACCTGTTTCAGTCATTTGACTGTGGCCATGCTGAAGCACTGCCTTAAAGGGTTATAGTTGAAGAAATTAATCCCAAGACATTCTTTGTAAGCCTAGTACTGATTCTATGCTGACATGGGTTGGGCAGTTTGAAAGGAGTTGGCCAGGCAGAAGACTGCACCAGGCTTCTGTGTCTGTTTTGGCATGTTTTTTACAGCTGGATGCCATTCTAAACATGCATGCATACATACACATGTATGCTAACATACATGCATACATATACATGCATGCATATATATATATACGTGTAGTACACTCATGCACACATATACAGATGAAATGAATAGACTAAATAAAGAGCAGAGATGCTTTTCTCCATAGAAAAACTGCAGGAGCTATATGATGAAGATGATGATGATCAAAGCTGATCTGAGACCAAACAGCAATAACAACAACTGCTGCAGGTATGGAATTAAGAAATAAAAGAGAAGGTCTTTAGATGGCAGTTTGACCAACTAGAAAAGCAACCAAATCCCCTGAAATTATACCTTATTATCTTAAAAAAAAAGAAAAATCACAAACTCTATGAAGATAAGAGAGTCACAAATAAAATAAATAAAATGGGCCTGCAGGAACAGAGTTAAAACCACGATTTAAACATTAGTAAAAAAAAAAATAAAATAAAAAGTATTAACAGAATGGTACCAGACGGAACAACTAGATTGAACCTCAGGTACAAAATCATATATAATTATACCAGCTTCAGGGTGGGGGTGGGGTGGCAAATTAACCTTTTATCATTTCAACTGGTCACATCTGACTCAAATGTTCCACTGATTTTATGTTGAAACTGACCAGATCTAGTCTCTAACAGCTACTCTACAATGTCTTTCTAAAAATAAGCACACACATCATTGAAATTTCGAAGCTACGAGATAGTACATGATTAATTCAAAACAAATGTGAATAAATAAGTATAACATTTGATAGAGTAATCTGAATGCTAAAGGGTTAACAAAGAAATAAAAAGGAAAAAAGAAAAAAAGAAAAAGAAATTCTAAATTTTTAATGCAACTGTATTCTTATAGACATATATACTTTGCTTCTTTATTACCATTTATTCAACTGTAAAGAGTGATTGTGAAAACATGCCAAGAGAGAGAGAGAGAGAGAGAGAGAGAAAGAGTTACAACATATTTCAAAATGAGATTTGGTAGTTAAGATATTTTCTGCAACTGATAATAAATTATGTTCAAAAATCAAAACGGTTTGTTACAACGGAATCAGGTTTATAGGGCAAGTTCATATAGAAAGAAAGGAGTTATACAATATAATCAAACTAAATCTACATAATTTTCTTCTACTACACTCAATTTTTACTTATCTTCATATCTCTTATTGTAGATAAACATTTGGAAAATTACCCATAATAATTCTGTCATTTACATCTGTAATGTATTTCAGATTTGATTGCCAATAAATTTAACATAGTGTTTTTAGGTTAGAAGCAGACTTTTTCCAATTACAGTCTCTCTTTTACATCAATTTTTCTCCATCGAGATATGTTGAAATGACAACATAAGTGCCCCCCTCACCCGACTGGCCAGTCATTACACTGCAGTTGTTGTTGCTGCTCACCACCTCATCTACACTATCAAATATGTATTATAGCATACAGCTATCTCTCCATCCACTATATATATATATATCCATACATAGCTACACACACACATAAAAATCGATATGCATATGCACACACACACCCATACCATCCATCCATTCTCCCATTTGCTCTCTCTCTTTCCCTTTCACTCTCCCTCTCCCCCCACCACTCTCTCTATGTGTGATGTGTGTGTGTGTATGTGTGTATACCGGGGAAGGGGTGGTGGTGGACAAAATAACGGAAATACCTAGCATCATAATTTTGAAATATCTATAAAACCGTCAACAGCTTGTTTATTTTTATATTCTTTGATTTATTATTAGTGTTAATTAAAATGACAGATCTATTGGACTCTCAAATGGTTGGTGCTCATATGGCAGGCACTAGAGTAATGAAAACAGCCAAAATGTTTGGTGTATCAAGAAGTACTGTCTTAAAAGTAATGACAGCCTTTGAGAAAGACAGAAAAACCTTGTCGTCGAAACAAAATTCCAGAAGAAAACCAAAACTTTCAGATAGGGACTGTTGGACTCCTATGCGAATTGTTAGAAAGGATCACAAAAACAGAGGTTCTAAAATTACTGCAGAGCATAATGACCACCCCGAGAACCCAGTTTCCACAAAAACTGTTTGCCGGGAGCTGCACAAAGCTGGATTTTACTGGAGGGCTGTAATCAGAAAACCACTGCTTTCAAAAACAAACGTTGCAAAGCGTTTAGAGTGGAGTAAAAACAACAGAATTGGTCCCTAGAGCAGTGAAAGAATGTTATTTTCTTGGATGAGTAATCTTTTACCTTATTTCCGACTACCGGCTGAGTATACGTGTGGAGACAGCCTTCTTCCAACAGTTAAATGTGGAGGAGGATCTGTGATGATCTGTTGGGGCTATATCTTGGAAATCTGCCAGCCTAATGGTTTCTCTTCATGACAGAATTTATAGTCAAGACTATTTAAGCATTTTATGATCAAATTCATCCTATGATTGTGGAACTGTTTCTGGAAGGAAATGCAATCTTTCAGGATGATAATGCACCTCACACAGCTAAAATTGTTATTGAATGGCACAAGGAACATTCTAGTAAAGTTAAATATCTTATCTAGCCACCACAGTCCCCAGATCTCAATATTATTGAAGATTTATGGTGCAATTTTAGAAAAACAAGTAAGGCGTCAATATCCTCCACCATCATCACTACAAGAAATGGAAACTGTTTTAGCTGAAGAGTGGACGAAAATTTCTTTGGAAACAATTCAAAATTTGTACAAGTCCATACCTCATAGAATTCAAGCTGCATACAATTGTACAATATAGAATTTCTTCAATTGGAATTTACCTATGATTTTTCGAAGTAGATTCGATTGGGTCATGGCATATAAATTTTTTTTCAATTTAACCCCCAATTAAGCAAAAATTCGAGAAAACTAAATATTTTACGATTTGCCTCTCTCATTTCAAGTGCTTCACTCCTTCTATTACCACACTTTCTCCTTCTTTCTCTTTGCAAGTGTACCATAAACCACTACCCAAAAAAATACAGAGGAAACAGAAACAAATAAATACATAACGATTTACTCCTCACACAATTTCTTCAATTGGAATTTACCTATGATTTTTCGAAGTACATTACATTGGGTCATGGCATATAAATTTCTTTCAATTTGACCCCCAATTAAGCAAAAATTTGAGAAAACTCAATATTTTACGATTTCCCTCTCTCACTTCAAATGCTTTACTCCTTCTATTACCACACTTTCTCCTACTTTCTCTTTACACACATAGACACGCAAACATATACATATATGACAGTGACAAACACAAATGTTTCAAACAACTACATACAAACACTCAAACACACACACACGTGTGTTTGTTATTAGTAAAAAAGGCGCCAAACACAATTCACTTTCTCATTCGAACACATTTGCAAACACACACCAACAATTCACTGACATATGGTGAGTAGATGCTAGCCGCTCACATTATGAGTTACACTATTACACAAATTGTACTGGGACTGTTGTCTACTTCCCGTTAGTTTTTAGTGTCGAGGAAACAAAACTTTCTCGAGAAATAACAAAAAAAAAACACTCCTAGATTTCACAAAGGACTTTAAGAAACGATAGGAACTAAGTTCAGTTGAAGAAAAGAGACGGATTTAAGGAAATCAGACTGTCGAATTGCCATGATAACTCAACAGAAAAGGTAAATTGGTTTTTCATTTACTTTCTGTCGCTAAGTTTTCATAGTATTAATTTGCGAGCGTACTTCAGTTGTCAATTGTTGAAAGAAAGAAATCGTAAGCTAAGAAGGTGTGTGTGTGTGTGTAGGAAGTGAAGGATAAAAATATGGCAAGAAGTGGACAGATGTACATATATACATACATACATCCATACATGTGTGTGTGTGTGTGTATGTAAGTGTATTAAATGTGTGTGTGTTATCTCTCTCTATATAAAGCTGAAGTTGTCTGTGTGCGCAGGTTTGGTAGCCTTCAACTAACACTATCTCCTCCAGGACCCTACGGTGCAAGTTGACCAAAATTGAGAGTATGATAGAAGAAGGGTTGCTCTTCCTTCTGTAGAAGATAAAATTCAAATCGGACCATGTTAATACCAAAAATTATTTACATCAAAAAGGTGCTTTTTTCTATGAAAATCCCTATTTTTTACGATTTTTCACTGCTGTGTCGCCACTTTTCGGTGTATTTCAACCAGAAAAATGTTCACTTGAAGAGAATAACAAGCTACATAATGCAAAATTTTTACTTTTCAAAAATTCCAATTCCAGCGGGTCAAAACAAACCCGAGCAACGACAGGCGATACTGCTAGTATATATATATATATATATTTATATATATATATATATATATATATATATATCATAGTATGGGTTAGATGGTGTAACCAGAGCTGGTAAGCTGCACCAGACTCCATTCTGATTTGGCATGGTTTCTACAGCTGGCTGCCCTTCCTAATGCCACATACATATATATATATATATATATATATATATATACACACATACATACATACACATACATGTGTAATGGTGTCTGTTTGCGTGTGTTTTTGGGGTTACTCTAACTTCTCCCATACTGTCCAACTGGCCCTGAAGTTGAAATAAAGCTGGAATTTTTCGCAAACTCGATGATACGCAGCTGGCATCAATCTTAGTGAGCTCAATTGGGCGTTTAAATGGAAATCCCATAACAATGTTATTTTTCATGCAACTTTTGCATTTTTTGCCTGATTTTGATGAAAATCAATGAGTGAGCGAGGCTCATGGCAGTGAGTTGATGTCAGTATATGGCGTTGACAAAATTTGATAATTGCACCTGAGCAGTGGTTTTATAAAATCAATAGGCATTTTGCATGCAAATACCCATAGGGATTTTATTTTTGGTCGTTACTTTCATATTTTTTTCTGATTTTAATGAAATTTGAGATGTAGGTAAATTTTGTGGAGCAGGGACAGTAAAGGTGTTTAATTCAAAAGGACTTAAAAAGGGCACAAATGCAAATAAGCATTTCCTTAGAAACATTCTTATTGATTTTGTAGAAATTTTACATGTGATTACAGTTCATGTCCATTAGTTGATGCCAGCATGAAGAGTTGACAAAAAAATCGATAACTGCACGAGAGCAGTGAATTTTAAGAAATCAAAAGGCTTTTTGTATGCAAATACCCATAGGATTAATATTTTATGCTGTAACTTTTTACAGAATTCATCTGATTTTTATGAAATTTGACATTTAGGTAAAGTTTATGGTCAGAGTCATGTAGTAGAATTAAAATTAAACAGGTGAAAGGTAAATATCATCAAAATTCACTCACAATAAAATAATGAACTAATTTTGAAGAAAATTGACCCATGAGTAAAATTATATGTAATATCATCATTTAATGTCTGTTGTCCATGCTGGCATTGGCTAAACAGTTTGACCAGGGCTGGCAAGCTTGGAGGCTGCACCAGACTCTAGTCTGTTTTGGCATGGTTTCTACAGTTGGATGCCCTTCCCGACGCCAACTATTCCAAGAGTGTAATGGGTGCTTTTACGTGCCACCGGCTTTTGCATGACACTGGTATCTGCCATGGTCTTGGTCCTTGCATCTCTGAGGCCCAACGCTTGAAAGGTGCTTTTATGTGCCACCGGCACGGGTGCCATTTGTGTGACTTCAGTATCTGTCACTATATATATATATATATATATATATATAAACATAGATATTATGTGTAATATATATGTACATATATGCGTATGCATGTGTGGCTAAGTTTACTTCCCAACCATATGATTAGGGTTTTGCCCCACTGAGTGGTGCATTGAGCAAGTGTTTTTATTTTTAATATAGCTCCAACCAAATTTTGTGAGTGGATTTGGAAAGCAAAAGTTGAAAGAAGTCCATCGGGTGTGTGTCTCCTTGTCTTGACATTGGGAGAGAGTTGTAAACAAGTACCATCAACACAGAAGTAATGCTGTCTGTTTTCAATCTTTTACAAAAAAAATAAAGATAAAAAAAAAACCAAGTGCAGCAATGTGGAATATAATTCTTCCTTGGAAACAGGTAAGAGTCAGTGACGGGAAGGGCATCAGGTCATAGAAAATCTTCCTCAAAGAATTCCATCTGACCCAAGTGAGCATTGAAACGTGAAGGTGAAAACAATCACACACACATACACACACTAGATAGAAGGTGAATTACTATCTATGGTTGTTTTCCCATCTCTTATTTCTGATCAGACCAGCAAATTCCCCTCACCCTATATTACTGGTTTTTTCCTTATTTAACCTTCCAGAATGCAGGAGATTCCTACACACAAATACAAATGTGTGTGCACATGTGCAAGCACACACACACACACAAACTTTAGATGAGTTAAAATGTTTGTAACATATTTCAACTTCTATAGGCAAATTCACTGCAGCCGATATAGGGGAAAAATTCTCTCTTATGATAAAAAGTGTAAACACACCATAACTGCACAGCGTTGCTGTCCATTGGATTCCCAGACGCAGTGTTTCTAGCTCTTTAACATGTCCCAAACATATTTTAACCAACCTAAAGTTTGCATATGCCTAATCACAACTTGGTGGCTATTAAATTTCTCCCGAGCAGGTTATCCAAAAGTATAAATCAGTCAATGTTGTTATATTTACTACACACACACACACACACATTTGTATATGTATAATAAATATAAATGCTATCTCATAACCTTTATCTAATCTCGGGTCACACACAAACAAAACCTAATGAGTTTGCAGGTTCCGACTTTATATCTTTATAGATTTTTAGATCAGATTTGCTTTGGTGTAAAATACTGAATATCTCAACTTGATAACCTTACTGCCTCATACACATTATCAGTTACCTACAAACACTGACTTTTATCAACAGACAAAATAATTCTCCTTGACTTCTAAATGCATTGTCAATTAAGACTGGAGATTCTCTTGATGTGTGGTTAGATTATGTTGGTACAGTGAGGGTTGTGCCATAAAGCATGTATGAGAAGACAGCAAGGATTAGGGTTGTAGACAAGTCATGGGGACAAGTAAGGGTTGTGTCACAGAGAATGGGCACAGTAACTGTTGTTATGTAACTGTGTTGGGGGTTGTGTTATCAACTGTATGTAGGTCAATGAGAGTGCTGTTACTTGATTGTGGGTAGTAGAAAGACAGTGAGAGTTGTGTCACTTGCACTGAAAACAAAATACAAACAGAAAAAGCCAAAGAGAAATCACATTCTGCAATTAATATTATTTGGTCTAATGTAATGTTTATTTATTCACAAGGTTTTCAATTAATCATACTTTATCATATAATTTTGAAATTTTGATGCACTCATACCAGTGGCATGTAAAAAGCACTCAGTACATTGTGGTTAGTAGTTGGCATTAGGAAGGACATCCAGCCATAGAAACTATACCACAATAGGCAGTTGGAGTCTGGACAGCTCCCAACTAGCCAGCTCCATATCAAACCATCCAACCAATACCAGCATGGAAAGTGGATGTTAAACGATGATGATATAGTTTTAGAATGACATTATAGGGTAGGTGTGAGAGGCCAGATCTGGCTGGTAAAATGGGTAGAATATCTGGGCTAGATATGGCCAGTTTAAAAGCTAAAAGGTTAATAGTTTTAAATAGGGGAAATATTAGAATGTTAAAGAAATTGGTAGAATGGAAGGCAGGCAGAACAGATGCTGTAGTTGTGAAAGTAACTTGGTACAAGCTGAGGGTGGTTGTTATTCAGAGAAGATGTAAGATGAAATAAATTTAATCTTAGATAGAGGACCTTGTAGCTGATAACACATAGAATAGGGACATTCAAGAGAGAAACTGTTGTATCTAATCTCTAGCTCTTGTCAGGATGGAAAACCTGGTATCTGAACCAGTGGCGGTGATGATGATGATGACAACGACAATGATGATGATGATGATAGTGATACTATTTCAAAAATAACTGTTTTCTATCTTGTGAACTTCGTTCTCAGGAGAGATAAGTTAGTGTTGTCTTGTCTAATAGCAATAGCAAACAGAACACAGACTATATTGGGGATGGTGTATAGAAATGATAACTTGTATTATGAATTTAGAAGCTAGACACGAGGATAATACAACATGCATTAATAACAGTTTATCATGCAATATTCATGGATGGAAGAAGAAAGTGAAAAAAAAAAAGAAATCATTGATATGAGTAGGATTATAGGAAATGGAGAAAGATGTAATGGAATCTACAACTGCAGTAGTGCTAATGTGACAGCTGCAACACAGCAGCAGCAAAAATAGCAGCAGTAGCAACAAGAACAGCAGCAGTAGCAGCAACAATAGCAGCAGTAGGAGCAACAACAACAACAGCAGCAGCACCAGGCAGATGGTTTGAGAAGCTGATGATGACATTCAATTGTTTTATTGATGCAGATAATTGAACTGATAGGAAGAACAAGAGGCAAGTCAGCAGCAGGAAAACAACTAGGTCTAAAGGTTCAATGGCCAGCATGTTGGCAATGTGAGTGGGAAAGGCAGGCATATTAGTAGAGAGATTTTTTTCTGCAAGGATTGGGTAAAAAGAAACCCCTGCCCCACCAGAAGAAAAGAAAAAAAAACAATCTACTGAAAATAAATGAAGACATGGGATCATGGATGACAGCAAGGAGTTAAAAACAAAAACCAAAAAAAGTCACAGTGACATAGGAAAAAATCTCATTTCTACCCTTCAGTTTGTCCTAAATCAATATGCTCATAGGCTTAAGCCATTGTAGCCAGCCAAGTAGATAATCCAGACTTATTGCAACAGTGACTTAAGCAAACCTGAAATGAGTTTTGCAGCTAAGAATTGAGAGGAGGAGGAGGAAGGGGAGGTGGAGAAGAGGGAAGAAAGAGCCAAGATTCTAGTAAATGATTGGTGTACTTAGGAATTTGTGGCAGCAACAGCAGTTTTGTGTCCCTAGATACCTAACACAAACTAGTAGTAGTAACAGTAGTATAGGTGGTAGTAAGGGCAGCAATAGTAGTAGTAGCAATGGTGGTGGTAGTAGTAGTAGTAGTAGCAGCAGCAGTTGTGGCGGTAGTAGTAGCAGCATTAGTAGTGGTAGTAATGATGGGAGTATTAGTAGTATTAGTAGTAGTAGCAGGAGCACAAGGAGTTTTTTAAACACTATTTCTATAATGGAACGAGAGATGTTGAAAGTAGAATTGTATGTTAACAGCAAGTACAAAGGTTACAATATTGAACTCTGAGTAAATAAATGTACTAAATTCTGTTCACATGCCTGAAAGTCTGCCATCAGAATGCATAGACAAACAAGGGATATTTTACAATAACTTCCCAATAAGTCTCAAGTTCCATTCAAATTGGAACATAGTAATTTGGAGTTTGGCCACTAGTCAGTCAGTTAGGGTACTGGTAGCACACAAAAAGCACTCATTACTCACTTGGAGTGGTTGGCATTAGGAAGGGCATCCGACCGGGATCTTTTCGGTTTGAACGGCAGTTTTTAACATAATTTCTAGGTAACTAAAAAATTTTAAACTTCATCTACTGGTAGAATGTGTTTATAAAACATCTTTTTCTCTTGGCTTTATTGAGAAAATTCTATAGTTTGTAAGATATTTGTTGTTTTTTTTCTTCAATTTCTGCAATTTCAACCAATCACTGACGTCCATTGAGGTGAAAACCATTCTGTGCCGTATGAATATGTCCCTCATTTAAGAAACAGATTTGTGAAGAAAAAAAAGATACCCTTCCCCCCACCCCCTAACCCGAACACTAAAACATTGAAATGCAATAGATCGATACTAGGGTCATAATTATGGGTGACAATTTCATATGACACCGCTAGAAAAAACTGCCGTTCAAACCATGCTGAATCAGACTGGAGTCTAGTGCAGCTCTCTGGCTCACCAGTTTCAAACTGTGTAACCCATGCCAACAAGGAAAGCAGACATTTGATGATGATGATGATGATGAAATCTAGCCATGAGTATCATTGTATATGTCATTGTTTTAACATCCACCTTTCCATGACAGCATGGGTTGGAAGGAATTTCTTGAGGCTGGTTTTCTACAGCCAGATGCCCATTCTGTCACCAACCTTCACTTGTTTTCAAGTAAGGTAATATTTCTCTATGACCAAACACGTTTTCCATGGAAGATTGGAAATAAAGGACACTGCTTGTGAAATGGTGATGCTTGCTTACAACAATCACATGATGTCAAGGCAAGGAGGCAGTAAAACACGTACACACACACACAGAATATACAAGGAGTTTTTGTCAACTGATGTAATGTAATAGGTAAGTACTATGAGTGCTCAGTTTGGTTTACCACTAAAACCTTGGCCTGAAACTGCTAATGGACCTTACTTGTAACTTATTTATTTGATCATTGAACTGCATAATGCGTCTTACTCTGATCCTCGTTTCATTTTTGACAAACTGGAATATACTAATATCACTGACTAGAGATATTTCTTTATTTTTATATCTCTCTGATTTTTCCAACTTGGATGATGGAATACTCAGGTTATGGAATCCTTACTCAATATCAAAACCCACATGCTTGGATGTTCTAGAAACAGCTGTGAGAGACTCTATATGTTTATATTTTCTATCTAAATTAAATGTTTCTTTTTGAGTGGTGCCAAATGTTTTGCTTTTTCATTTTTTACTTTAATCTGTGTGTGTGTATGTGTGTGTATGCGTGCGTGTGTGTGTGTGTGTGTGTGTGTGTGTGTGTAGTATGTAGATAGGGTTATGATCGAAGCAGTGTCCCCTTGAAGCATGTCAGCTTCTTCCAGTACACCAAAATTGTATGCAGAGTAAATTACACATCAAAATAGGAGATTGGAAGAAATTTTAGGTATCATTTATTCACCATTACATGTGTTTCATTTGCTAATAGGAGTTACAAAATTGTACCTGGATAACAAAAATAGTATAATACTTCCTACTAGAAATTCTTTAGGCAGAAAATTCTCTGTCTGTAGAATTTAAAAGGAGATATCTTAAATGTTTCTCCTACATGTACAATGTTGTAACTCCTATTAGGAAATGAAACATGAGTAATGGTGCCCAATGATTGCCCAATGATTGCCCAATTTTTTCCCTATCTCCCATTATGAGGTGTGGCTGTGTGGTAAGAAGCTTGCTTCTGATCCACATGGTTCCAGGTTCAGTCCTACCACAAGCATCATGGACAAGTATCTTCTACTACAGTCTTGGGCCAACCAAAGCTTTGTGAGTGGATTTGGTAGACGGAAAGCCCATTGTATATATATGTATATATATATATATATATATATATATATATATATAATATATATATATATATGTGTGTGTGTGTGTGTCTATGTCCATGTCTTATGTGTTGTTGTCTACGTCCCCATGGCTTAATGGTTTGGTAAAAGAGCCTGATAGAGGAAGTACCAGGTTTACAAAAAGTAATAAGTATTGCCTTATAATAATAATAATAATAATGATGATAATAGTAATAATAATAATATAATAATAATAATAATAATAATAATGATAATAATAATAATAATAATAATAATAATAATAATAATAATAATAATAAAAAAATAATACTCTAGCCGTCCCAGTTATAAGTTACAGCTACAATATCCTTAACGGGACACTAAATGAACTAACGAAAATAGACAGGAAAACAAGAAAAATAAATGACAGGATTTAGGATGCACCACCCAAAATCTGACATAGAAAGGCTATATATATATACAATGTTTAGAAGGTGGTAGAGACCTTATACAGCTGGAAAACTATTACAAAATAACCACCATAGGACTGAAAAAATACCTACTTCAGAAGCAAGGAAAACTAATACAAATAGCCACAAAACAGGAGCAAAACAAAAAAACTGTTTCCAGTATTTAAGGAAGCTGACAAATACAAACAATAAGTCATACTACCTGACAAATATGAAGAAGAAGAAGAAACAACAAAAGCTATAAAACAAATGAAATCCAAACTAAAACTAGAACAGCAATGGACCGTGATAAAACAATGGCAAGAAAAACCCCTTCATGGCAAATACTGGGCTAAACTAAATGCAAAAGAAATAGACAGAGAAAAATCCCAGCAATGGTTGAGAAGCTCAGGACTCAAAGCAGAGACAGAGGGATTTTAAATTGCAGCGCAAGACCAAAGCTTCCCCACCAGAAATTACCAAAATCATATAATGAAAAGAATATGTGGAGATGGAGAAGAAACAATAAATCTTATCATCTCTGGATGCCCAGTCCTGGCTAAGAAGGAATATATTCACAGACATGACAGAGTTGGGAACTACATACACTGGAAGCTATGCTAACACTATGGAACAACAACAGAAAAAAGATGGTATAAGCACACACCAGAAAAGGTCACAGAAAACAAGAAAGCAACCATACTATGGGATATGCCAGTACACACTGATAGAGAAATTAAGGCCAATAGGCCAGATATAATTGTCAGAGATCATGAAGAAAAAAAAATGCTTTCTAATTGATGTATCAATACCAACAGATGACAACATTTCTCTAAAAGAAATGAAGAAACTTTCAAAATACAAAGACCTGGAGATAGAGGTAACGCGAATGTGGAATCTAAAAACAGAAACAATTCCTATCACAGTAGGTGCATTAGGTATAATAAAAAAATATTCAAACAAATATTCAGTCAAATGACTGAAACAAGTAAAAGAATATAACAAAAACACCAAGACTTAGAACTATATACAATACATACAGAAAATTGCACTACTGGGCACTGCACACATCCTATGCAAAACACTTTCAATACAGTAAAAATAAGAGCATCACAGCACATACCCAAGGCACACAGAGCTGTGCTCGGTAGTGAAGTAAAAGCATGTTATAAAAATAAACCTACTGAATAATAATAATAACAAGAAATTTTGGGGGAGAGGGTAAGTTGGTTACATTGACCCCAGTACTCAACTGGTACTTATTTTTATCTACCCTGAAAGGATGAAAGGCAAAGTTGACCTCTGAATGTAAAGATGGATGAAATGCCGTTAAGCATTTTGCCCAGCATGCTAATGATTCTGCCAGGTCACTACCTTAAAAAAAAAAAAAAAATAATAATAATAATAATAGCACCAATTATTCTTGGGTCCTTGAGGACAGTATCAGAAGGCATCAAGATGAATATAAAGGAAATCAGAATAAAGTGCCCAGTAGAACTGTTACAAGGCAGAATCATTAGCATGCTGGGCAAAATGCTTAATGGCATTTCATCCATCTTCACATTCAGAGGTCAACTTTGCCTTTCATCCTTTCAGTGTAGATAAAAATAAGTACCAGTTGAATACTGGGGTCAATGTAACCAACTTACCCTCTCCCCCAAAATTTATTATTATTATTATTATTCAGTAGGTTTATTTTTATAACATGCTTTCATTTCACTACCGAGCACAGCTCTGTGTGCCTTGGGTATCCTGATTTCTGGAGAGAATGCAATCAATCTGATGTGCGCACCAGATTGATGGCACTGTGTAATGCGATTTTGGTCCTTGGCTAGCAACTATTGTTTCTTATTTGCTTACCCTTAGAAAGTATGAAAAAATGGCACAGGAGTGGTTGGGTGGTAAGAAGTTGCATAATCAGGAAAGTATTAGATAGTTGAAAAGAACAGATGGCAAACCCATTATACATGCAAAACTTCAGGAGTTAAAAAGAATAATAATAATTCTTTCTGATTTTGGAACAAGGCCAGCAATTTTGAAAGGAGGAGATTGATTACATCAACCTCAGTACTTGACTGGTACTTAATTTGTTGACCATTAAAAGGATGAAATGCAAAGTTGAACATGGTGGAATGTAGAGAGTCAGAAGAAATGCCACCTACCATGAAGACATATACACAGAGAAATGGAGACTGAGAGAGAATGTAAAGAAGCAGTAAGCTAAACCAGCTAGATAAATATTGTTAATTCCTGCAATATGTATGACATAAATACATGAACAATGCTGAATATTAACAAATATTCTGAACAACAGAAAGGCTAATTAACAACATGGAAATATTAAAAGAGGAGGAAAAAAAAAAACAAATAATTAATCATTAAGCAAATTATTGATTAATCAAAGAGCCAAATAATTAAGCAGCATAGGAACCACATAATTGCAATATAATTCAATGGAATACGAAGTACATTTGTATAAAATCCTATTTTTGCTGTGGAAAATATTAATAGAAAATATAGTAAAGAAGAAAAAAAAGTATGATATTCCATGGTAAAAATCAGAAAAAAACAACCTCCTCACCGAAATACAATAGGAGCAATGACGCATAGATTAACTAATGATTCACAAATAATATGAGGTGGAAAAAGAACAAGGGTTGGTTTGGTGTTAAGATGGTTTGGTGGTGATGATTAAATGGCGGTGGTTGTGTGGTGGTGATGGAAAAGCAAAAGAAGTGGGGAATGATTAACAAAATTAAGAGAAGAGAAAAAGAGTGAAAATACAATCAATAGTTTGCCAAAAGCAATATGACACAGTCATTCTTTATGATATTATCTGTGTTTTTACTAAGAACACACTGACATCTAATGGTTTGTTAAAACACCAAGGACAAGCAGTTTGGCAGAGAATACCATTAAGACAAAGGTAGAATATTCACATGTACTGTGTAGTAATTATGCTGGAAATTATTATTATTAATATTATATTATTTAACATGCAGGCTTATTATTGATATTATTATTTAGCATGTGAACAAAATGCTTAGCAGTATTTCATTTTTTTTACTGAGTTCAAAGTCCTACAAGGTCAACTTTGCCTTTCATCCTTTTGGAATCAATGAAATAAGTACCAGTTGTGATCTAGGGTCAATATAATCCCCCCCCCCCAGCTTCCTTAAAAAACTGATGACATTGGGTTGAAATTTGAAACCATTATTATTATCATTATTTTGTATTATTATGTTTGACCTTTGCCTTGTATTAGAGTACAAGTTGATTCCAAAACTTCAAGAGACAAGTTAGAAGTTCGAGTCAGTATTATGACTAGGGTACCATGTTTTTGGTTTTGCACAGAGTACTGTGGCCTGTTGGTGGTTGTTTATTTTATTGGATATTTGCTATATAGAGTGTGTCTTGTGTTAGTGGGTTGTTTTGTTTGGGTTGTATTATTGATTTATCATTATTAGAAAGCTCATAATAACCCCTGCTTATTTTAATATGATTTAAAAACCTAGATAACATTGTTAGATACAAAGCAGAAGTATAAGTTAATGAATATGAGAACACACACACACACAACAGAACTTCAAGGACAAAGGAATACAATAAACTACATGATATAATATGCCTTGAAAGAAAGGTTGATAGATAAATTTAAAAAAACTATAATGCAATATTAATTAAATAACATGAAGGTGACAGCTGGACAGACTCTTCAATTTTATATAATTTATTGTTTTTCTGAAACAGGTAGATTTATTCAATCTCAACTCAAGTTCATTTGTTCTACCCTCTCTCTTCTTAGGTCACCCCTCATTGTGTTACACATCTTAAAAGACAAACAAGTTTCACTGTCATATGTGTACATGTATGTATGTATATCTATCTATCTAAACTTATTTCACAAATGGAAAGTCGTTATACATTTTTATCAAGATGTCTACCCGAGAGTGGATACTCTGAGTTTCATATCACTACTACTACTACTACTACTACCACCACCACCAATACTACTACTACTCCACCACTGCTGGTGCCACCACATCTGAAATCACAACACCCACCAGAGTCGGGATTCAACAGTAAGGTGAAATGAGACAATTAGTGAGCTCTGAACCAGAACACCTGTTCACATTGACATCCAGGTAGACTACCATCTGATGATAAGCCATACTGATCTGACACCTTGGTGGACCGAGACAGTCAGAGAACTCTTAAGTATGAATCTTAACAAGATTGATCAGGTAGAGATATATATATATATATATATATATTTAATCCAAACATGAAAACACAAAGAGAAAACACAACAACGCGAGGACGTGGAACAAATATAGTGATATTGGACACTCAGGAAAGGAAAGAAGGAGGATTTAACATTTCGAGCGGAGCTCTTTGTCAGAAACATAGGAAAAGGAAAGATCCAAGGAAGGGAAGACGGAGGAAAAAAATCGCCAACGATACACACGCGGTCACATATATATATATATATATAGCTCTACTGATGACTAGGTGATCAAGTCATAAACGCAATAATAAGATAGTGGCCGATTTGAACCCAAGAGCCATCTACAGCTAGTCTAATATGTTATCCACTCCATTTGTACATCAACCTACTGAGACAATAATAATAAAGGAGTATATCTAGTAAAGTTAACAGGTCATTGACTTAAGTATCTAAAATATTTGTCCCAAAAGAAGGTCAGTGATTCTAAAAGACAAGAAGAATTCTTTCCACAACAGATAACTGATCAGTAACTTAGATATTTAGTGGAACTATTTACATATTAAGGCAGAGATATGACAAATGGTGGTGGTGGTGGTTATGGTAATATTGGTGATAAGGTGGAATATGTAGTGGTCACATTAGTGGTGTTGTTCGTGGTGGTATTAGTGGGAGGGTGATACTGGTAGTGGAGGCGATGGTAGTATTCATATTAGGGGTACTTTAATGATAGTGTTTGTGATGGTGGTAGTATTGGTATCAATGGCAGTAATGGTATTGGTGGTCACATGGTAATAACTACCGATGAAGCTAAGTTGTTTACTGTATGTGCATGAGTGTGTCTGTGAGAGAGAGAGCGAGGGGGGGGGAGGCAACCACCAGAAAGATTCAGGAGTGAAATAAACCATTACACAACACCATAGCTTAGTTAAGATTAAGGACACATTATCATGTTCTGAAGCATGTAATGAATACTAATTACACACATACACACACTATATATATATATATATATATATATATATATATATATATATATGAAAAAACAAGTCAAAATAGAAAATGCTAAAATAATTTTATAAAGAACTTTATAAAATATATATATATATATATGATGCCAGCGCCGCCTCGACTGGCTTCCGTGCCGGTGGCACATAAAATACACCAATCCAACCGTGGCCGTTGCCAGCCTTGCCTAGCACCTGTGCAGGTGGCACGTAAAAAGCACCCACTACACTCACGGAGTGGTTGGCATTAGGAAGGGCATCCAGCTGTAGAAACATTGCCAGATAAGACTGGAGCCTGGTGCAGCCTTCTGGCTTCCCAGATCTCCGGTCGAACCGTCCAACCCATGCTAGCATGGAGAACGGACGTTAAACGATGATGATGATGATGATGATATATATATATATATACACACACACACACACATACATACACACATACACCACCCACACATTCTATTTTCCTATTTGCATCACCAAACCTATTTATACACACACACATACGAACATATACATATATAAACATATATACACAAACATTCATACATACGTATATATACATACACACACACATATATACAGGCTTAAGTCATTCTCGATTATATGTCAATTTTCAAAAATAATATATGGGAAAATAAAAATCAAGTCAAGTCATTTTACTCGACTTTACGTCTGTCTGCCACAAATATTGAAATCGTTAAATCACTAGAAAACCGTTAAAACCACATAAAATCATGTTACTGTACAATAGATAAGAATAAAAGCATATAAAATCATATTAAAATACGTACAGTAAATGTTAAGATACACACCATAAAGTAGTGTAGCTTAGTGAATGAAATCACCAAATTGTATGTAAATATTGGTAAATTTAAAATAATTTAGTTTGTTTTACTATTGCGAAATAATAATAATTACTGAATTTGTTTTTTAAGCTTAAAAAAAGGATTTTATTTTACCATGCCTTTGCAAAGCACATTCATAAATAAAGCTTTCATGATGTACAGTAAATACTGCCAAATTGTATTCGTAAATTTAGATTACTTTTTTTTTTTTACTATACTGTATTAAAAGATAAAAATTATTTGTTTGTAAGCTTAAGATAGGGTTTTATTAACCATGTATTATTGAAAATGCATTCATAAATAAAGTACAGAACTGGGAATGGTTGTTATCGGTTTAACCTAGAGACAAGTAAATTTTGCCTAGCCTAGCCCAGAGACAATTTAATTCGAATCGAGTCGTGTCTCCTGGAACCAATTAACAACATAGGGTGAGGTATGCATCATCATCATCATCATTTAGCGTCTGTTCTCCATGCTAGCATGGGTTGGACGGTTCAACTGGGGTCTGTGAAGCTGGAAGGCTTCATCAGGCCCAGTCAGATCTGGCAGTGTTTCTACGGCTGGATGCCCTTCCTAACGCCAACCACTCCGTGAGTGTAGTGGGTGCTTTTTACGTGCCACCCGCACAGGTGCCAGACAGAGCTGGCAAACGGCCACGAACGGATGGTGCTTTATATATATATATATATATATGAGTAAATGGATCTTTGCCAGTTTTAATGTGTATCTCAGCTGATCGATCAGGTAGAATATACACTCATTGAATTAGCATGTAAGTGGTTGAATATTCCACACACACACACACACACACACACAATGCATTTCGACATAATTTCTGTCTACCAAATTCACTCACAAAGCACTGGTTGGCTGATGCCATACTGGGGCACCAGCTTGAGGAATTTTTAGTCGAATGAACCCCAGTACTTCTTTTTTTAAAGCCTACTACTTATTCTATTGGTCTGTTTTGCCGACCCACTAAGTTACGGGGACATAAACACACCAACACCAGTTGTCAAGTGGTGTAGTAAGGGACAAACAGAGACGCAAAGACACACACACACACGATAGTCTTCTTTCAGTTTCTTCCTACCAAATCTTCTCACAAGGCTTTGCTGAGCCTGAGGTGCCATGCTGTGGGACTGAACCCAGAACTATGTGGTTGGGAAGCAAGCTTCTTACCACTCAGCCATGCCTGTACCTATAGAAGAAACTTGACCAAGGTGCTGTTCAGTGGGAGACAACCTGAAACCATGTGGATGGAAAGCAAGCTTCTTAATGACACAGACATACCAGCACCTATTTTGCACCTTAATGTAATTCTCACACAGAACTCACATGATAGTTTGTAACAAGGTTGGCCCTTTGGTTCACAAATACAGTTAGTTCATTGGGTTTCCTCGAGATTTTTTGAATGCACAATTTCACCAACAAGGTTTGTGCCAACCTACAGTTATAGAAAAAAGACACTTGTTCAAGATGCTCCTTGGTAGGAATGAACCTGGGATCTCATGACAGCAAAGTGAACTTCTAAAACCATCCAACCACATACATATACTTAAAATTTCATTACATTGCATTGCGGAAACCAATCTGTCTTTTGTTGACGAATGTCATGTGTTAAACTACTTTTTGTTGAGATAAGTCAAGCTTATTGAGTCAACTTAACTTGCAGAAAATATCAATTCTATTTTTTGGCAGATACATCATTACTAGAATAACCATGAAATTTAACTTCGAAGTTAAAGGGGACAAACATATGCATAATTATGCACATAACAACATACATGTAAAAGACACACACACACATAATGATTCATATATAAATTCTAGATATGAAAATACAACGAACAAATAGAAAATGCATAAATTCATGTATACACTCTGATACACAAATACAGACATTATATATACATACACACACACACACACACATATATATATATATTATACATACACACACGCACAGAAAATTTAAACAAATTTATACAACAAAAATGATGAAAAACAAAGTGCCAGCAGAATAGATGAAAGTCGCTGTAACAAAAAGATGATTAAAGGCAAATCATTAACGACGTTAATTAAATACTTGTGGGAGACAACATGAAAACAACTATATCATAAAGCTGACTGTAGGTGAGGAATGAAATCGTTGGTGCTTGTGTTTCCACAGCAAAACAAAACAGACATTTTATGAAAATCAGGAAATGTTGATTGAATGGGTTGGCATTGATGGTGGTGCAGAATTTAGTGAGGAAATTATGCAGGCATATCAATCTTCTGCTATGTAATCACTTCAAATGTGCAAAGAAACTTTTGGTAATTAGAAAGAACATAAATATGATGACAATCCTGCCTCTTCCACCCCTCTCTCCTGCCTTCTGTTGTTGTTTTAACATCTACTTTGCTATGCTTACATGGAATGGATAGAATTTGTTGAGACAGATTTTTGCGGCTGGATGCCTTTTCTGTCATCAACCCTCACTGGTCTCCCAAGTAAGATAAATATTTCACCCCTGGGCTGATACGTTTTCATGGAAGACTGAAAACAAAGGACATGATGGTGACACTGATTTACAACTACCATGTGATGCCGAGGTAGGGAGACACTAGCACATGCACACACACATACACACACTACAAAGACTTCCCCAAAAATGTATACAGATTTCAGGAAAGGAAAAATCTGTATAAATATTTGACTAGTATAAGTGCCTCTATAAATATAGATGCCTCTTTCACACTGAGTAAATTGCAATAATACTGAATTAAAATATTTATAGAGATTTTTCCTTTCCTGAAGTGTGAATACATTTTTTGGGCAGACTCTGTATGTGTGTGCATGCGTGGTACACAAACACACACATATAAATATATGTACCACATGTTTTTTATAGTTTCTGTCTACTAAATCCACTCACAAGGCTTTGGTTGGCTCGTGGCTACAGTAGAAGACACTTACCAAGGGTGCCATGCAGTGGGACTGAACCCGAAACCATGAGGTTAGGGAGCAAAAGCAAACTTCTTAGCACACAGCTATGTCAGCACCTACAATTTCTACAAAATGGTTCCATACTAACCACCATGTTCACTCATCACTTCCCAGAATGTTGGTCTTTCATAATCTCCTTGTAAATGTTTGATATAACAGCATCAATCTCACTGGGCTCAGATGGCCTATGTAGTCCAGTGCCCAACAAATGAGGGGGTGGGGGTGGGAATCCACAGCCCCTCACAAATTTCAAACTAATGAGAGAGCATTGACTTAACAGTAAATCTGCTAAAAGAAGCAGCCAAATCTTCCTAAAATCCACTCCCTGCTGTCTTAAAATGAATGTTGGCTAATGTGATCCTGAGCTCTTTGGACAGAAGAAAAACACATGAAGGGTTATAGATGGAAAGCCCGCAGGATAAGTATCAACAACTGTCCCGAAGCTATCCAATTCTTCTGCTGGTCCCAGAAAAAAATGAAACTACTTATTTTTATTTTCCTCGAAATACTTGTGGCAAACCTTACATTTATTGCCTGCAAACAATAATAAGCTAATTAATTCTACAGAATCCTTTTTCATTACAAGTCCATACCACCACACTGCATCTCCCAACTCCTCCCTCTATTTCTTTAACAATACCTAACATTAACTACTATTTAAATTCCAGTCATAAGAATTTCTCCACATTGTTGCTATTCATGCCTTCAATGTAATTTATCTAAATAAAAGGAACTAAGTGTTAACTAGTGAAGGCAATTAATGCTTGGTATTGATAATGAAACAAAAGAATTCTTTAATGTGTGGCATGTGGTAATTCTTAATTGTGGACATCTAGAGTGGCGGTACTTAACTGGGGTCCACACAAGCAAAATAGTAAATTCGGCATCCAAAGTAGTATTTTAAGTGTCCAGGAAAACATTTTGGCTTTAGACATATTTATTGCAAGAAACAGGTTTCTTTCTGTAATGTTTTCCATGTTCCCTCAATAAGTGTTATTGCAAACATATATAAAACAAAATAGGAATTTTTAATAAGTATCTATAAAACTAACTTTTACACACTGAGTAGCTATAGGGGTCCACCTGAATAAAATAGTAACCAAGGGGTCCATAAGTAAAAAATGGTTCAGAGTAAAAATTTTGCAGCCCTTTATACTTACATAGAACAATAATAACCCTATGGGATATGATACCCTACTTTACTCTTTAACCTTTGATACACAACTTAGACACTCCACACGAGATCATGAAGTGTTAAACTCTTTAGCATTCAGAATTACCCAGTCAAATGTAAGGCTCATTTATTCACATTGTTTTGAATTAATCATGCATTATTTGTAGCTTCAAGATTTTGATGGTGTAATAGTTTATTTTTAGAATGGCATTGTAAGGTAGGTCTAAGAGGCTGGATCTGGCCAGTTTGAATATAAAACAGGTAGAATATCTGGGCTGCATATGGTTGGTTTAGATGCTAAAGGGTTAAAAAAAAAAATCCCTTAATGAGGATGTAAACAACTCTGTCACCTCCAACAACAGACAGACTAAATCACTAAACATATCAAAGAAACTGTCATGTATCTCATTCTCTCTAGCCATACAAGTAAAACTACTAAAATTGCTACAAATGCTAGTCTTGAAAATCTTAGCTGATTTTTCATAGATACATGCATGTGCGCGCACACACATACAAATTGTGTGTATACATATAACATTGCTACAACTGCATCTTAAAGACCAAGTTTCCTGTTTAAGGTTAGGAAATACCTGATCAGCTGCTGACCTTATAAAAAAAAAGCACGAGTAACAACCCACATTGAAGCTTACTCATAACTGTTGTACTGTATATACAAACATCGTAGACTAAATACAAAGGCCATCAAAATGACTGAGAATAATTCATTCACATAAGCATACCCGATGGGTCATCAATGTATGGCTTTCTCTGTCTGCCTCTTTTCTGCTACTACGATGACCTTTGCTTCCCTGAATAAGCTAGCTTCATATCCTCTTCATCCGTAGCAATTCACCCCATCCCAACTATATGTCATCTTCCTGTCTACTCTTACTTTGTTTCGCCTCTCAGACCCTGCGAGAAACATTTTGCATACAACTTTAGAATTTTTTTCCTGCCCATAGTTTTCCAGCAAATATTGGCCAATAGACATTCAAACTGAACTACACATCAACTACACCAGTATATCTGTTTGGGGAGGCATGCAAAGGTCATCAGTACTAATCATTTCTTCTCAGACAAAGTTATCTCTTAATCTTCTATCTTTTACTTGTTTCAGTCATTGGACTATGGCCATGCTGGAGCATCGCCTTGAAGAATTTTAGTCAAATGAATCAACCCCATTATATATTCTAATGATCTCTTTTGCCAAATTACAAAGTAAACAAACCAACACCAGTTGTCAAGTGGTGGTGGGAGACAAACACAAATACACATAGATAGCCTCCATGACCATACATACTCACACACACATGAAGTGAAGGTACATGGCTCAGTGATTAGAGTGTTTGGCTCACAACCATGAGGTATCGAGTTTGATTCGCAGACCAAGCTGTGCGTTGTGTTCTTGAGCAAGACACTTTATTTTACATTGTTCCAGTTCACTCAGTTGTAGAAATGAGTTGTAATGTCACTGGTGCCAAGCTGTATTGCCTTTTGCCTTTCCCTTAGATAACCTTGGTGACATGGAGGTGGGAGGCTGGTATGCATGGGCAACTGCTGGTCATCTATAACCAGCCTTGCTTAGACTTGTGCCTCGGAGGGTAACTTTCTAGGTACAATCCCATGGTCGTTTATGATTGAAAGGGGTCTTTACCTTCTTATATATATATAAACCATGCAGTTGGGAAGTAAACTTCTTACGACACAGCTAAGCCTGTATTTATGATGCCAATTGTACTAACTAATTATAACCATACTGAGCTAACCACAATTGCAATAAACTGATCATTAAAATGACTTCTGATGATTTACTAAACAGACTATACAATTACGTAACTGACCACATGTTTGTTAACCAGACCAAACTGCAATACACTAACAGCAAAATTAAGAAATGGATCACAACTGAAGTAGAATGACTAAGTCTTAACTACCTACAACTATATTACAATATCTGCAACATTACTCTCAACATACTGAGCAAGATTGTAAAAGCAAAAGATTTCTATAAAAATAATTTTTTTAAAAATTACATGAATCTATTCTAACTCTTTAGTATTTAAACCAGCCATATCAAGCCCAAATATTTTCCCTGGTTTATGTCCAAACTTGTTGGATCCAGCCTCTCATACCTACCTACAATGTCATTCTGTAAAATAAACATTCACAAAATTCAAATCTCAAAGCTATGAGATAATGTATGATTAATTCAAAACAATATGAATAAATAAGCATTACATTTGACAGAGTAATCAGAAGGCTAGATGGTTAAATAATAATTAGATTATGAATCATCAAACTTAATTGTCTGAATTTCAGATATGATGATGATGATATTCTCCCTAACAAGATTATCATGGAGATGGTCATTTAAAGGCTGAAGTAACCATGCTGTACTTTTCTGGATGAGAATTCTGGAAATATAGTGCTGGTGCCATGTAATATGGTGATGGTACCTATGTAAAAAAAGCACTCAGTACATTCTGTAAACTGTTGGTGCTAGGAAGGGTATCCAGCCATAGAAACCAAGCCAAAACAGACTATGTAACCTGGTGCAGCCCCTGGCCTGGTCAGTTCCTGTCAAGCTGTTCATACCATGTCAGCATAGAAAACAGACGTTAATGTTATGATAATGATGTTAGTGAATAATGAAGACAGCACATCATTGCAGTTATATCCAATCTGGGTGTACATCCACCACATCTACTTATCTCTTCTTTTACTGGGAAGAAAGTATATCCTTCCCCACATGCCATTTATAAAAAAAAAAGCTCAATCACCATGGCAGCCATCGCCGTTATCATCATCATCATCATGTTCACTCTTTCATGCTTTCATGGGTCAAACAGAATTTGTTGAGGAAGATTTTCTATGGGCATGTTGCCCTTTCTGTCACCAATTTACTTATTTCCAAACAAAGTTATATTTCTTCACAACTAGACATGTTTTCCATGGAAGTTTGGAAATGGGTGACACCACCACTTGTAAGATAGTGATGCTTATGTACAACCATTACATGATGCTAAGACAAGGGTACACACAAACACACACACTCCCACACATTGAACTTCCTTCAGTTTCCATCTATCAAATCACTCACAAGGCGCTATAATAGGAGACACTTGCCCAAGATGCCATACTATGGGACAGAACCTGAGACCACATGGTTGGGAAGTAAGCTTCTTAACTATGGGCCATATAATTCAGATATTCACTTCAACCATCTGAAGGGTAGTTTATGAAGAAAATATGGGAGCGTAAGAAGAATGTAATAATAAGGAAAGATAGGGACCAAGTATTAAGTATAGGATCTGGAAAAAATGAAACATGGTGGAGATGAAGAAAGGGAAACCAGGCTTAGGTAGCATTAGTACAGAGCTTAGTTAAAGTCAAGAGGAAGAACAAAGGCTGTGGTGCTCTGGTAGTAACATTAGCAGAAGAACAAAGAAGAAAAGGCAAACATGTGAATCAGCAATTGTGATGTGTTGGTGAGTGAATCATTACCAACCAAACAGACAGTGTTGTTTAGGATGCAGTCTAGACTGTTGTGTGTGGCGGCAGCAACAGTTGCCCCAGATATGTGAGCAGGTAAGCTTTGTAGAAGGTCAGTAACTGATGAAAGCTGAAGTATGATGTCCTGGGCTCTGAAAAGGAAACCCTTTTTCTCAAATTTCAAAAAAAAAATTTTTTTTATTGATGCAGTTTTTGATTAACATAAGGGATCATTGTAGATTGTAGTGATTACTGTTTTGTAATGACTTTGAGGGCTTTATTCTTTTATTTGTTTCAGTCATTTGACTGTGACCATGCTAGAGCACCATCTTTAGCCAATCAAATTGACCCCAGGACTTAGTCTTTGTAAGCTTAGTTCTTATTCTATCAGTGTCTTTGCTGAACTGCTAAGTTACAGGGATGTAAACACATCAGCATCGGTTGTCAAGCGATGTTGGGGGGACAAACACAGACACATAAACACACATATTTATACAACAGGCTTCTTTCAGTTTCTATCTACCAAATCCACTCACAAGGCTTTGGTTGGCTCGAGACTATACTCTTTTACTTGTTTCAGTCGTTTGACTGTGGTCATGTTGGAGCACCGCCTTGAAGTGTTTTAGTTGAACAAATCTACCCCAGGATTTATTTTTTTAAAGCTTGGTACTTATTCCAATGGTCTCTTTTTGCCGAACCGCTAAGTTACAAGGATGTAAACATACCAGCACCAGCAGTCAAGCGGTGGTGGTGGTAGGACAATAGACATAAAGACACACGCACATATATATACATACACATTCACATACATACACACATGCACACACACACACGACAGGCTTCTTTTATTAAAGCTTATAATAATGATGATGATGATGATGGTGGTGGTGGTGTTGCTGTTGATGTTGATGATAACAAAAGCAACAATTAAAAAAGTTTTTTTTTTGTTTACTGTTTTGCTTTCATTTTTTCCTATGCTAGCATGGATTACATGATGTATTTGTTAGGGTAATTGCTTTTACAGCTGGAATGATGCCTTTGCTATTGCTAACCACTCAACTATGAAAGGAGGAGTGACGTGGCTCACTTTAGGGTATAACATAAACAGCTGCAGTAAAGCTCTAAACTCATGCCTGTGCCAGAATGGCTGATCACATGCTTCACATGTCACAACAGCCAATATGTTCAGTGGAATAAATAATGACTAGGATCTTTTATCTCTTATCCTTTACTTGTTTCAGCCATTAGACTGTGGCCAAGCTGGGGCACCACCTTCAAGAATTCTTAGTTGAATGAATCAACCTCAGTGCTTTAATTGTTAAGGTTGGTACTTATTCCAATGGTCCCTTTTTGCCAACTGCTAAGTTATGGGGATATAAATGCATCAACACAAACACACACACGATGGGCTCCTTTCAGCTTCCACCTACCAAATCCACTCACAAGGCTTTGGTTGACCTGAGGCTATAGTAGAAGACACTTACCTAAGGTGCCATGCAGCAGGACTGAACCTGGAACCTTAGGGTTAGGAAGCAAGCTTCTTACTACACAGCCATGACAATTATGATATATAAAATAATCTTTCATCTTTTACTTGCTTCTTTCATTGGACTGTGACCATGCTGGGGCACCTTAGTAAAACAAATTGACGCCAGTACTTATTTTTCTTAAGTATGGTATTTATCTTACCAGTGTCATAGGGGTAGGCACAGATACTAACACGAAGACATACACATACACACACAAGAAATCTTTCAGTTTCTGGCTACCAAATCCACTCACAAGGCTTTGGTTAGCCCAGGGCTATATTAGAAGGCACTTGCCCAAGGTGCCATGCAATTGAACTGAACCGAAAACCATGTGGTTGGGAATCAAACTTCTTACCACACAGCCATACCTGATATATAAAATAATTACAACAAATATTATGTATTACTGATGTTTAATTTTAAAATATGGTATTCATAGGACCAATTTCAAAAATGATAAAAATTTCATTCCATGAATCTTACCTTAGACACCGGGTGGACATAGGCTGTGTATCACCAAGACCAGCCAACAAATATTCTACATCATCCATAAATTCTTGCGTCTCACCAGATTCTTGAACTTCATGAGCCTCTTTTACATTCCGTACAACCGTGAATAGCTGGAGGAAACAGAATGAGGTAAGAACAAAATAAGGATTTCTCTTGGTTAGATCAAAAAAATAAATAAATAAATAAAGTTTTTAAAACTGTAAAAAGTAAAGACCTCCTTCAGTCATGAATGATCTTGGGATTGCACCAAGAAAGCCACCCTCCGTGGCACAAGTCTGGGCAAGGTTGTTTATGGAAGGCCAGCAGTTGCCCACGCATACCAGTCTCCCCTCTCTATACCATCCAAGGGAAAGGCAAAGGCTGATACAGCTTGGTACCAGAGATGTCGCAACTCATTTCTACAACTGAGTGAACTGGAGCACTGTGAAATAAAGTGTCTTGTTCAAGAACACAACACATAGCCCTGTCTGGGAATCAAACTCACTACCTCATGATTGCAAGCCCAATGCTCTAACCACTGAGCCATGCAGGTAAAAACCATTTCGCAACTATATTTCTGTTGAAAATATACTGCTGTTATTTCTGTGGATCTGAATATTAATTAAGAATTTAGTAAAATAACTTAGTAAGTTGGTGTCAGGAACATGAATTTACATCAAGTTTTTTGATAGACAGTCTTAATTTAAATCACTTTAAAATGGAGTAGTCTCAGATGAGTTGGTATCAAAAAAAAAAAAGAAGTTAAATTGGTAGAAAAGAAGAAAGAGTTGCATATTAGTTTAATCCACTCTTTACGATAAGACTATTAAAAGACACTGAAGTTTGACAACTGAGCTGCCTTGTTAGGTGGAATAATCCTTTCTATTAAAGGCCTGAAATTTTGGAGGAGGGGACTAGTCAATTACATTGACCCCAATGTTTCACAAGGTGCTTAATTTATCGACCTTGAAAGGATGAGAGGCAAAGTGAACTTTGGTGGAATTTGAACTCAGAACATAGCGACAGATGAAAATATTGCTAAGCATTTTGTCCAGTGTGCTAGTGATTCCGCCAGCTCACCACAAGAAATGTTCAATGAGAAATTTCAATGAAATGATGTTATAATGTTAGGAAGGATAAAGCAAGCTGTGTGTGTATGTGTGGACATGTAGGTGTGATTGCATGTGTGGGAGTGTGCATGTATGTGTGGGTGTGCTGTTGATAATGGTTAGCTCGAGGGCAGCAATGACTGAGTACACCTATGATCAAAGGTGTTACAATCTGCGATCGTTTGTCTTTTTGTACATTGTATATTATATGTATGTATGCCCAAAATATCACTGTTTATTCAGAAGGTGCTATAGGGTTTTAGGATGATTTGACTTCTACTTTTTAACAGGTCAAGCAATGACATAAGAAGCTCCCTTAGTTGGAGGTGCTTTTATCATTTATATTTGACTTGTTTTAGTCATTAGACTGCAGACATGCTGGGGTGCCACCTTGAAGGATTTTAGTCAAATGAATTGACCCCAATACATTTTTTTTTTTAAGCCTGGTACTTATTCTATCATTCTCATTTGTCAAACTGCTAAGTTACAGGGATGTAAACACACCAACACCAGTTGTGAGTGGTGGTGACACACACACACACACACTGGATTTCTTTCAAATTTCTACCAAATCCACTCACAAGGCTTTGGTCAGCTCGAGGCTTTGTAGAAACACTTGCCCAAGATGCCACACAGTGGGGCTGAGCCCAGAAACATGTGGTTGGGAAGTAAACCTCTTACCACACAGCCACGCCTACACCTTATGTATACATAGACACAAAGAATCTCACATTAATCATAAAAAAGGCAAATTAAAATAAGAAAAATAACATACCTCTTTATGTTCTTTACTGACTTTCAAGGAGGTAAATGCTTCATCACCAACACGGCATGGCCAGTGCACTTTCCGAGTAAGTTTAGGTATGACCACATTAGCAGGGACCTCTGTGCCAGATTTGGAAACAGTTTTATCTGTAGATGTTTTGGCAGTGCTGCTCTGGGAACTGCTGTTATTTGATGGAGCAGAAGTTGGTTTACCAGGCCGTGCAGAACTTGGTCCTTCATCACCCTGTAATTAAACAACATTTTTTGTTAAATGAAAGAGAAATAAAACAGGCAACAATACAAAAATAATTGTTCAGTCTCAAGCTAACCCTGATCCAGCACACCTATTATCAAAAGGCTCCATTTATAACAATCTCCTTTTTTATTCAAACAGTGTATTAAGGACTGCAACGTCTCAATATATCTTTCTTTCTTTTAAAGATGGTGAGGCAAAATTTGATAAAAGATGTGACTTTTATTTCTTATTTCTTTACTGCTCAAACAAGGACAGACAAACGGATTAAGTTGATTATATCGACCATTGTACGTAACTGGTACTTATTTGATCGACCCCAAAAGGATGAAAGGCAAAGTCGACCTTGGCGGAATTTGAACTCAGAATGCAGCGGCAGAAGAAATACTGCTAAGCATTTCGCCCCAAGTGCTAACGTTTCTGCCAGCTCACCGCCTTGTGACTTTTATTTCTAGCAGGTCCAGCAACTGTACAGAGCAAGCATGGGTGGACCATTTTGGAGAAGCACCTGCGTGATACATAGCTCATCATTAGGCAAGTTGCACTACTAAAAAAATTGAAGGTAATTTTGCATTAGACATGATATTCAGAAAGTGCCACAGGCTGTAGTTTGCCCATGGCTGGTATAGAGCATCATGGTTAACCCTTGCAACATGCACTTGTTGACATGTCATAAGAATTGTTGGCTAGGATAACACTAAAGAGACAGAGTGGGTGAGAGGAGCAGGACAGCTAGTTTCTGTTATGATGTTGTGATTGGAAACATAATTGGTATAAAGAGAAATCTAACTCAGAGTGAGTGGCATCACATAGACACTGATGTTTGGCAGGTAACCAAAGATAAAAACTTGAAATATTAGGAATCAAACTTTGGAAACTGTTAACAGTAATAAAACACAAAATACCATCAAATGGATTCAAATTATAAGTATATTTAGACATTCAATGAGTACAATTAATGGCAGCTACATGTCGTACCATTCACTAACACTGAAACATATTCAACAATAGATCAGATTACTCTCTCTCCTTCTTTCTCTCTTCCACCTGACACTGACTAGCACAAAACATACCAAAAGAGCTGCATCATTAGTAGCTCATAGAGATCTACATTCTGTACTCAGTTACCGATGAACACTAGTCAGTACCATATAATTGTGGATGATTAGCATCAACTAGGTTCCTCGAGATAACCTATTATTAGAAGAGTGTAAAATATGAGTTCAGACCAATCAGACTAGAAGGTTGCTATAATTCAAGATGCTAATCTTAATAATGGTTGACTGCCATTGTGGAACTTTCAGAGAGGTGATCAGGTTTAAAATCACCACTCTTTTCTACTCTCTCAAATTCTAACCCCACTTAGATCAAAGGGCTTCTGCCTTTTCCCCATTTTTTTTATTTTACTTGTTCACATCTGACTTGCAAGTTACCTGGCAACACTACTAGTACTACTGGTGGCATAATAAAAAAAAAGACCCCAATATGCTCTGTAAGGTAGTTGGCATTAGTAAGGGCACCCAGCTGATGAACATGATGCAACCCAATGACTCATTGGATCCTGTCACACTTTCCAACTCATGCTAACATGGGAAACAGATGCTAAATGATGATCACACACACACACACACACACGATAAAAAACTGATGTCACATACTTAATGTATGTGTTTTGTTTATATGCTTGTTAGCTGCAGGATTTTATCCAGTGAAACATCACTTTATGACAGCCAGTGTTAAAAGGACTTTTCCCTGGAAGATATCCTACAGTTAATAAGTGTATAAATGAGACAAACATTAAGTATGTGACGTTGGTGAATTTTACATTATTGGAACTGCTTTTAATTCAAAATATATAATATATACTATATTTGTGAGTTAAACAGGCTACTATTGGTTTCATGCCAGGAGAGGTATATCTTTTAACAATCTTCAAGCCTAAGGCATGGGACACTGGTGTTCATCTCCATCTTGGATGAGATATATATATATATATATATATATATATATATACACACAATACAACAGGCACCCATGCCAACCCCCTTGCTTGCGAAGACATTTTGGGGCAAGCGAAATCGAAATCGAATTGAACCAGCCAGGATCCCTGGTCTGGTGGTACGTAAAAAGCACCATCCGACTCGTAGCCGATGCCAGCACCGCCTCATCTGGCTTCCGTGCCGGTGGCACATAAAATACACCAATCCGACCGTGGCCGTTGCCAGCCTCGCCTGGCACCTGTGCAGGTGGCACGTAAAAAGCACCCACTACACTCACGGAGTGGTTGGCGTTAGGAAGGGCATCCAGCTGTAGAAACACTGCCAGATAAGACTGGAGCCTGGTGCAGCCTTCTGGCTTCCCAGATCCCCGGTCGAACCGTCCAACCCATGCTAGCATGGAGAACGGACGTTAAACGACGATGATGATGATGATGATGATGATATATATATATACATATACATATATATAAACATATATCTATATACACATGCACACACACATATATATGCATATATGCACACATATATATATAATTGCATACACACACACACACACACACACAAATAATGTATGTATATGTGCGTATGTATAACAAAGTGCAATAGCTTTCAAATAATCAAGATGAAATAATCTACTTAAAAGCAACAAGAATCCTATGTAAATTATGTAAAAATACCTCATCAGCTAAAATACACAAGCATATATTTTTAAGTTCACATGTTTTCTTCCCTATATTGCCGCCAAATCAATTATGTTCACAATCCAAAGGAAAAAGAGAATTATTTTACATTAAATCAGCTATGAAAATTTAAATTAGAATAAGAAATAGTCCAAAAATTGTTAAACTTAATAGTGAATATCTGTTGCCATAGAAATTGATTCCCAGCTGTGGCTTTCATACATAAAATGCATTGCGGTCTAAGCTTCAAGTTTAGATAGATGGGTTAAGATAGTAGTACTTCCAGAAACTTATCTGAAACGGTGAGAAAAGTTATACTAGTGTAAAGTGAAGCCAGACAAAACTTGGCAATCAGATAAACATTTAAATTGAAACTAGTATTTTATTCAAAGTAGAAGACTGCAAAAGATATTTTATGTTTTCACCAATGATGTAGAAGCCAGGTAAGGTGATAACATTATGAGATGTTGATAGAAAATTAGTAAAGACTCCAAATACTAGGAATTACATATAATCCTTCTAGAATATTCGTTATACAGACGGAACATAGTGATGCACAAATATACTTAAACATTCATTTGCACCAAATTTCGTCCACAGAAAAACACAATACTTGTCTATAAAAACATTGCTTCATTTCAATTATGAATTATCCCATCAGCATTTAAACTGACCATATCCAGCCCAAATATTCTACCTGGCCAGATCCAGCTTTTCACATTTGCCCCAAAATATCATTCTAAAAATAAAGAATCATACCATCAAAATCTCAAAGCTCCAAGATAATATATGATCAATTCAAAACAAGATGAATATATACACATGATATTTGACAAAATAATCTGAATGCTAAAGAGTTGTACCAATCCTGCCTAGGCTCCTAATCTCTCCATAACAGAGCTTACTTATACAATAAAGTTAAAATAATTAGAATAAAAGATCAACTAGATATTTTACTGCAGCCAACTTCAACTACTGAAGTCCCTGCTACAATATGTATGATAACCTAAATATATTCAGGTACATCTAAAACACTAAAACCACTATCTCTTTCATTTGATCCTCAAATATTGTCATGAAATGTATAACCCCAACTGTACGAACTATATCCATCATGTTCACACCAAATCCACTTTCTTCATTCTAACTGTAAACACAACTAGATCCCAATACCATATAGTAATGTGCGACTTCATGAATACTCAAGAAGTGCATTGCTATCCAACCAAAAGTATAAGTTTTGCTTATTTACACAACCACAACCAGATGGAAATAAGATTCATCACTAATAAGGAAAATCACATCATCTGATCACATAGTATATGGCCACAATATTCTTTAGTGCCTTGACAGTTCCCTTTCTGTATAATGAACCATTCAACTTGAAGTTTCCCAGTTAGAGACTTTTCCAAAATGGCCAACATTCAAATGCAAACGAAAATTTTGCTATCTCTGAAGAAGCTAGTAAAAATTTTTACACAAAATAATATCACAAAAACACAACGTTGCATGTTCCCCAGGTTTCATATTTACAGAGAAACTATCAGGTGCTGCCCAACAAAACTGAGCTTGTGGCTTCCGTTTCTGTCAATCAAATTATTGCCTATTAAAAACCATCAGATTTCTTTGCTGAATCTTGTATACATAAACACACACACACACACACACACGTATATCATTATCTTTTTAATGTCCACTTTCCATGCTTGCATATGTTGGACACAGTTTATTCAGGTGAATTTTTCTCATGTCATCAACCCTCACTTGTTTCCAAGCAAGGTAATGTTTCCCAATGACTGGACATGTCTTCGCAGAATACTAGAAATGAATGATGGTGGCAATCATTTACAACTATCACACAAGGTCAACACTAGGAGACATATACATAGACAGACGGACACACACAATGGTTTCTTTTTTTCCAGTTTTCGCCTACCAAATCCACTCACTCCACTCACAAGGTTTTGGTTGACCTGAAACTACAGTAGAAGGCAGTTGCCCAAGGTGTCACGCAGTGGGACTGAACCCAGAACCATGTGGTTGGGAAGCAAACTACTTATTACATAGCCATGTCTGCACACTTTATACACAAACACACACACACTGGAGGCAAATCCTAAAACGATCATCAGTTCTGTTAAGTGTAACAACAGAAAGATAGAGAGGGTTAGCTACAAGTGCTAAAATTAGTCACCCACTATCACAGTTCATCAGCATCTATCAGTATCTGGACCATAAATCAATGAGATACATTCAGAAATAACTGAATAATGCAGCGGTAGTTTACAATAAATCAATTCATATAGCTGAAATATACTGAACCAATAATCAATATATCGCATTACAAGGTATTCAGTTATTAATTCTTCAGATGATTTTTGATCAGTTTAGGAATTCGTCTCAGAAGTCTATGTAATTGCCTTTTAATGTTGCTGCACTCTGACCAAGTCAATTTTTCATCAGAAGTGTTTCAGTTATGACCATCACATTTGATGGGCTGCATTATCTGAAGTGACCGTCATTTTTAAAGAAAGGTAAGGTATAGTTTAAGTAGAATTTCACAGCTATTTGTAACAAGTTGAGTCACCATGCAGAACACCTTTGTTGGTTTCTTGTCCAATGTATCTGTCTTGAGGATTTGGCTATTATTTCCAGCAGACTGAGTAACTAAACAATTGTCACCACATTTAACCTTTTAGCATTGAGATTACTTTGTCAAATGTAATGTCTATTTATATTCACATTCATTAAAGTTAATCCTATTCACATTCATTAAAGTTAATCCTATATTTTCTTGTAGCTTTGAAATTTGTAAATTTTGTTTTTGTTTATCAGGGATCACACTGTTAATGTATCATTTGAAAAAAAAAAAAAAGACAATAAAATATGATTTGAGATTTGACTGCTATTTCTAGTAGGGTGAATAGTCAAAGTCAAGCTCTAATCGTTTTCATTTGCCCCTTGTTTACTCACATATCTAATTATATCTCATGCTTCTATTTTGAAGTTGTCACATAACATCCCCACCACCCATCTCCATGTGCACACACACACACACACACACAAACACATATGTTCATACACACGAACACATATACTAACACACACAAAAACATATGCTCACACACACAAACACATATGCTCACACATACAAACATATACTCACACCCACACAAACACACATACAGTATAATTGTTGAAGCGTGAAGTGGAATGTTTGGTAAGGAATATTATTGATCTTTCGAGCTATATTTATAGTGAACAATTGAAATTTTCTTATTATTTATCATATAACATAACTATTTTCTCTCTTCTCAGCAGATACATCAACAACGAAGCTGAATGTCTCTCCTTATCGACTCTATTTCTAGTTCTTCATTGCAGATTTCTTTGAATGCTCTATTAATATTCTGATGGATTCCACATCAGTATTGACAAGTATTCCAGTTGTGTTGTTCAATCAATGAAACTACATATGCTTGCATTGTACAGTAAGCAGCTGAATACTGTGTTTACAAGGCTGACCCTTTGAATTATGGAAACAGCCCATTTGACGGACTTCTTCACTAGCATCTGTCTACTCAGAAAGTGACATATAGTGGAATTGAACTGTGGCCCTTATGGCTACAATGTGAACTTCTCGACCATTTGGCTATGCATAGTTGTATTAGAAATAGTGTGGGGGCAGGGGTGGGGGAATAGGAATACTCATCCACTTACAAAATAAAAATGCTACTGGTGAAGTTTTATGGGGGGAATTTAGATATCTACAATGGGCTTCTTTCAGTTTCCATCTAGCAAATCTATTCACAAGGTTTTGGTTAGCTTGAGGCTGTAGTAGAAGATGCTCAAGGTTCCATGCAGTGGGACTAAACCCATGGTAACTGGGAGGAGCATATTTGTTCAGGTGATGTGTAGTTTCCTATTCTTTTCTACTCTAAGCACAAGGCCCAAAATTTTTTGGGGAGGGGGCCAGTCGATTAGATTGACCCCAGGATGCAACTGATACTTAATTTATCGACCCCGAAAGGATGAAAGGCAAAGTTGACATTGGGGGAATTTTAACTCAGAACGGAAAGACAGATGAAATACTGCTAAGCATTTCACCCAGCATGCTAACATTTCTGCCAGCTCACTGCCTTTGTGTAGTTTCCTATTCAAAAACCAAGTCCTGCTATTTTGTTTTTAATGAATCACATTTATTTCCATAATGATATTAGAAAGGTTACTAGCTGAAAGCATTTAAACTCTATGGAGAAGAGAAAATGTAAGTTTTCATATTTGGTAAGGCGGCCTTTTAACAAAAGATCAAGGGGCATGGCTGACCAAGAATCCTCTATGAAGCCTCTGCATTCATCTGTCGTCGTCCCCTCTAGAACCTCTACGGTCTCTGTTAGTGCTAGCTCCCCTCTCTGGCTTGTATTTCCTGCATATGTCAATTTATAACCATCATTCAGCCTGAAACTGTATAGAATTTTCCATAACTCTTAACACCTATGCAAATGCACAAGGACAGCAATTGGTTAAAGGTAGGCTAAGACCAACTAATGTAAACTGTCAGTACCAAATACAGAAATCTGATATCTTGTAGTTTCTGCCCAATACAGAATTATTACAGTTTAGAATGCTAAGTATCATTACAACCCAAAACCATGTCGCTGAGAAGCAAATTTAGCCACACAGCTAAATGAATCACATTTATTTCCATAATGATATTAGAAACTGTAATAATTCTGTATTGGGCAGAAACTATACAGTAATGCCTCGATGAGTTAATCTGTTCCTAGAGACTGCTCATAAAGTGAAAACTCATAAGGCAGAGCAATAATTTTGCATAGTAGTAATGTTATAAATCCTAATTCACTCCCAGAAAAATATTTTACCAATAAAATTTATAATACTCATAAATAAATGACAATAAAACAACAGTAGAATGTAAAGAATAGTTTATGTAAAGTAAAAAGAATGTCAAGATCATTTACGATAAAACATATTATTACTATAATTGTTTTCTGAATCACTAGAGTTGTGCATAACATCATGTGTAGATGCAATTGCCAATTCACAAACACTCGTAGACGGACTTGTAGATTTCATTTTAAGAAACAAGTCTAGAGTTGTTTGCTTAGAAGAAGCTTTTTATTGCTCTCTATAAATTTCTTTGTAACATGCAGAAGCATTTGTTACGGTAGTAGAAACTTTTGCACTTTGTTCAAAATTTGGATCTTGTGCTTGGAAAATAAAACTCTTAAATCTGGGGTCTTGTAAAGTGGGTACTTGTTAAGTGAGGTATCACTGTATAACATGAAGCAGGTACAAGTCCAGAGAAGAGATTATAAAGCCAACAAAATGGAACAGGAAGGATTGTGTTGAAAAGTAGAGTGGACTGGAATATATATGTATAGGCACAGGCATGGCTGTGTGATAAGAAGCTTGCTTCCCAACCACATGGTTCCAAGTTCAGTGCCACTGCGTGGCACCTTTGGCAAGTGTCTTCTATAGCCTCAGGCCAACTAAGGCCTTGTAAGTGGATTTGGTAGATGGAAACTGAAAGAAGCCCCGTCGTGTGTATATATATATTATTTCTATATATTTATAACTATGCATGTGTGTCTATGTGTCTGTGATTATTCCCCCGTCACCACTTGACAACCGTTGTTGGTGTGTTTATGCCTCTGTAACCTAGGGGTGGCGGCGAAGTCATACACACACGATAGGCTTCTTTCAGTTTCTAAATATCAAATCCACACACAAGGCTTTGGTCAGCCCAAGGCTATAATAGAAGGAAGTGGCCACACAGTGGGACTGAACCTAGAACCATGTGACTGAGAACCAAGCTTCTTACCACACAGCCACACCAGCACAAAAGTACATATAAAAAAATAGTATAAATGAATTAAATAGAACAGACAGCTGGAGATACAAAGATTAAATCAAAAAATCTATTGAATAATAGTAATATAGATTAAACTAAAAAATACTATCGAACAATAGTAATTTTTAAATAGGGTTAAAAGGTCAAAAGACCACACAAAGACTTATGGACCTAAATCTTAATCACATTTTTGAACCACACTCCAAAATACTTTCTAGCTCAAGGGACTGTAGCATAACCAAAACCTTACTTGCATTTGGAGGAGCATATGTACAGAAGAACTAACATATTGAAAAATACACAAAAGCACTTACACAACTGTATTCTCATGTGTATGTATGCATATGTGGCTGTGCTAATGTTTGTCTCTGTGTAGTCTATATGTATATTGATGGGCATAAGAGTACAATATTGTGTGAGTATGTTCATGTATTTTTTAGTATGTTAATTCTTCTGTACATATGCTTTTCAGTAAGTGCAAGTAAAGTTTTGGTTTTGTTACAGTCCATTGGGCTGTATGTAACAACATTATGAAGTAACTCTGAGCCCCTAGAAACAGCTGTCAGATCTGTAACACTATACCTTCTCCTCATTGATTTTTACTGTGTCTTTGAAAATCTTCAGTCTTTGCCTTCTCTCTATTCACATGAATACATGTATATATATTTTGTATATCTAACCCAAACAGTTTTATCTGTTTATTTACTCTCTCTCTCTCTCTCTCCATACACACAATAAATTCATTTATTATTACTTCACCAAGCTAAGCTCTTGGGCACTACACCTGATCCACAGCTGGGTTTGACACCAACACCTGGCCTTTGAGTGCTTTTAGCAAAATGTATTCTGTTGCAAGCATTTCATCCAGGTACAACTTGTTTATTTTTCTAGTTAGAGGCACTGAAAAGGGTCATTAGTACTACCCTTCCTTATGTGATAAAACTTAAAAAGCAAATATTATGCTTCACTGAGAAGGACAGAATACAATCAAAACATATTCAGAGTTGATGTTTCATACTCACCAGAAAAGCACAAAATAATATTAGCATTGATTGATACTGCTTCAGTATCCTCATTGCATATTTATTTCTAGTTAACATTTTACTATTCCATACAATAAATATGTTAGCACTAACTTAACTAATTTATCATGCTCTAATTAAATATCCTAGACTGCAACGATATTTTGCTGTACAGAGTATATAAAAGCATAGATCAATGCTTATCTTGATGTTTTGTTAACTAACAGATCAATAATTTCATCTGTTTTAGAGTGATCAAACAGAAAATATCTCCAATAAAATAGTCAATACTTAATGACTTCAATTTATCTGTGAATTAGGTTATTGCAATGTGTTTTTATTTCTTCTTTTTAAAGTAACATTCTAGAGAATGTTGTTGGGGGGAAAAGGTATGTATAAAAAAAAAAAAAAGAGTTTCCAATAGATTTTGGACTGGCCAGATCTATAAGACAAGCCCTGGTTTACTATTCATTCTGATAGCTTTGATATAACAACACACTCATCATAGTTCTGTGACATCCACATTCACTCCATCCTCAACACACACACACACACATATTGTATAGGTTTGTGTGTGTGTGTGTGTGTATATATGTTATATATATATATATATATATATATATATATATATATATATATATCTTTTACTTGTTTCAGTCACTAGGCTGTGGCCATGTTGGGGCACCACCTTGAATTTTTAGTAGAATGAATTGACCCCAGTTTACTTTTTTTTTAAAAAGAAGTAGTACTAATTCTATCGGTTTCTTTTGTCGAACTGCAAAGTTATGGAAACATAAACACATCAACACCAGTTGTGAAGTGTGTATGGGAAACAAACACAGACACACACACACACACACCCAATGGGCTTCTTTCATTTTCTGTTGATCAAATCCATTCACTAGGCTTTGGTCATCCTGAGGCTATAGTAGAAGATATTTGCTCAAGGTGCTACACAGTGGGACTGAATCTCGAACCATGTAGTTGGGAAGCAAGTTTCTTACCACACAGTCATGCCTGCACCTGTTTGTATATATATATATACCGTGTGTGTACCATTGGCGATTTTTCCCCCTGTCTTCCCTTCTCTGGATCTTTCCTTTTCCTATGTTTCTGACGAAGAGCTCCGCTCGAAACGTAAAACCCTCCTTCTTCCCTTCCTTCCTCAGCGTCCAATAATACTATATTTGTTCCACGTCCTCGCGTTGTTGTGTGTTCATGTTTGGATTAACTTTATATATATATATATCATTAATATTTAGCAAAAGCAAGAGAGTAACTTAAACTTAGCTAGAGAAGTGCTAATACACGAAACTCTCAGCTTTTGAGTCACTCTGTTGCTTCTGCTAAATCATCATCAATATCATCATCATCGTTTAACGTCCGTTCTCCATGCTAGCATGGGTTGGACGGTTCGACCGGGGATCTGGGAAGCCAGAAGGCTGCACCAGGCTCCAGTCTTATCTGGCAGTGTTTCTACAGCTGGATGCCCTTCCTAATGCCAACCACTCCGTGAGTGTAGTGGGTGCTTTTTACGTGCCACCTGCACAGGTGCCAGGCGAGGCTGGCAACGGCCACGGTCGGATTGGTGTATTTTATGTGCCACCGGCACGGAAGTCAGACGAGGCGGTGCTGACATCGGCCACGAGTCGGATGGTGCTTTTTACGTACCACCAGACCAGGGATCCTGGCTGGTTCAATTCGATTTCGATTTCGCTTGCCCCAACATGTCTTCGCAAACAAGGGGGTTGGCATGGGTGCCTCAAGTATATATATATATATAAACACTTCAACTACGGTAATAGTTGAATAATATTCTTAAGGGCGCAATTTACTCACACACAGCACCTTTCAGAGCTTGTCACTAATTCAATCCTTAACCAAATTGAAAACTGTTTACATTTTTGAAGAGGATTGGTCTCTGGCTACATTTTGGCATAAAAAAATTGAGACTTGAACCAATAGAAAAAAGTTTACACCAAAATTTGTAGCAATGTTATAGGAGAGTAAGAAACACCACCAATCAAGTTTAGATCTAAATACCATTTTTTATTTTAAAAGCAAAATATATTTAGCTTTAATGATGGAAGAAAGCATGAAGAATTTCATAGTTTTGTTCCCATACAACAAAAATTTGTATCAAAAAAGTTGTGAGGTAAAATATCATGAAAAAAACCACTAGAAAAAAATTGGATTGAAGTATAATTAACTATGGTATCAATCTCATACAATGAAGTCTTAAAAGTAAAAAGTTATGAGTGTTTCCCAAATTTGAGGGTCATAATATAGCTCTATACATTTTTATGAATATAGTTCTATAAAGGGACTTTTAATATATGCCACCAGTGTCATCGAAGTAAGGAAAGAATTATCAACGACACCGCTAATTGACACATTATTGATTAGCATAATAACATAGCCTGGAAAAAACATGGATTACATGGAAAAATGCAAGCAACAGAAATAATATTCTTAAGATTATAAACCTTGGAAAGACAACTCATTACATCTGGTAAAGTACAGAGCAAGAACATTTTTACTTAAAATATTGTAGCTAAGGATAAAATTTCAATATCAAAAATTATTTGATTTTAATTTACAAAGTAACATTATAATTAAAGGTACCATCATTTTGTTAAAATATTGGTACACTAGAATACTTAACCCTTTCGTTACAGTAATTATTTTGAGATGCTCTGTGCTTCTTTCAACATAACAAAGAACTTAGTAAAATAACTTAGTTATCATTCAGCTAGAGTTAGGAAATAAATTGTGACTAAGGTTTGGTGGAAGATTTTAGTTCAAAACTTTTGAAAACAAGACATTTATACTCAGAGCCAGAGCCGGTTTCAGCCGGGTTGGTAACGAAAGGGTTGAGAGCCAGAAGTATTAATATAGCTAAAGTTTTATGCAAAGTAGAACAGTATATACAGGCAAATTCATTATGTTAAAAATAAGTATTGGGTCAGGACTAAAAATTTGAAGAATTGACAAAAATTTAGGCAATAACTCAAGCAAATTTTACTGTGAATTTGTTGTTATAGGTAGATTTTACTGTAATATGTAACAAATTTTTGTATTATTCTATTTATTGTACTAGCTAATTATGTACTACTATTATTTTTATAACCTATTTTCAAATTTCTAATTACTAATTAATCATTTTAAAAAATGAATTTTTTTAACGTGCAAAAAATATTTTGAGTTATTTTTAATTTTTAATAGAAGTTACAAATATAAGTAATAACTTGTAATAAAATTTTTAGTTTTAATAAAAGCTAATATTTCCTAAATCTAAATATTTTATTTGAAATTTTATCCTTTGCTGCAATATTTTAAGTAAAAAATTTTCTTATTTTATAATTTACCAGATGTAACAAGTTGTTCTGTAATTTTCCAGGTTTATGATCTTAAGAATATTATTTATCTTGCTCATATTCTCCATGTAATATATATTTATATATATGTATTCATACATATACATATGTATATCATCATCATCATCATCAGTTTAATGTTCATTTTTCCAGGCTTGCAGAGATGGGATGGAGTTTAATGAAGCAGATTTTCTACAGCTGGATGCCCTCCTTGTAGCCAACCCTTATAAAAAAACACACGCACACACATACATGTTTATAATACACACACAGAACATTTCTTTTGCTTGTTCTTCCATCCCAACGTGGGTTGACTGAGACTAGTTGAGAGAGCATTTTACAGCTGGATGCTTTTCTCTAATACTAACGTTTATCAAGAAAAATTCTTTATTCTACTTTCTCACACATCAATCTGCTGCCAAACGTTTTGTATATATAACTATGTGATACAAAAAAGGGACAACAAAACATCCAGACAGACAATACAAAGAAACAAGCACAACTGGTACTTATTTCATCAACCCCAAAAAGATGAAAGGCAAAGTCAACCTTGGCAGAATTTGAACTCAGAACATAAAGACAGGTGAAATAGCACTAAGCATTTTGCCTGGTATGCTAACTCCTTTGACACACGGATAGTTAAGAACGAAGGCAAAAAAATAGATACATACAATCCTCTTAAGTATGAAATAGCCTTGTTATGGAAAATGAAGAAGGTGAAGACAGTGCCAATTACTGTTGGATCCTTGGGGACAGTATCAGAAGGCATCAAGAGGAATATAAAGAATATCAGAATAGAGTGCCCAGTAGAGCTGTTACAAAAGGTTTTCCTCCTTGGTATAGCTAGAATAATCAGAAAAGTATTAGGTAGTTGAAAATAACAGCATGGTACTGCAGCTGCAGGTAGCTAGCCTGCAACACATGCAAAACTCAAGGAGTTCCAACAAAACCACAGTTAAGAGGAATAATAATAATAATAATTTTAATGTCCAATTTTCCATGCTTGCACGAGCTGGTTAGTATTTGTTGAGGTGAATTTTCTACAACTGGATGCCCTTTCTGTTGTCAACACTCAGCTGTTTTCGAGTGAGGTAATATTACCTGTTTTACCAGACATGTTTTCACAAAAGATTGGAAATAAAGGATACAATTTGTAAGATGGTAACATTCTTTTACAAATATTATGTGAAGCAAGACAGTAACATACACACAGACATTTACATGATGGGCTTTTTTAACCTTCATTTTCTGATTACCAAATCCACTCACAAGCCTTTGGTCAGCCAGGGGCTATAGTAGAAGAAACTTGCCCAAGATTGCAAGCAGTGCATCTGAACCTGATACCATGTGGTTGGGAAGCAAACTTCTCACCACATAGCCAAGCCTGAGCCAAAGTTATTCATGACCTGTATGTTTATAGATACAGATATACACGAATATATATTATATATACATATAAATATTGATACAAAACCAGTGTTTAAGTCGATTATATTAACCCCAGTATTCAACTGGTACTTATTTAATTGACCCCAAAGGGATGACAGGCTAAGTCAAACTTGGCAGAATTTGAACTAAGACGCAAAGATGGACAAAATATCACTAACCATTTTGCCCAGCATGCTAACAATTTCTCCAGCTTGCTGTCTTATATTAAACACACACACACACACACACATATTATATAATATACATATATTATATTAAATATACATATACATACACACAGAGCAACAAGGCACATAATAATAAACAGAGTGTATCACAATTAGTGACACACACACATGTGTAATCCAAAAGAATATCCATTTGATTTAATTAGAAACTAGAAGAAATTCTTGTAAAGAAAGGGCTTAGTCAATTAAATGCATTTCAGATATAAAGTTACACTCAATTAAATGTAGCCCAGATACAAGAGTACAGATAACTAAATGTAGCCCAGACACAGAACATATAATTGACTAAAGGAGGCATAAATTCAGGGTTATGGTTAAATAACAGTGGCACATGGGTAAGGGATTATAGTTAGCAATATGTAGCCCATGTGGTTTCAGGTTCAATACTACTGTGAAAGGTATCACACTTTGGAAAAGTGTCTTCTACTATAGCCCCGGGCCAACCAAACCCTTGTGAGTTAATATGGCAAATGGAAACTGTGTGGAAGCCCTTCCTATATATATGTGTGTGTGTGTGTGTGTGTCCTCTACTATGACCACTGGTGTTGGTTGGTTTACATCCATGTAACTTAACTGTTTGGCAAAAGAGACTGATAAATTAAATACAATATTCAAAAATAAGCACTGGGAGCGATTTGCTCCCCTAAACTCATCCAAGGTGGTACCCCCAATAAAAGCAGTCCTCTAAGTGAAACAAGTAAAAGACAAAAAAAGAAAAACGATATATATATTTCCAAGTATAGTGGTTATATAGAAAACTAGACGTGACACATGTATAGAGGTATAGTCAGCAAAATACAGCACATGTATAGGTATAATGCATATTTAGGGGCATAGTTAATTGGATGTAACGCATGTATAGGGATCTAGCTAACTAGATGAGGCACATGTATAGGGGTATAGTCAACTACATGTTGCATATGCGTAAGGCTACAGTCGACTGGATGTAGCACATGTATAGATATAATGCACACATAGGAGTATAGTTAACTAGATGTAACACATGTAGAAGAGTATAGTTAAGTAGATGTGGGGTATAGCCAACCAGATGTGGCACATGTTTAAAAACACAGTCAACTGAACACGGCACATGTAGAGGGGTGTCGCCAATTAAAAAGAGACACCTGTTTCAGTGGGTATAGACAACTACATGTGGGATGTGTTTACAGTGCAGTGAATTGAATGCGATACACGTGTGACATGAATTTAAACCATAAACAAAAGGGTAACTACTGCTAAGTTATTCAGTTTCACAAATCAACTGAAGTAAATACACTCAAAAGTCACAATACAAATTTAGAGTTGGGGATGGAGGAGATACAATGGATATTGTGGTGGTGGTAGTGGTAGTGGTTTATAATTGTATATAAAAGTGATATGTAAGGATTGGCATATGTGTATCTTTTATCTTTAACTTGTTTCAATCATTAGGCCGTGGCCATGCTGGGGCAGAGCACTGCCTTAAAGAATTTTCGGTTGAATATATCGACCCCGGCACTAATTTTTTTAAAGCATGGTACTTATTCTATTGGTCTCTTTTATTGAATCACTAAGTTATGGAAACATAAACACATCAGTACCAGTTGTCAAGTGGTGGTAGGGGACAGACACACAAAAACACATACATGTATATATACGATGGGCTTCTTTCAGTCTCCATCTATCAAATCTACTCACAAGGGTTTGGTTGGCCTAAGGTTAAAGTAAAAGACACTTGCCCAAGGTGTCATACAGTGGGATTGAAACTGGAACCGTGTGGTTGGGAAGCAAGCTTCTTAACACAGTGATGCTGGCATCATGTGGAGATTATAATGATATAAAAAGCGGTTGTCTGTGGTTGGTACATGCATGCATATGTGCGTGTGTGTGAGACAGTGGTATGATGGAGGACGCATATAATATAGTATGGAAATAGTATGTGAAATGGTTCTGGAGGAGGGTGCAGGGGGGGGAGATGTGATTGTTGTTATAAGCAGATAGAAAACAAACAAGAAATAACCTACAGAAGTCCAGACAAGAGAGGGGCTGTGCGTGTGTGTGTGTGTGTGTGTGAGGGAGAAACAAATACAAAATAAAAACTATATCAAACCTATTCCTGATGCTGATAAATTATGGAATGACCATTACACATTAGTCCCCCACCCTCCAGCTCACCGGGGCAGGCTGTTACTAATGCCACCAATGCCATACTGTACTGTCAAATAGTTAGAATTATTTGACACATCACACACAAGGACATTGTTAGAGACATACTGTTGTCACACATCAGTTGTCTAGTGATATCAATGAGACAGGAACATGTCTCAGGTAGTAGTGGCAGCAGCGGTAGCAGTATAGTCTCTCTCTCATCCACTGTTGTCACTGATGTTTCTATGTGCTTATTAAGTGTACATATTGCATGTTAGTTACCACTGTTATTGTCACCGAGTTGTGTGGGGCTGAGTCATATGTTTTACTTCTCTCTATATGAGTTTATATGCGTGTGTATGTGTGTGTGTATCACTTGTACATGACAGATGACTGTCTAAAAATGTATGCACTGTATTTTAGCTGTATGTATGTGTGTTTGTGGGCATGCATGTGTGTGTGGAGTAGAGGAATATTGGTCTGAATGAATTAATGATTTGATACAAGTTCTGCCGATAACTTATGGTCGGTCGTGCAGTAGTACACAGGGCTGGATGTGGTGGAGTTGTAGTGTAAATATATACACACTAATGGAGTAATAATGCTTGGAAAGGAAACGATGTGATGTACAGTTCAGGAGTATTGTTGTGTTAAGTGGGATGGCAAGGTAGCACCAAATGTAAACAAGAAAAGTGATGGGGGTGCGCAGACAGGAATAGAGGTACTGTGGGACAGAATAGCAGAGTGGTATGTACATAAACAAGAAGATGGTGTGGAGGTTTGGTGGTTTTGTGGTGTGGTGCATAAACACAAACGGAGGTAGTGTGTAGTGATGTGTGGTGGATGTTTATGGTAGTGCTGGTGTTAAAGTTCAGAAGGGGATAAAAGTCCCCTAACAGGAGATGGAGGATCAACAGGCTTGGCATAATTTCCTGGAATTAGTATGCAACATTCCTTTCAAACTACACCCAACAATCTTACAGTGCAGATATTGCATAATGATGTCTTGCATAAGCTGCTTGAAAAGAACTTAGTTCAGGCCTGTCGCACCTACCCTACAATGTCATTCTAAAAAATAAACAACCATATGATAGAAATCTCAAAGCTACAAGATAATGCATGATTAATTCAAAACAATGTGAATAAATAAGCATTGCATTTGACAGAGTAATTGGAATGCTAAAGAGTTAAATGTCTTTGACCAGGATTGATCTAGGGTCAAGTAATTACATGAAGAGATGTTCTGTCTATTGTGCTAAGAACATTTGCAGGTAAGGGGAATGAGAACAGAGGAGCAGAAAGGCCGCAGGAAATGGATAGCTGCAGGGGTTTATTTGTCTATTTAGAGAGAGTGTGCATGCACAGGAAGATGTACCACTTATGACATATTCCTAGTGGTACCTTACATCAGCAACCTAAAGGCCTCTTACAGAGTCCCTTGCTCTGTGATCTGGTGGTTGCTAACAAGTTAGAGACAGATAAATGGTTTGTGAAGGTACAGCTAACAAGGGAAGATTCAGCAATGACTTCAGCAAAAAGAATTCAGCAATGACTTCAGCAAAAAGAATTCAGCATGCAGGTAAGGGTTCATCAGGGTTCAGCTTTTAACCCTCTAAGCCATATGTCTGAATGTCCTTGACAAGGCTGAATGTCCTTGACAACTCCTGTATGTTGAGGACTTAAGTTTTGCAAGAGAACTTGCAAAAGATTTGGAGCAGAAATTCCAATCATGGAAGTAAAACTCAGAAATGAAGAATGTTAAAATAAACTTAGCAGAGACTAAAGTTTTAATAAATAGGAAAGAAGACAAGACACTAATACCACCACAGAGATGGTTGTGCTTGGTATGTGGAAAAGTTGTAGGTAAAAATTGCAAGAGGTATGCCCAAGGTAAAAAATAGACACACTCGATGTACAGTGGAATTTACAAGCAGGCCAACAGAGATAATAGATTCCATTTGTAGTTGGTGTACTGGAGTAAGAGGCATTAAGAACACTTAAGGAAATAGATTCTCTCAATTATCTGAACCACTCTTGAAGAGGTGTTACTCACCACTGCATCTTCTTGCCCAGGTCACTTTTTATTGACGGCCATCACTTTGTTTTGTGTTCTTGAGCAAGACACTTCATTTCACATTGCTCCAGTTCACTCATCTAGCAAAAATGAGTAATCCTGTGACAGGCCTACATCCTGTCCAGGTGAGGAATATATATGTCATGGAAACTGGGAAAACCGGCCTTATGAGTCTTTGACTTGGGAAGGAACTGCACTTTTTTTTCATTATGCTCTCGCCTACCAGCAAATATTATCATCTCCACTGCTATACCAATTGTTGCTGATACCTCTCCTCCTCTACATCACTCTTTATTGATATCCATCACACTCTATTACTACGGAGCATTTCTACAACTAACCACTACTCATTCTCTTTCCTTTATCTGCAAACATGTTGCAGTCATTAGTGTCTCTCCCTAGGCCATTACTGTTTCTCTCATTACACCCTACTTTTACTATCTCTCCTCATCAGTTTTCAATAATTGCCTCTCTCATTTCTCCTTTGTCTCTCTTCTTCAACACTTTCTTTCTAATCGCTCTCTTTTCTTTCCTTTGCTCCTCCAAGTTCACCTTCTGCCATCATCCTCTTTTCTCTACCTATAGAGAGTCACGTTGCTTTGAACAAACAAAGACAATACAGAACAGTAAAGGTGTTCAAGGCAATTTCACTAATACTGGTGCCATGATACACATAGTACACATTGTAAAGTGGATGACAAACAAATGGTAACATCAAAGGGTTGACTGGGCTCCTTAGTCATGTTGAGAACATGACAACCCCTCTAGTGCTGGTGTCATAATAAAATGTATCAATACACACAGTGGTGATTGCTGAATAAGGAGACATCATAGGATCAGGACCTTTTAATCTTGTCATGGATGTGACAACTGCTTTAATGTTAGTTCTATAATAAAATGCACCCAGTATACTCAATAGAGCACTAGGAAGGATGTCCAGCTGTAGAAACAATACTCAACAATGTCATTCTAAAAACAAATAATCACAGCATCGAAATCTTCAAGCAACGAGATAAAATGCTTAATTCAAAACAATGTGAATAAATAAGCATTACATTTGACAGAATAATCTGAATGCTAAAGGGTTAAAATAATTAAAAATAAAAATGGTGAGGATGACTTCAGAAGAGAGATTTAGCTGTTTTTTTTTTTTTAAACAGATCAAGCAAACACAGAAACTTATAGCTACATGGCTATTATAGTTAAACATATAGTAAAAGAAAAGACTAAAAAGTATATATATATATATATATATATATAAAACAAAAAATCACAATTTTTAGGATTCAAGTGAAAATTGAATGAGTCAAATCTAGTGTGAAACTATATATTAGCACTAAATTACGCACCATCCTTAATCCATTCAGAGACTGAATCTGGTGAATGGAAACTACGTGGAAGCCTATCATATAAAATATGTGTGTATGTTTGTCCTCTACACTGTTTGACAACTGATATTGGTTTGTTTGTCCTTGTAACTTAGGAGTTTGGTAAAAGGGCTAGCAGAATAAGTACCAGACTTAACTCTTTGGCATTTAAACCAGCCCTATCTAACCCAAATATTATACCTGCTTGATATTTAAACTGGCCAGATCTGGCCTCTCACACCTGCCTGAGAATGGCATTCTAAAAATAAACAATCACATCATCAGAATCTCAAAGCTATGAAATAATGCATTATTAATTCAAAACAATGTGAATAAATAAACCTTACACCTAATAGAGTAATCTGAATGCTAAAGGGTTAAAAACAAAAGTACTAGGGGTCAATTTTATTCCTACAGTCAATGAGTGAAACAAGTAAAAAATAAAAGATAACATAAAAACTAAAACATAAAACAAACTGAACAATAAACATTAATACACAATTTTAGTAAATGCCATGAAATAATCATGAACTTGTTTGTAGATGACATCACCCAACTGATATAAATTAAATTTTATTCATAGCTGTTTTGCACAATACCTGAAATTTGGTGCAGTTTTTTTCCTTTTCAGCAGGTAATTACATTTTGGAATAAGTAATCTATTTGAAGTAACTTGATGTAATTTCCCATTAAAAAGTCTATTTTACCCAATGTTTTGGACGTTATTCTTTAGATTCGTTGGTTGATTAGGTTTCAAAGAAGAAAAAGGTATTAAAAAAAGAAGAAAAAACCCCCCCAAAAACTCCTTTTGAAACTTAGAACATATGTTCCATGTGTTAGGAATAATGATATTGGATACACATGATAGTTTGTAGTGGTACAAAAATATAGACAGATATTTTCCATTTATATCTAATGTTGAAATAAAATGACATTTTTTTTTCTTTTTTTTTTTTTTGCCAATGCACAAAGCAGAGATTAATCATAAAATTTAATTTTACAAACCAATATAGATATTACTTTTTACTTGTTTCTGTTATTGCACTGCAGCCATGCTGGGCCAGTGCAGTCCTTTTTAAAAAAAAAAATCTTGCACTTATTCTATCAATCTCTTTTGCTGAACTGCTAAGTTATGGAGATGTAAACAAACACCAACGTAGAGTGGTGGGGGTGGGGTGAACAAACACACACATTTTACACATATCAGTCATTGGATGGCAGCCATGTAAGGGCATCACCTTCAGGGATTTAATCAAACAAATTGGCCCCAGGACCTTTTTATTTTTAAAATCTGGTATATATTCTATCAGTCTCTTTTGTGAAACTACTAAGTTATGGAGAGGGACATAACAAACACTGGTTGTCAGCAGAGGCAGGGGACAACATAAACATACACACAAGCATGCGTGTAGTAAGAAGCTTGCTGCCCAACCACACGGTTCCGGGTTCAGTTCCAAAACATGGCACCTTGGGCTAGTAACCTCTACTATAGCTTTGGGTCAATCAAAGCTTTGTGAGTGAATTTGGTAAGCAGAAATTGAAAGACTGTCATATATGTATGTGTGTACACGTGTGTGTTTTTGTGTCTGTATCTGTTCCCCACCACCACTCAAAAACCAGTGTTGGTGTGTTTATGTCCCTACAATTTAACAGTTTGGCAAAAGAGACCGATATAAGCCACCAAGCTTAACAAAATTAAGTACTGGGGTTGATTCCTTCACCTAAAAATTCTCCAATATGGCTGCAGTCTAATGACTGAAACAAGTAAAAGATAAAAGATTATATGTATGTTCTTTTACTTGTTTCAGTCATTTGACTGCAGCTATTCTGGAGCACCGAAGAAATCGATCCCAGGATTTATTCATTGTAATCCTAGAACTTATTCTATTGGTCTCTTTTGTTGAACTGCTAAGTTATAGGGATGTGGACACACCAACATCAGTTGTCAAGTGATGGTGGAGGGACACACAAAGACACACAAATATATACATATATATATGTGTATATAATTATATATGTATATATATGTGTGTGTGTATATATATATATGTATATATATGTGTGTGTGTGTATATATATATATTATTGCTAAGATGATCTGGTTCTTGACTGATGACTGAGGGCTTCGAATGTCCCGTCCTGTGGTTCTTGTGTCGTCTCTGTGGTGTTTCATGTTCTTGTCCATGTCTGTAATTAATGTTACTGTTTACCTATATAATCGGCGGCTACGTATCCACAATTGTCCTTATACGATAAGTATATTTTTTCTCAAGCTTTGATACGACTCTTAATCTGTCTCTTTTTCTCTCTCTCTCTCTCCTCCCTTATTCCACTCCCTTTCTTTCCTCTCCATCCGTCCCCCCCCCTTTCTACTGTTCTCTATCTCTCTCACCTCCAGCCCCCTCGATCTGTCTCTTTCTTCTCCTCCCTCGTCCACCTTCTCTCCTTTTCATCTGTCCCTTTCTCCTGTCTTTTGTTCTCACGTGACAGCTAGCCGCTGTTGAGCGCTCTTTTCGTTTTCAGCAGCCTCAGAAGCAACAACACGATTTGTTCGTCTCCCCGTGGCCTTTAGGCACAACTTCACAAGCCAGCCCCATTCTCAAATCGTCCTGTCGAAAGACCCTTGTCCTACGTCCTGGTTTTGTTTTGTTGTTTATTTTTTATTTTTACCGTTATTGTTTTTACGTTTTTGTTTTTTTGTATTCTTATTGGTGTCACGTATTCTGTATTTTTGTTTGTGTACTTCGATCTGTTTTCGTCCTTTCGTTGTAGACATTCGAAGCTTTCTTCCAGGGGATCTAATGCGCTTGGCTTAGATTTCCCTTGGCGGGCTGGCCATATCGGAGCAATCTCAAGATTAATCAGCCGAAATTGCTAAGATGATCTGGTTCTTGACTGATGACTGAGGGCTTCGAATGTCCGTCCTGTGGTTCTTGTGTCGTCTCTGTGGTGTTTCATGTTCTTGTCCATGTCTGTAATTAATGTTACTGTTTACCTATATAATCGGCGGCTACGTATCCACAATTGTCCTTATACGATATATATTTTTTTTTCTCAAGCTTTGATACGACTCTTAATCTGTCTCTTTTTCTCTCTCTCTCTCTCCTCCCTTATTCCACTCCCTTTCTTTCCCTCTCCATCCGCCCCCCCCCCCCCTTCTACGTTTCTCTATCTCTCTCACCTCCAGCCCCCTCGATCTGTCTCTTTCTTCTCCTCCCTCGTCCACCTTCTCTCCCTTTTCATCTGTCCCTTTCTCCTGTCTTTTGTTCTCACGTGACAGCTAGCCGCTGTTGTGCGCTCTTTTCGTTTTCAGCAGCCTCAGAAGCAACACGGATTTGTTCGTCTCCCCGTGGCCTTTAGGCACAACTTCACAAGCAGCAGCCCCATTCTCAAATCGTCCTGTCGAAAGACCCTTGTCCTACGTCCTGGTTTTGTTTTGTTGTTTATTTTTTATTTTTAACCGTTATTGTTTTTACGTTTTGTGTATTCTTATTGGTGTCACGTATTCTGTATTTTTGTTTGTGTACTTCGATCTGTTCCGTCCTTTCGTTGTAGACATTCGAAGCTTTCTTCCAGGGGATCTAATGCGCTTGGCTTAGATTTCCCTTGGCGGGCTGGCCATATCGGAGCAATCTCAAGATTAATCAGCCGAAATTGCTAAGATGATCTGGTTCTTGACTGATGACTGAGGGCTTCGAATGTCCCGTCCTGTGGTTCTTGTGTCGTCTCTGTGGTGTTTCATGTTCTTGTCCATGTCTGTAATTAATGTTACTGTTTACCTATATAATCGGCGGCTACGTATCCACAATTGTCCTTATACGATAAGTATATTTTTTTCTCAAGCTTTGATACGACTCTTAATCTGTCTCTTTTTCTCTCTCTCTCTCCTCCCTTATTCCACTCCCTTTCTTTCCCTCTCCATCCGTCCCCCCCCCTTTCTACGTTTCTCTATCTCTCTCACCTCCAGCCCCCTCGATCTGTCTCTTTCTTCTCCTCCCTCGTCCACCTTCTCTCCCTTTTCATCTGTCCCTTTCTCCTGTCTTTTGTTCTCACGTGACAGCTAGCCGCTGTTGAGCGCTCTTTTCGTTTTCAGCAGCCTCAGAAGCAACACGGATTTGTTCGTCTCCCCGTGGCCTTTAGGCACAACTTCACAAGCCAGCCCCATTCTCAAATCGTCCTGTCGAAAGACCCTTGTCCTACGTCCTGGTTTTGTTTGTGTTATTTTTTATTTTTTATTTTTACCGATTGTTTTTACGTTTTTGTATTCTTATTGGTGTCACGTATTCTGTATTTTTGTTTGTGTACTTCGATCTGTTTTCCGTCCTTTCGTTGTAGACATTCGAAGCTTTCTTCCAGGGGATCTAATGCGCTTGGCTAGATTTCCCTTGGCGGGCTGGCCATATCGGAGCAATCTCAAGATTAATCAGCCGAAATTGCTAAGATGATCGTTCTTGACTGATGACTGAGGGCTTCGAATGTCCCGTCCTGTGGTTCTTGTGTCGTCTCTGTGGTGTTTCATGTCTTGTCCATGTCTGTAATTATGTTACTGTTTACCTATATAATCGGCGGCTACGTATCCACATTGTCCTTATACGATAAGTATATTTTTTTCTCAAGCTTTGATACGACTCTTAATCTGTCTCTTTTTCTCTCTCTCTCTCTCCTCCCTTATCCACTCCCTTCTTTCCCTCTCCATCCGCCCCCCCCCTTTTACGTTTCTCTATCTCTCTCACCTCCAGCCCCCTCGATCTGTCTCTTTCTTCTCCTCCCTCGTCCACCTTCTCTCCTTTTTCATCTGTCCCTTTCTCCTGTCTTTTGTTCTCACGTGACAGCTAGCCGCTGTTGAGCGCTCTTTTCGTTTTCAGCAGCCTCAGAAGCAACACGGATTTGTTCGTCTCCCCGTGGCCTTTAGGCACAACTTCACAAGCCAGCCCCATTCTCAAATCGTCCTGTCGAAAGACCCTTGTCCTACGTCCTGGTTTTGTTTTGTTGTTTATTTTTTATTTTACCGTTTTGTTTTTACGTTTTTGTATTTTATTGGTGTCACGTATTCTGTATTTTTGTTTGTGTACTTCGATCTGTTTTCCGTCTTTCGTTGTAGACATTCGAAGCTTTCTTCCAGGGGATCTAATGCGCTTGGCTTAGATTTCCTTGGCGGGCTGGCCATATCGGAGCAATCTCAAGATTAATCAGCCGAAATTGCTAAGATGATCTGGTTCTTGACTGATGACTGAGGGCTTCGAATGTCCCGTCCTGTGGTTCTGGTGTCGTCTCTGTGGTGTTTCATGTTCTTGTCCATGTCTGTAATTAATGTTAAGTTTACCTATATAATCGGCGGCTACGTATCCACAATTGTCCTTATACGATAAGTATTCTTTTTCTCAAGTTGATACGACTCTTAATCTGTCTCTTTTTCTCTCTCTCTCTCTCCTCCCTATTCCACTCCCTTTCTTTCCCTCTCCATCCGTCCCCCCCCCTTTCTACGTTTCTCTATCTCCTCACCTCCAGCCCCCTCGATCTGTCTCTTTCTTCTCCTCCTCGTCCACCTTCTCTCCCTTTTCATCTGTCCCTTTCTCCTGTCTTTTGTTCTCACGTGACAGCTAGCCGCTGTTGAGCGCTCTTTTCGTTTTCAGCACCTCAGAAGCAACACGGATTTGTTCGTCTCCCCGGGCCTTTAGGCACAACTTCACAAGCCAGCCCCATTCTCAAATCGTCCTGTCGAAAGACCCTTGTCCTACGTCCTGGTTTTGTTTGTGTTTATTTTTTATTTTTACCGTTATGTTTTTTACGTTTTTGTATTCTTATTGGTGTCACGTATCTGTATTTTGTTGTGTACTTCGATCGTTCCGTCCTTTCGTTTTGGGTTGTATGACATTCGAAGCTTTCTTCCAGGGGATCTAATGCGCTTGGCTTAGATTTCCCTTGGCGGGCTGGCCATATCGGAGCAATCTCAAGATTATCAGCCGAAATTGCTAAGATGATCTGGTTCTTGACTGATGACTGAGGGCTTCGAATGTCCCGTCCTGTGGTTCTTGTGTCGTCTCTGTGGTGTTTCATGTTCTTGTCCATGTCTGTTAATTATGTTACTGTTTACCTATATATATATATATATATATATATATATATAGGAGCAATCTCAAGAATAATTAGCCGAAATTGCAAGGATAATCTGGTGCTTGACTGAAGAAAGAAATCTTTGAATGACCCGTCCTTATTTTCTTTGTATCATCTATCTGGATGTTTTGTTGTCCCTTTTCATATCACCTAGCTGCCCGGATGTTTTGCATTCTTGTCCCATTTTGTATTTATATATATATATATATATATATATATACAATAGGCTTCTTTCTGTTTCCAATTATCAAATCCACTCAAGGCTTTGATCAACCTGAAGCTACAGTAGAAGACACTTGCCCAAAATCATGTGGTTGGGAAGCAAGCTTCTTACCACACAGCCACGCCTGCACCCTTATGTAAATACATTACACTAAGGGCTCCTAACACAGTTTCTGTTTACAAAATTTACTCACAAGGCATTGATTGGCCAGGTGGAAGAATATTATGAGTCTATCAAGACTTGTCAAAAAGCAGATTCAGAGAAAATGTGTAAAGTTATGTCTATGAGAAAGGAAGGAAGGGAGGGAGGGTGATATAGTGATATAAAGAGAAAGTGGAAAAAGATAAAACACAAAAGAAATGGTTTAGTGGTAAGGTACAATATAGTAGTGAGTTGTTTAGCACCAGGTCAAACCAAGTCAGTAAGGACTATGAGCAAAGGCATTCCAATCATGGCCATTCAGTCATTTCCAGAAATATCTAGGACTACATCATTTGTATCCTTTAAGACAGTAGAGAAAAATTTGGCTGCTATTTCTAGCAGGATGAGTAACCATGTAGAGGGTCCTTTGGTGATGCTGTTGCACATAGTATTAGTATGAGATTGGTAGGTACTGTAGATGTGGAATACAATGGTGCTGTTCATCATGAGAGCATGAATGGGCAAAGCTTGGACAATGGCCTGATGCCAGAATGTGGTAGTGGTAGAGATAGTAGTAGTACTAGTGGTGGTTGTGGTGGTGAACTGCAGTCATGATTCATAAAAGATAAGCAACAGATGCTGAAATGAAGAGTTGATGGTGGTGGGGAACATGATACTTGTGTATTAAAGACAATGATGGCAGTAAACATCTTCCCCACCCACCACCACTATCCCCCCCTCCTCTGTAAATAAGAAGACAGATCAAGTTTATTAAGACAAAATGGTTGTTGATGATGATGACGATGGCAGCAATAATGATGGTGATAATGATGAAAGGAAAGCATTGTCCAAGATTGCTAATAAGCTAATCAGCTTAACATCTTCAACAGCACAATCCTGCTTATATTTGCAGATTAACATAGATTTACAGTGGGGGAAAATATTTAAATTTTTATTAATCCCTACAGCCTCCTACCACCCCTCCTTCATACTCTTCGTAATGAAAGGAGGAGTGTATCACTAGCAGGTTACACACACACACACACACACACACACACACACACACACACGATGAACTCCTGTCAAAGACAACAAATGAGTGTTGTGTTCAGTTTTTGCCAAACGACCTGCACAAATTATTTGTTATAGTGATCAAATGTTCATGCCATACATTAGCTCATTCTCTCCATCAAATCAACGTTGCCTGAACTAATGCACTGTGTGCCACACATAAAGTGTGAAAGTGATCACAGAGCAATGTGAGATGAAATGTTTTGCTTAAGAACACAACGCACCCTGAGTACAACACTCTAACCACTGAGCCATGCACCCTCATGCACACACGCATAATGGATTGGGCAGTTTGACAGGAGCTGGCAAGCCAGAACACTGCACCAGGCTCTACCTGTTTGCTCTGGCATGTTTTCTAGGGCTGGGTGCCCTTCTTAGTGCCAACCATTTTACAAAGTGTACAGGTGCTTTTTATGTGGCACCATCATCAGTGAAGTTACCAAGTAACTTGCAAGAAAAGCCTCAGCTGAGAAGGGGGAGGGGGCAACATATAAAAGCACAAACAAAAAGAAGCTACTTAAGCAAGAGTTTTACACAGACATACATAAATACACTCATGTGTGTGCACATGTGTAATTGAAATAAAATACAAAATGAATGTGTGATCACACACACACACACACACACACATACATGATACAGTTAGGTATGTATATGAATGCATGTACTTAATTTTCCAAAAATTAGAATCAGTTGATTTCATTGGGGTTATCTACTTTGCTTGTTGTTTTTAGATTCTAAATATCAGCAGAAAGAGCTTTTGTTTTCTAACTGTGAGAATAATCTCAGTTAATTGATGTTTTTCAACTCACTATTGTATGTGTGTGTGCAATGATTTGTGGGGGGAATTTAGCTGTTGTATACATACACATATGTGGTGATGGGCTTCTGTGATTTGATGTGGATTCAGTTGTTTGATCAACTGGATTACAGACATATATACTCTCAATCCTTTAGCACTGAAAATGGCCACATCCAGCTCAAATATTTTACCTTTCTTATGTTCAGACCAGCCAAATCTGGCCTTTCACACCTGTCCTAAAATGTCATTCTAACAAAATAAACAATTACATGATTGAAATCTCAATGCTACAAGATAATGCATGACAAATTCAAAACAATATGAATAAATATGCCCTAGATTTGCCAGAGATATATGGATGCTAAAGGATTAACATAATTGTCATATAGAATTAGCACAACACAGTGTGACAAGACTACACATTCATATGTACTGGTACAATCCACCCAACAGTCTTCTATAAAGTTTCTGCCTACCCAATTTCACTCACAAATTAGGGATCAACCCAAGTCTATAAAAAATAACATCAGTTCAAGAAGCCACACAGTAGGATCAAATCTGGAGAACCATGTTTGCAAAATGAACTTATTAATCATATGGCTTGATTGAAACAAGTATAAAATAAAAGGAGCTACTTATTTTCATTGTACACACTCTTCCATTGCTGAGGCTTCATTTCTTAATATTATGCTTTTTCAGCTACAAGTTTTGCTTGTCAGAACTTCATGTATTTATTCTGTTCCTGCTATATTTATGTGAATTTCATATACTTATATGGTAATGCCTATGCAGAACTAACTGATTATACTTTGTGGATTGATCAAATCAACAACAAAGGTGTATTTAAGTGTGTATCTATCACCCTTCATTAGTTCCAGTCATCAGACTGTGGTCATGCTGGGGCGTTGCCTTGAAGAATTTTAGTCAAACTAATTGACCCCTTTACTTATTTTATTGTTAGGCTGGTACTTATTTGACTGCTCTCTTTTACCGAACACAGATGTAAACACACCAACACCAGCTGTCAAACAGTGGTGGAGGACAAACACAGATCAAAGACACACACACATATATAATGGGTTCCTATCAGTTTCCACCAACCAAATCCACTCACATGGCTTTGGTCAGCCCAAACCTATAGTAGAAGACACTTGCCCAAGGTGCCATGCAACAGGACTGAACACAGCAAACTTCTAATCACAAAGCCACACCTATACACACTTACATACACACAAGCATACATAAATATGTAAGAACAAAACAAATCATCTGAAATCAAATGAACTACAAAAGCAGACGTAACTTCTGAATTCACCCTCATCAAACAATATGATTTTATTCTGAGCACCAAAAGTGAAACCGATGTCCTAAATTCAAGGATTCTTTTATTCTTTTACTTGTTGCAGTCATTTAACAGTGACCATTCTGGAGCATCCACCTCGAAGAGTTTTAGTGAACAAATTGATCCCAGGACTTACTTTTTATGCCTGGTACTTATTCTAATGGCCAAACCAATAAGTTACAGAGACACAAACACACCAACACCAGCTGCCAAGTGGTGATCGCGAAACAGCATGGAAATTCGGATGTTAAAAGCAACGATGATGATGACAATGACAATGATGATGCATATCCAACAATGACAACAAAATCAAAAGCAAGCGTTGGGAGCACATACACATGTAATGTTAGCTTTCAAATGATTTCATTTGGTACAATAGACTTTTAGGAAGAAATAGGACGGATATCAACTGTTAACATTCAAGAAGTACAGCTGGGTTACTTTGGCCTCAACCTTAGGGAAAAGCTAAATTTCAGCATCCAGGCTAAAACTAGATATCACAGCCTGTGTATATTTGTGTGCATATGTATATGCATATGCATAAGTGTGTGTACATGCATCTATGTGTTTATCACTTTTTGTACTTTGTCTTTTACATGAGACTACTTGACAATTGGTGCTCGTTTACATCCTTATAGATTAGTAGTTTGGAAAAAAACAAAATAGAGGCCTCTACAATATGTATTAAACTGGGGTCAGTTTGATTGATTAAACATTTCAAGATCATGTCCCAACATGGTTGCAGTCTAATAACTGAAATCAGTAAAACAGCAAAAATAAAGTAATATAAAAATACACAAACACACATGTCCAGAGCTTCGATTTTAGTAAGCAGATAATTTTTAATTTGTTTTAAAATATGAGTTTAGGACCTACTAGTGCTGATAACAATACATGTTTCATAACATTATCTTTGATTATAATAATCCTGTTTCCAATGTGCCTGTGTGTGTAAGTATGAATACATAAATGCAGACACATACACAAGTGCATTTACATATATAAATGCACACATACACACAATATAGTATATATGCATGTTGGTAGCTGGTAGATGACATAAATACGTTAGTCTAACACATATATACACATTTTATGTGAAAGACCCACCCTCAATGCAGAAAGATATTCTCAATAAGAATTCTGAAATGCATACAGATACACTATCAATGTGAGTGTGTATACAATCTTACACACATAACAAATATACAATTATATATATATGTTGAGACACCCTTTGGTTATGACTGACCATGGGATTGCACCTAGAAAGTTACCCTCCCAGGCACAAGTCCTGAGTTGCCCATGCATACCGGCCTCCCCTCTCCACGCCACCAGTGTTATCCAAGGGAAAGGCAACAGCAGGTATAGCTTGGCACCTGTGACGCTGCAACTCATTTCTACAGCTGAGTGAACTGGAGCAACATGAAATAAAGTGTCTTGCTCAAGAACACAACACACAGCTCAGTCCGGAATTTGAACTCACAACCCCATGATCGTAAGCTCGACGCTCTAACCACTGAGCCATACACCTTCACTCATATATATATATATATATAAACACACACACACACATAGTAATTCTTTAACTATCGCGGGTGTTATGTTCCACCCCACACTCCGTGATAGGTGAAAATTCTGTGAAGTAGAAACAGTACTATACTGTATATTTATTTTTATTATTTTTATAATTTGTATATATTTATTTTATCAAAAATGCAAAACAACACCACGGAGGAAATGACATAAGCTTAAATAATAAACCGTGATAAGTGAACTGCGATATGGTGATAGATTACTGTATATATAAGACTGAAGGGTACTTGCACACACACACACACACACACACATATATATATATATATATATATATAAAAATCTGAAATGTACTTGCATAACAAATATATACACACACACACACACACATTAATGTTTATTCATTTATTTATTGATAAATTTATTAATAAAAATAATTTTACATTAATCTGATGGGTTACTCTGTACTTTTGCAGAATATTCTCTCTTTTACATGTTTCAGTCATTTGACTGTGGCCATGCTGGAGCACCGCCTTTAGTCGAGCAAATCGACCCAAGGACTTATTCTTTGTAAGAATAGTACTTATTCTATTGGTCTCTATTGCTGAACCGCTAAGTGACGGGGATGTTGGGGGGACAAACACAGACACACAAACACACACATACATATATATACATATATACGATGGGCTTCTTTCTGTTTCCGTCTACCAAATCCACTCACAAGGCATTGGTCGGCCCGAGGCTATAGTAGAAGACACTTACCCAAGATACCACGCAGTGGGACTGAACCCAGAACCATGTGATTGGTTAGCAAGCTACTTACCACACAGCCACTCCTGCACCTATACAAGTTTATTATTCTCAAACAAGTAGCTCAGCTGGTCGAAACTTCAAAGTCACTTTCAACAAAATTCTCGTTTAATATATACACACACACCATGTGTGCATGTATATGAGTGCGTGTGTATGTAATATATATATATATATATATATATATATATATATATATATATATATCACCGTGATCACTGTGACCGACCAGGCTATCAGATGTTGTTACACATCGCTGGTCACAATGTGCTTCACATTGTTTTAGCCTTCAAATGACGCCACCCTGCTGGCTAAGCGAGCAGGCCAACAGAAGAAAGAGTGAGAGAAAGTTGTGGCGAAAGAGTACAGCAGGGATCGCCAACCACCCCCTGCTGGAGCCTCATGGAGCTTTAGGTGTTTTCGCTCAATAAACACTCACAACACCCGGTCTGGGAATTGAAACCGCGATCCTACGACCGCGAGTCCGCTGCCCTAACCACTGGGTCATTGCGCCTCCACACACATATAAATATACATATATATGTATGTATATATATATGTGTGTGTGTATGCATACATATATATATATATGTGTATACATATACAACAGCACTATATATATATATGTATATATATATACATGTATACATATATACACGCATACATATACATATGTATACATGTATATATACATATTTATACATGTATATATATATATATATATATATATATATATATATATATTATATATATATATATATTATATATATATATATACATGTATACATATATACACGCATACATATACAACAGCACTCCTACAAGTATACTCATTTATATTTATCTAGACATACTAACATATAACTACTGTATGACTGTGTTACCCCCTTAAAATACTGGGGTCATTATTGCTACATATTCTAGTAGCATTTATAAATGCAAGCAAAGGGTGATCTCCCTTGAAATAGCTGCTGCTGCTGCTATTATTGTTGCTTACATTCCTGATACTGCTGCTGTTGTTATTGCTGCTGCTGCTGCTGTTGTTGTTGTTGCTTCCTTGCATTTCAGCTCTCACGACAACTACTTCAGTGCATTACTCTGTACACAGACGCAAGACTACACATCTTTTAACAGGCAGCTGTGTCCATCCCCCACTTCTAATGTATTATACTGAAGACTAATTTCACTCGGCGTATATATACATCTATATTTAAGACAGTAAACACGCACTTTGAAGCAGGTTTGGTTGCTATTTCTAGCAGGTCGTGTGACTGCTTGCATGGGACTCTCATACATACAGAACAACAACAACAACAAAAAAGCTATAGTTTCAACAGCAGCCTCATAAGACTTATATGGAATGTACATCACCAAAGAAGAGGTGCAAGGAAACAGCTGATGGATTCTAAGTTCCCCTTGCACTCTTCCATTGTGACCAGCAGAGAGAGAGAGAGAGAGAGAGAGAGAGAGAGAGAGAGAGGAGAGAGAGAGAGAGAGAGGGAGAGAGAGAGGATAGTGTACAACACAGGTACAAGTTTTGCACTAATTTTCAAGCAGGAACTTCCATATCCCCACAGCTGACAGGCTAGTTTTACTGGGCAGCCCCCTATTTCACAGTACCATCAACCGTACAGTATTAAATAAGCTTGTATAATTTATACTATTGTACAAGTATCGATATTTCTTGCAATTCTTTTATCTCTATCGTATACTTGTTTCTTGTCACTTGACTACGCCCATGCTGGAGCACTGCCTTGAAGGTTTTTTCTTTTCTTTTTCAGTTGAACAAATCTATACTGGGACATATTTCTTTTGAAACCTAGTAATTATTCTATTGGTCTCTTTTGCTGAACTGCTAAGTTGTGGGGACGTTAAAACACACCAGCACTGGTTGTCAGATGATGGTGGGGGAACAAACACAGACACAAAGACACACACACAGATATATACACACAAATACATATACACACACATATATACACACACACATATACATACACATATATACACACACACATATATATATACATATGTACATATATATATATATACATATATATATATATATATATACATATACATATATATATATACATACACACATATATATAAGTGGCACATAAAAAGCACTATCTGAACATGATTAATGCCAGGGCCACCTGACTGGCTCCTGTAAAAAGCATCAAGTAAACTCTTGGAGTGGTTGGTGTTAGGAAGGGCATTGAATTGTAGAAACATTGCCAGATCAGATTGGCGCCTGGAGCAGCTGCTGGCTTTCCAGACCTCAGTCAAACTGTCCAACCCATGCTAACATGGAAAACGGATATTAAACAATGATGATGATATATATATATATATATATAGTAAGAGAGAGGCAGAAGGAGAAAGAAAAACAGAGGAGAGAGAGAGATGTGTTAGCAGTTGTAGTGGTCAAGGCTGTAGTACTGTGGCCAGTAGCTACAGTAGCAATGGTTGTAGAAGTGTTGTAGTGGCTAGTATAATGGTGTTGGCTAAAATAGTGTGCTAGTAAATATATAGTGGAGAATGGCTAGAATGGTGAGGGGAAGAAGTATTGTGTTTATGCCTGAACTGTTGTGGTACATATAAATGGCTGTGCCCCAGCATGGCCACATCCATTGGGCTGGAACACATAAAGGAATAATATATCAGCCTACGTATGCATACCTTCCCTTCTTGGGACACAAAACTCTACTTGTGAAGACGTGTTGAGGCAAGTGAGGATCAGAATCGAAATCGATCAATGGAAATTGCGGATGTGCTACCAGTGCCGGTGGCATGTCGAAACTCTGCTTGTGAAGACCCATCGAGGCAAGTGAGGATCAGAATCGAAATCGATCAATGGAAATCGCAGATGTGTTACCAGTGCCGGTGGCATGTAAGAGAACTTTCCGTTTCGCGACCGTTGCCAGCACCGCCCCGTTTCGTGTCCGTTGCCAGCCTCGCCTGGCCCTCGTGCCGGTGGCACATAAAAAGCACCATCCGTTCGTGGCCGTTTGCCAGCTCTGTCTGGCACCAGTGCGGGTGGCACGTAAAAAGCACCCACTACACTCACGGAGTGGTTGGCGTTAGGAAGGGCATCCAGCCGTAGAAACACTGCCAGATTTGACTGGGCCTGATGAAGCCTTCTGGCTTCACAGACCCCAGTAGAACCGTCCAACCCATGCTAGCATGGAAAACGGACGCTAAATGATGATGATGATGATGATATATACATACACACACAAATATATATGTATATATCAAGGGTGTATATTCCGCGTGCACTAGGTGTGCACTGCACACCCATTGAAGATGGCAAATTCTTTATAAATACTAACCTCACTCACTAATTTAATCACAAATCTTAATAGAAAACTTTTGTTATACCTCTGCTTAAAATTTGGTGGCACTAGGTGTGCTGCCACACCCAATACAACAACCACCAATGGTATATATATCAATACACACACACACACTCATATATATTTTATATACATACATATCATCTAGAGCAAATGCAAACGGAAGTAGAATTTAAAACACGAGCATATAATATTTTTACTATCAATATTAATAATGAGCAGAAATAACAGAGTGACTCAAAGGCCAAGAGTTTTGTGTGTTGTCACTAATGGAAGTTTGTTAAGTGCCAAAACACAAAATTCATGCCCTCTGAGTCATTCAGTAACTCCTGCTAATTACTAAACACACACACACACACACACACAAGGAATGTTCCTAGTTCTGAGGTAGCTGAAATGGTAATGCCTGTACTAATGTAGTGGCTAGTGTTGTAGTATTGTGACAGCTCCGAAAAGTGGTATTGGTTGTAATAGTGAGGTGAGTTAGTGTCTATATTGGTGAGCTGACAGTTGAAGGCATGCTGTACTTCGTAATGAGATGGGGGGAGGGGGTAATAGCTGCAGTGCTATGTTACTATCTATAGTGATGGTAATTGTAGGAGTAGTGTGGGTGTAGCTACAATGGTCGGGGTGGGGTGGGGTGGTTGCATTAATCTGGTAGTGGCTTATATAGTGATGATGGCTGCAGGAGTAGAGTGGGAGTAGCTATAACAATTAGGGAGTGGCCATAGTAATGTCATAGTAGCTTATGTAGTGGTAATGGTTGTGGGAGTAGTGTTAGAGCACCTCTAATGGTGTGGGGATGGCAATCAGTGACTATGATACTGTGGTAACAGCAGCAATAGTGTAGTAGAAGCTACATAATAATGAGAGGATGACCATAGAAAGTACAAATAACATCAGTATTGACAATTGTACTAGCTTGGTAGTGGCTGTGGGAGCTGTGGTGGAGTGGCTGCAGAGGTGTGGTAGTAGCTATAGTAGTGGCTATAGTTAGTGAGGTGAAGGCCAGAGCACAGTGGCTGAGGCTACAGTGGTAAGATAAAATATAATATTGTGGACATGGAGATTTGGTGATGATTATTTCTACCCCCCCTCCTCAAATTTTCAGCCCCTTTGTCTCTTAATAAAAAGGATTATTACCTCCGCCTTCGCTAAGGCGGAGGTATTATTTTCAGTCGTTTGTTAGTTTGTCCGTGGACAAGATATCTCAAGAACCACTTGATGGATACGGATGATACTTTCAGGGATGTTTGGCCTCATGACTGGCACAAACTGATTAAATTTTGGGATCGATCCAGTATTGGACAAGGTTTCTGGATTATTTTTCCTGTTTTTTTTTTTTACTTAATTTTTGAGAGCAGTCAGGTTCATTTTTAGTATTCTTGTTTGTGAAAGCAGTCGAGTTTATTTAAAATAATCTCATTTTAAAAATCATCTCTAGCTAATCATTGAGAGAACGTTGTTGTTGGCTTGGTGGAGGTTTGTGCTGAGTGCTCTTGTTATTATTATTAAGGTGGCCAGATGGCTGAATTGTTACCACACTAAATGAAATGCTTAGTGGTATTTTGCCTGTTGCTACATTCTGAGTTCAAATTATGCCTATAGTAGAAAGGATGATGATGATGATGACAATTACTACTACTACTACTACTACTACTACTACTACTATTATTATTATTAAGGCAGCAAGCTGGCAGAATAGATAGCATGTCAGGCAAAATGCTTAGCAGTATTTTGTTCATCTTCATGTTCTTAGTTCAAATGCTACCGAGGTTGATTTTACCTTTCGTCCTTTTACCTGGTAGAATCATTAGCACACCAGGCGAAATGCTTAGCAGTATTTCATTTGTTGCTACATTCTGAGTTCAAATTCAACCGAAGCCGACTTTGCCTTTCATCCTTTCGGGGTTGATAAAATAAGTACCAGATGTATGCTAGGGTTGATGTTATTGACTTAAATCCTTCCCCCAAATTGTTGCCCTTGTGGCAAAATTTGAAACCATTATTATTATTATTATTATTATTATTATTATTATTATTATTATTATTATTAAGGCAACAAGCTGGAAAAATCATTAAGAAGCCAGGCATTTTAGCGGTATTTTGTCCATCTTCACATTTTGTGTTCACATTCCACTGGAGTCAACTTTGCCTTTCATCCTTTCAGGGTCAATAGGATAAGTACCAGTTACACACTGGGGTTGATGTAATCGACTAGCCCCCTCCCTCAAAATTTCAGGTCGTGTGTCTGTAGCAGAAAGGATTATTATTACCTCCGCCTTCGCTCAGGCGGAGGTATTGTTTCAGTCGTGTTTGTTTACTTGTCCGTAGACAAGATATCTCAAGAACCACAGAATGGATTTGGATGAAACTGTCAGGGATGTTTGGCCTCATGCCTGGCATGAACTGATTAGAATTTGGGATTGATCCGGTACAAGACAAGGATTCTGGATTATTTTTCCTGTTTTTTATTTACTTAATTTTTGAGAGCAGTCGGGTTCATTTTTAGTATTCTCATTTGTGAGAGCAGTCGAGTTTATTTCAGTTATTCTCATTTTAAAAATCATCTCTGGCTAATCATTGAGAGGACATTGATATTGCCTTGGTGGAGGTTTGCGCTCTCTGAGTGCTCTTCTTCTTATTGTTATTATTATTATTATTATTATTGTTGCTGTTGTTGTTCAAGGCAGTAAGCTAGCTGTTAGTAGGGTGCAGTGTGGTAGTGGCAGTAGCCAGATGGAGAAAGTAGCGAATTGAATGTATACTGTGTTTGTTAAGAAGATATACACATATGAAGCATAGTTACAATGATAACCAAGAGATAAAAGAAATCTTTACACGTATGCTTTGCATAAGTACAGTAATCACTCCCACCACTCTCTCTCTCCCCATCCTCCCCCTCCCTCTCCAATAGGAAAAACTAATCTGATTTCCATAAGTAAATTAATTTAATACTAACTTGAAATTCTGGGACAAAACCAGCAACTTTGGAGGAGGGTAAGTTAATTACATCAACCCCAGAGTTCAACTGGTATTTATTTTATTGACTCCAAAAGGATGAAAGGCAAAGTCCAATCTTGGTGGAATTTGAATTCAGAATGTAAAGATGGACAAAATACTGCTAAGCATTTGTCTGGTGTGCTAACGATTATGCCAGCTTGCCACCTTAAATTAACTTAATACTAAGATCCAATATTGCACTGATGAAATCAGTTAATGTTGAAATACATGTATGCAAGGTGAGGCTGTGTGGTAAGAAACTTGCTTCCTAATCACATAGCTCTGTCAACTTTGCCTTTCGTTTTTTCAGGCTCAATGAAATAAGCACCGGTTAAGCACTGGAATCAATCTACAGGCCTTGTGCCTAAAGTAGAAAGGATCATTATTTCTTCTAGTTTTTATAGCAATGTGTTAGCATGCCAGACAAAATGCTTAGCAAAATCTTGTCTGGCCTTACAGACTGAGTTCAAACTCTGCTGAGGTTGGCTTTGCCTTTCATCCTTTCAGGATCAATGAAATAGGTATCAAGTTGAGCACTGGACTGATGTAATCAACTAGCTCCCTCCCTGAAATTTCAGGCCTTTTTACGTGCCATTGCCCTGTGCTGGTGGCACGTAAAAAGCACTCACTACATTCACGGAGTGGTTGGCGTTAGGAAGGGCATCCAGCTGTAGAAACACTGCCAGATCAGACTGGAGCCTGGTGCAGCCTCCTGGCTTCCCAGACCCCAGTGGAACCGTCCAACCCGTGCTAGCACAGAAAACGGACGTTAAACGATGATGATGATGATGACGATGAAGAAGGCAAGTCAGCAGAATTGTTACCATGTTGGACAAAATACATAGTGGTATTTCTTCCGGCTCCTCATGTTCTAAGTTGAAATGCTATTCAAATATTATTATCACTACTATCATTATTATTGAAAAAACAACAACAAAAAAAAACCCAAAACAATTTTATCCCCTTACAAAAGCTAATGCGCAAACATCATACATAAGTTTTCAAAAATATGTAACATCAATAACAATGAGGTCAACTGTGAAGGTAATAGCTGGGAGGAAGAAAGTAAATCAAGTGTTGTAGATCTCACTCACTAGTAGGTATCAACATGATATATTGCTGCAGGCAAAAATAAAAGAATAAAGCTTAAAAGAAAGGAAATTTTTACATGTATATTTGAATGTGTGTGTCAGTACACACACAAATACATACACATGTGGTCTGATCAATAAGTATCCAGATGTTTGCCATAGTAAAAAAGGTAAAGCATGCAGAGTGAAGCCACTTGACACAGGTTGACCTTGAACTCTGGTGTGCACATGCACTAAGTTGGGTATGAGACACGTGTCTCATACCCAACTTAGTGCACGTGCACACCAGAGTGTCTCATACCCAAATCTTCAGTGATAAAGGACTGAACTGAACCATAACTAATCTGCACATACTCTGATAACTTACGGATGGTGATTAGACAATTTCCCTTCACAGCTGCATGCACATCTGTGATGTTTTTCTCAGTTCTGCTGGTTGTGGGTCTTCCAGAACGTTTGTCACTATCGGCCTTTTTTAGGCCATTTTGGAAATGTCTGAACCACTTGCACATTTGTGTGCAGCTCATGCCCTCCTCTCCATATATTTTCTGCAACTTTGCTTAGGCTTCTGAGCAGGTATCACCATGGCAACTTTCTCTGTCATGGTCAATGCAATGATCACATGCTATACACATTCCTTCCAAGCACTTCTGTAAACAGTGTCAGAGAGGAACAAGGAGTGAGACAGACAGACAAACAGACAGTGAGAGATGAAAGAGCCTACTGTTGCAACTACAAGATCATATTCCAAATCAATGCTATGCAGGGCAAGCTATGTCAATAGTTTACTGCAGAGGCAGTTAGTTGAATGAGTATGCACCATCTCAATACTCTGTTTAAGCCTCAGGTCAGTCCTGACTTAGAAGACCTTTCATCAAATGTATTCCAGTTACAAACATCCAATCCTTCCCTTGGACATTGGGCATTTAAAACTACAATATCTAATGTATCCCTTATTGTTTAAAGACAGTAGGGTATAGCTAGATTGAAAAAGATTCAGCTGCTATTTTTAGCAAGATGAACCACTACCAAGGCTGTCATTGGTTCATTGGGCCAATGGTCAGTTGACTCTGAAGTATACTCCAAATGTGTCTCTTTGCTCACTGGACCATCAATCATTGGATACTTGAGGCAACACATTGCACTTCTTCCTATCACATGCTATCCCTGACCCTTTGCAGTTCAAATCAGCTAACTGGTTAAACTTCAGTCACTTCTACAGTAACTACCTTAGGTAAAAAATGTGTTTTAACCCTAACCTCTTTCAGCTATTATCCTGGGCATGTCCCTACACATTCCTATCTCAATCATAACACTAAAACAGTTAATCTAAAGCTATAGGCGGCAGAAGTAAGGGCAAAACCACTGTCTATAAGTCAGTTGCCACTACCGGCTACAAGGAGTGGAGGCGCGTGGCTTAGTGGTTAGAGTGTTGGACTCATGATCGTAGGATTGTGATTTTGATTCCTGGACTGGGTGACAAGTGTTCTTGAGCAAAACACTTCATTTCATGTTGCTCCAGTTCACTCAGCTGGCAAAAATGAGTAATCCTACAACTGACCGGCGTCCTATCTGGGTGGGGAGTTTATATGTTATGGAAACTAGCCCTTATGAGTTGGCATAACTCAAGAAGGAAACTAAAAAAAGACAACTACAAGGCTTTTCACTTCATTGCAACATCTGCAAGTCTACAATCAAATGAGCAAATATATGCCATGTAACTTGCAAGCATTCCCATCTAGCAAATTGCAACAGAGCCTTCTGATTCCTTGCCAAGAGGGTCCCTGACTTTACAGGATCCTCCTCTTACCCATTACTTCTCAACCAAAATCGTTCTATTAGCAGCAATTATATTTGCTGCCTGTGTCGCTTGCAACTCTACAATTCACCTCTCAACATAACTCTGCTCAAATTCCACTTCCTCATATTCCCCACCCTTCAATCTCAGCACATTCTTCATCCTCCTCATTAAAGATCTAATTAGTATCACTTTCAACAACACGTACTCCCATGCGAACTTTTCATCATCATGGTGTGGCTGTGTGGTAAGAAGTTTGCTTCCCAACCTCATGGTTCTGGGTTCAGTTCCACTGTGTGGCATCTTGAGCAAGTGTCTTTTACTATATTCTCAGGCCAACCAAAGCCTTGTGAGTGAATTTGGTGGATGGAAACTGACAGAAGCCAGTCATGTGTGTGTGTGTGTCTTTGTGTATCTGTTTGTCCCCCACCCCACCACCACTTGATAACCAGTGTTAGTATGGTGTTAGTGTGATTACGTCTCCATAACTTAGCAGTTTGACAAAGGAGATCGAAAGAATAAGTACCAGCCTTAAAAAAAAATGGTGCTGGGGTCAATTCGTTCAACTAAAAATCCTTTAACCCTTTAGTGTTTAAACTGGCCAAATCCGGCCCAATATATTCTACATGTTTTATATTCAAACTGGCGATATCTAGCCTCTCACTCCTAACCTACAATGCCATTCTGAAAATAAGCAATCACATCATTGAAACCTCAAAGCTATAAGATAATGCTTGATTAATTCAAAACAATTTGAGTGAAAAAGTATTACATTTAACAGAGTATTCTGAACACTAAAGGGTTAAGACAGTGCCGCAGCATGGTCTCAGTCTAATGACTGAAACAAATAAAAGATAAATTATCATCTGCCCACAACCTAAATACCTTCTTACTGCATACATACATTGTCTCTATAACAATGAATAACCTTAAGAACAACCTTCAATGGTAACATATAAATCTAACTCCCAAACATGCTGTCTCTTCTCTCTGCCTTTTCTATGGCTACTACATTAGTCTCTTCTCTTCTGAAATAGCCAGCTGCATATTGGTTCCCCGCATCCATCCATCTTCCCTTTTCTCAAACCTAGCAATAAAACACTAGGCCTAATCTTTCTTCTCCACAAGTATATTCCCAGCAATTCTTTTCTTACTGATATGAAACTATAGATGTTCAAACAGCATCATTCTGACCAGTCTGGAAGAGTTATTGTAAAGGTTATTGACACAGCCACGGTAAAACTGCTCAAAACGTCTCACTTAACAAATCAAGAATAAATGAATAAATGAATGAATGAATAAAAATATGGAATTAGCAAGGCAGAAAATGTAATCATCAATAAGACTTTTAAATATGGAGAAATATCTGACAATTACAAAGACAAATGTAATTGGACTGATTATCATCAGGTAACGTTGCTTTTCTTGAAATTACTTCAGTAGATTTACAAGCAAAAACAATAAAAAAAAATAGAATACGTTTGTTTTCATATATATATATATATATATATATATATATATATATGTATATACACAGTGTAGAGTGGGGGTAATTATCAGAAATATATTCTGGATATGTTGTAGACATTGGACTCCATAAGGCTTGACAGAAATTGAAAGAAATCCTAATATTCCTTGGAATGTTTGCCAATGTACTTTAAATTGCTAATGATATTGCTTTCTAATCAGTGGAATGAAACGGAAGTAAACCAAGATAAATTCTACTGTTGAATGGTATGAATGGCTGGAAGAAATTAGATAACAGAAATGGTAATATAAAAGTCAATTGAATATTGGACAGATGAATAACCTGCTATCATATCTGTGGAAACGTTGTTCTATATTGTTATGGTGAACAAAAGACAATCAGTTATCTTCGTGTCTTTATATTATAACATGGCCGAACAGTGCAAGAGTCTTTGTAGTGAGGATTTTTAATGCTATCACATGTTGAGAACAGTCTTGAAGAAGTTAAAATGAAAATGAGAAATTTTAGCTACTTTACAGCAGAGAAAAAAGAACATATTGTTTAATGAATAATAATAATAATAATAATAATAATAATAATAATAATAATAATAATAGTAGTAGTAGTAGTAGTAGTAGTAGTAGTAGTAATTAGTAGTAGTAGTAGTAGTAGTAGTAGTAGTAGTAGTAGTAGTAGTAGTAAAAAAAATGCCCTGATGCAATACCAAGCAGTGGCTCCTGATCTTTGATTGGGAGTTTTTTCATGTACATTGTTTTCATTTCATTTCATTTCATTTCATTTGGGTTTGAGTCCATGCTCAGGCCAAGTCGAAGACTCCACCCTCAGAGTCTGGTGTGGTTGCCAGGTTGTATTCTCTGCTTAAATTTGACATGTGTAGGAGCGAGTTTGAGTCAGTTTGTGCTCGTTGTGTATATCCTGGGAGATGGGGTTCATCTCTAATGGTGCTTAAGTATCTATCCAGTTGCAATTTGAATGATTCCACACTGCATCCTGATAGATTTCTGACATGTACCGGAATGGAGTTGAACAGTTGTGCTCCTCGAACCAACAGACTTGATTCTCGCAGGGTTTTGCTGCCTGGCCAGCCTTTTTGTTGATTGGTGGCAGCTGGCAGCGTCTTCCGTGGCGCAGTGAGTGGTAGGTTTTGATACCAAAGTTTGGCACCTTCTGCTCTATCATTTTCCAAATGTATATAATTCGGTATCGCTCAAATCTTCTTTCTATTGAGTACATCCTCAAGGTTTTGAGTCTTTGCCAATAGTCCAGGTCCCTCGTTTCTGAGAAGTATGAGGTAAAATTTCTTTGGAGCGATTCTATCTTAGATAGTTGGCCCTTTGTTGTTGGTGACCACAACTGAGAACAGTAGTCATCCTCGGAAGTATCATACTGTTCCAGAGGGTTTTCATTGTTGAGGTATCTCTTGATTTGAAGGTGCGCAAGATCCACCCGCTGTACTTTCTTGCAGTAAGACAGACTGAGTCAAGGTGTTCTCTGAATTTTAGGTGGTTCCCATGTGGATGCCTAAATCTTTCACATACTGTTTTTCCATTATTTGTTGTCCTGATGGGTTTCTGTAGTTTGTTGTATTTTTCAGATCTTGATCTGTTCCGTAGCGAATTAGTTCAAACTTCTTATCATTGAACAACATGTTGTTTGTTTCCTGCCATTTATATATGGTGGTCAGGTCCTTTTGTAAGGCCTCTGTATCCACCTCGTCTTTGATTTGTCTCATGACCCTGGTGTCATCAGCAAAGGATGAGACGTTGCTGGTTGTATCTTCATCTATGTCAGAGATGAGGATGAGAAACAGGATTGGGCCGAGTACTGTACCCTGAGGAACACTGCTGGTCACAGGTGATGGTGTTGAATGGGTTCCATTCACAGTGACTGTTTGAGTTCTATTTGTAAGGAACTCGTTTATATCCATGTACCAACTTTTCCTCCTACTCCTAGCTTTCGAAGTTTGTGACCCAGGATGCCATGATCTACCTTGTCAAATGCCTTGGCAAAGTCGAGGTAGATAACATCTGTGTTGTATCCATTCTCTAGATTTTCTAGGATTTGGTCATGGTGTGCCAGTAGTTGGGAAAGGCATGATCTACCTAACCTGAATCCATGCTGGTTGCAATTCATCAGATTGTTGGATTCCAGGAACTCAACCAGTTTTCCACGAACTATTCTTTCGAAGACCTTGATAATGTGTGATGTCAGTGAGATTGGTCGGTAGTTCTTTGGTTTTGATTTGCTATCCCCTTTATGTATTGGAGTTATGTGTGCTTCTTTATATGTATTTGGTATTTTGCCATTCTCCATAGATTCCCTCCATATCATGTAAAGGGGTTTCGACAATTGTGCCTTGCAGTTTTTAAGTATCATGTTTTGTCTTAGTATGAAAGATGGGCTACAACAAATATTCTGCTTAATATCACAGATTTGCTTGTCAGTTTGACCGTAACCAGTTGAGCATGTCCCTGAGTGGCTGACGATATGTGCATCTCTGACCATGAGCAGAAGTAGTTGGGGAGCATCATAGCCATGTGTTGAAAGGAATTCTTTAGGGTTTTGATAATTCAGCTTTAGAAACATGGGTGTTTCATTCAACATCTTTAAACAACCCTTATTCAGGGACGTTTTGAGCAGGATGGGTTACTCGACCTGAAGAAAATTCTAACTGGGCTCCACCTGCAAGGTCATGCGCTGTTTATCTTGATATGAGATCACCATGTGATGCACATATGGTTGTGATACATGTGCCTGGTGTACCCTTATCAAATGGGTAGTTATGATAGGTATTATATTGGGTTTCGTATATTTTACCCCGGTATCACTTTGATGGCATGCACTGTTTCTCACTCAATAATAGTAATAATCCTTTCTACTATAGGCACAAGGCTTGAAATTTTGGGGGAAGGGACTAGTTGATAAAATCGATCCCAGTGTTTCCCTGGTACTTAATTTATCAACCCCAAAAGAATGAAAGGCAAAAGCAACTTCAGAAGAATTTGAACTCAGAACGTAGCAGCAACGAAATACCACTAAGCATTTCGCTTAGTGTGCTAACGATTCTACCAGCTCGCCACCATATACTAATAATAATATGGGCTACAGCAAACATTCTGCTTAATACCACAGATTTACTAGTCAGTTGTTTGACCATAACCAATCAAGCATGTCCCAAGATGTTGATGATATGTGCATGTCTGATCACAAGTAGAAGTATCAGGGGAGCATCATAGCCATGTGTTGAGAGGAATTCTTTGGAGTTTGAATAATTCGTCTCTGGAAACATAGATATTTCATTCAATATCCTTAAACAAGCCTTATTCAAGGACCTTTTGAGTGGGATGAGTTACCTGACCTTAAGAAAATTCTAACTGGGCTCCACCTGTAAGATCATGCGTTGTTTATCTTGATATGAGATCATCATGTTGCATACATATGGTTTTGATCTATGTGCCTTGTGTACTCTTATCGGGTAGGCAGTAATGATTAGATATACTGGGCTTTGTATATTTTACCTCAGTGTCACTTTGATGGCATGCATTGCTCTCACACTCAATAATAATAATAATAATAATAATAATCCTTTCTATTAAAGGCACAAAGTCTGAAACTTTGGGGGAGGGGCTAGTCAATTATATTGATCTCAGTACATAAGTGATACTTATTTCATCAACCCTAGAAGGATGAAAATTAAAATGTCAACTTTGGTGGAATTTGAACTTGGGACATAAAGATGGACAAAATGCAACTAAGCACTTTTGTTTCCATGCTAATGGTTCTGCCAACTTAATAATTATAATAATAGATGCTCTGATGCATTATCAGGCAGTGGCTTTCTGATCTAAACTGATTGGAAGTGTTGACATGTACATGTTTTTATCTTGGTGTAAAAAATGGGCTACAGCAAATATTCTGCTCTATACCACAGATTTGCTTATCAGTTACTTGACCTTAATCACTTGAGCATGTGCTTTAGTGGCTGGTGATATGTAATTCTCTGATCACAAGCAGAGGTCGCAGAGGAACATCACTGCCATGTTTTGGGGGTATGAATAATTCACTACTGGAAACACGAATATTGTGTTCATCATCTTTAAACAACCCTTATTCAGGAACATTTTGAGTGGGATGAGCTACTCAACCTGAAGAAAATTCTAATGGGACCACACCTGCAAGGTCATATGCTATCTACCTTGATATGAAGTCACCATGTTGTGCACATATGATTATGTTGCATGTGTCTGGTATACCCTTATCAAATGGGTCGTCATGATGGGTATATTGGGCTTTGTATATTTGTACCCCATTATCACTTTGATGGCATGTGCTGTTCTCTCACTCAATAATAATGATGATTTCAGATTTTGGTACAAGGTTAGTAATTTCAGGGGATGGGATAAGTCGATTTCACTGACCCCAGTACTCAAGTGGTACTTATTTTATTGACTCCAAAAGGATGAAAAGCAAAGTCAACCTCAGTGGAATTTGAACTCAGAATGTGAAGACGGAAGAAATGCTGCTAAGCATTTTACCCAGCATGCTAACAATTCTGCCAACTCACAGCCTTAAGTAATAAAATAATAATAATAATAATAATAATAAAGAAAAACTATATCAATGATGATTTCTTCCAAATTTGTTCAATATAGAAAAACTTATTATTAATAATAAATCACTAAAGATTCCATTTCTTAAGCAAGCCATCATCTCAGTAAGAATCCTGCTGTCATAAAAGGTCAGCAACAAATGGTCATAGGGATAAAATTTTATGATGGAGACATTTATGATTTTTTTTCCTTAACCCTTTTGATACCAACCTGCCTGAGACTGTCCCTGGTTCTGTGACACAAAGTTCTTGTTTTAAACTTATCTAAGTTAAACCCTTCAATCAAAATTTCATGTTAAGTTATGTTCCAAATATGAGCATAATAAAAAGTTATTTCACAAAATTCTCCATTCTTTTTTGAAATAAACTGAAACAAAGGCAATGTATTTCAATACAACTATAGTAAAAGGGGCTTGATATAAAGCAAACAGGTTTTCTTAAGATTGATGTATTAGCTAAGCAAAGAAATAGTTGAGGGTTTGTAGTTAGAAGCAAGAGTTAATCAAGGATAATATTGCAGGTGAATACAGTCACAAGAGAGGATTTAGTGCAGACTATTTGGTTAGGTGGAGTTAAGAGAATGGCAAGAAGATAAGACATATGAATTGACCGTGTAGATGTATGGAAAAGTGACATAGATTTTATCATTAACTCCTTTGATACCAACCCAGCCAAAAATTGCCTCTGGCTCTGTAGTACAAATGTCTTGTTTTCATAAATATTGAATTAAAATCTTCCACCAAACCTTAGTCACAACTTATGTTCCCAACACTAGCTTAATGATAACTAAGTTCTTTTATTAAATTCTTTGTTATATTTAAATTTAATTGAATGAAACACAGAGCATCTCAAAATAAATACGGTAACGAAAGGGTTAAACATATCTATTCCATTACCAATATAGAGGACATTATACTCTACTTAATTATTTATTTAAATTTTACCCAGAAAAAGAACTAATTAGTCAAATCTCACTAAACATTAGTTCATCACTCTGCTGTATCCAACCACTGCTTGTGCTACCATCTCTATAACACCTACCGAATAGGTTGGTAAGATTCATTTGCAAAATAAAAACTCTAAAAATCTTTCCATTTTCTACTATTCTCAATAGTTCTATTTCTCTTGAGACCTTTATCTAAGTAGTTACTCATAATTTTCAGTTTCTAGAGAAGCATATTTCTGCAACTAGCTAAGCATATGTTTCCACCCTTCATTAACTTTTGTCTCAGCAAATACACACTGACTCTACAGTCTTGCTGCCATTCTCTCCAGGAAAGTATATGCCAATGTTTAACTACTACACCCCCCTCCACCCCACACCCTCTTTTGCAACAAAATTAGAATATGAAATACATGTCAGCAGCTACAAAGCTGCACTGCTGAATAATTCATTTGACATCCAAGTTTTCATCTAACTGTTTATCAATTTATGTGTTGTCATATAATAAATATTGGTTGCTGCCAAACAAAGACAAGACAAAACAGAATTTATTGAAGACTTTGATACAGAAAATATCAGATCCCCTTCTTATGATAGAAAGACATGTTCCTGGAATATCATTTTAAAGATAATGAACATTATTGTTATTAATAATTTAAATCTTTATCTTGACTATGTGACTTGGTCTACTTGAATCTGACAGCCAACTATATTATCTTTAGCATCAATAAATTTATTCAGTGGGTGACAGAGGGAGTGGAATCTAGATAAAATGCTCCAGTATTTCCTTCTCTCCTTTACATTATTAGTTCAAATCTCGTCATAGTCATATCTTCCATCACTCTAGAGTCAATAAAACAAATACTAGGATATGATGAAGTTGACTGAATGAACTAAACCCACCATCTTCAGTTAATAGCCTTTTACTATTTCACGTAAGAAATCAAAAATATAGATTAAAAAAAAAAAGACTATTGGCTTTCTCTGATAGAGGAAGCTATGCCTGTGGTCTTTGCAGACCCTCCCAGTCTGATTAGATCAATGCTCTTAATGTTATGTTTTAAAGTTCACAATTACGGTGGGGCAGAAGAGAATTTCAGAAGTTTGGTATTCTGGGAAAGAAGGATTAGGAAAGTGGTTAGTGTGAGGTGTAAGAGTAGGATACAATGGCTATGACAAGAGAGGGAGAGGCAAAAGAAGTCAGCATTGTGTGTGTAAAGATGGAACAAAATGAACCAGTGCCAAAGATCAGAGGCCACTCTAATATAAGTAGAAAAACCAGAGAAAGGAGATGGTACATATATGGACTAGAGGCTGGAGTGTGTTCATAAGTGACTTCTTTCTTTGGATGCAGTCTAGGATGGCTGTATGTGGTGTGTAATGGTAGCAGCATCCTAGATGTGTGAGATACACTCCACAATGAATCTCAAAATTCACTCAAAATTTAAACAACTAAACCATTCCTTTTTAAGTCACAGATCAGTATCTTTCTTTTAATATGGCTATGTTGTACCATATAAATTATCTATAAAAAACAAACAACAAAACGCCATCATGGTTGCTATGACTTATACTTGTGATTCAGATTCCTCTAATATTTTTAGCAGCCCTATCACAAGGCAAATTAGAGAATGACTAAGTCAGAGTAACCTCAGTTGAGTTTACATTTGTCAAGGAAACAAAACACTTGTCACATAAGAGGTGACAGATTTTTTTTTCCCCCCACAAAACATTTGATCAGAGTTAGACTGGCGTGAAATGTTATGCCTTCATGATGTCTTAATGATATGAAGAAGAGGAAGATGTCAAGTATGAGATCTTCATTACACATTATCGTTACAATGGTTTAGTCAACTAATTTCTTGGCAGTCATTTTTAATTCATTAGAAGAACAATTGTTTAGATCTTATTTTGAAATATTTTTAGATGTCAGCAATTTGACAACTGAGCTGAATTAATACATTGTCAATTCTGATGAATGTAACTAATTATTCACCTAGTTTTCTACAATAGTTTTGCTCACACAAGAGTTAACATTTAAGCTGAAACTGCATGACTGATACACAATGGCAAAGGAGAAAACAATACAATTTATAGATAACCAAATTATGGCTTTTGTTAAATATCTTATACTGAGTAAAATATGACAAAATGAAAGCAAGGTAAATAAAAACTTGAAGAAAGGTGAAATGATAATGAGCATTATATTAAAAATTGATTGTAACAATCATAGCATTTTTTTTTAGATAAGAGATTTGTTCCAGTAATATACAGACCTGTCCTTGTCAGTGTAATATTGTATATCAATTGAATATTCGTCAATAAAAACTACTAAAAGTACATTATTGTGTTATATCTATTTATATTAACAGCAACTTCAGTTTCAAATATTAACAAGTTGTAAATGTTATTCCACAATTAAACCCAATGATTCAATTATTATTTCAATAAAAGTTGTACAGAGCAAATTACAGATGTCAAGGAGAACAAAATTATTTAAATATCATTTGTTCATTTCACATCCAATTTTTTCCACGCTGACATGAGTTGGAGAAAGAAAATAAGATAATTTAAATATATCAGAGAAGAACAGCAGACTATTCAAATATATTGAAGAATACTAGATTATTTAGATATGTCAGAAAATACTAGATTTTTAAGATACATCAAAGACTATTGGATAATTTAGATTGTTTTGTAGCAAATATCTCATGTCTGTAATATCCCAATGACTCAAATACAGATCCTCAAATTGAATAAGTTTGTTTTTGTTAACAGCTATGTAACTACCAGACAAGTTGACGCTAACAGTTATGCCTATGTCATCACCTTTCAGGCCAATAAGCTAATACACTTAACATTGATAACAAACACGCCTATATCACTTTTCTGACCAATCAGTATCTTAGACTGATGCTACATTAAAGTCATATCACAGAGGAGCTTACCAACTGGAATTGTTACTAGATACCATCAGGCATGCTGCACAGTCCAGTTCAGCCTAGTCTGGCAGGAGCCGGTGTATACAACTGGAAGATGCAGTATCAAGTAGCAGTGTTTCAGGCAGATAAGTTTATGATATTAATTCTGATTCAGTTTTTCCTGGCAACCTACGTATTACCAAACAGAACTGTGATCAGCTCAACAGTCATAATTCCAACTAGTACGGCTGCAACTGAACTGTGATGATGATACTGAAGAAAATATCTGTTTATTTAGATATACTGAAGAGAATAACCAATTCACTGACAATGCTGCTCAACGTTAAATTCATTGTGTTGAATCATCAAACGTTTTAAAATCAGATTTTAATAAAGTAATGAACAGGGTATACACTGTGTAATAACTTGTTTTTTTTTTTTGGCCTTTGGTCAGCAAGTGTTATTTCCTTTTTTGCTTCTATCTAGAAATCAAAGAAAATGACTACTATTCCCTTCAAACTTTGCTTTTGTCACCCAGACCTATTTTCCATTACATTTCAGACAGATTCAGTACCGAGTTGCTGAAGCAGAAATATTGTTATAGCAAATATTTGTTATCAGTTGCTTGATTATAACTACTTGAGCATGTCCATTAGTGGTGGAGTGTCATAGTGATATGTTGAGAGGGATTCTTTGGGGTTTGAATGAATGCAACAAAAGCAAAGTCTGAAGGAAAAATTGGCCATTTCTCATACTTTCTAACAGTAAGCAAGTAGGAAATAACAGTTGCTAACCTAGGACAAAAGTCAAGCTACATAGAGTTAATTAGACATGATCTAAATAAGACATGATCTAAATAAATGCTGATTTCTTTTTTAGAACAGTCACTAAAAATAAATTAGTTTAGTGAACTTCTGGGCCCTTTACTTAATAAACTGCACAATACAGAAAGTAAAGGTTATTCTAAACTGAGAAGTCAAAACAAAAACATTTAATTTTTTTGCCATGGAATCTGGTATTTTCTAATATCTAAATAATTTGGTATTTACTCTTTTACTTGTTTCAGTCATTTGACTGTGGCCATGCTGGAGCACCGCCTTTTAGCTGAGCAAATTGACTCCAGGACTTATTCTTTGTAAGCCTAGAACTTATTCTATCAGTCTCTTTTGCTGAATCGCTAAGTTATGGGAACGTAAACACACCAGCATCAGTTGTCAAGCGATGTTGGTGGTGGTGGTGGTGGGGACAAACACAGACACACAAACATATATATATATATATATATATATCATCATCATCATCATCGTTTAACGTCCGCTTTCCGCGCTAGCATGGGTTGGACGGTTCGACCGGGTCTGGGAAGCCAGGGGCCGCTCCAGGCTCCAGTCTGAATCTGGCAGAGTTTCTACGGCTGGATGCCCTTCCTAACGCCAACCACTCCGTGAGTGGATTGGGTGCTTTTTACGTGCCACCTGCACAGGGGCCGGAGGGTCCGGCATCGTCACGATCGGTTCGAGCATTTTAACGTGTCAGCGGCACGGGGGCAACGAGGTCCGGGGTACTTTGGGGATCGGGGTACTTTGGGGATCCAGGGTACTTTGGGGATCCGGGGTACTTAGAATGGGTAGGGGGTATGTGGAATTGCTGCAGAAAGCAGCCCGGGTCTTTGTAGTCACAGCATATCTCCAGAGATCTCGGTCCTTCGCCATTGCCTCAGTGAGGCCCAATGCTCTGAGGTCATGCTTGACCACCTCATCCCATGTCTTCCTGGGTCTACCTCTCCCCCTGATACCTTCAACTGTTTGGGAGTGGCACTTCTTCTTCACACATCTCTCTTCATCCATCCGCAGCACATGACCATACCATCGCAAGCGTCGCTCTTGCACACCACATCTGATGCTTCTTATATCCAGCATTTCTCTCAGGATACTTACACTCTGTTTTGCGTGCACACTGACACTACACATCCAGCGGATCATGCTAGCTTCATTTCTTTCAAGTCTACGCATGTCTTCTGCAGTCACAGCCCATGTTTCATTACCGTGAAGCATGGCAGTTCGCACACATGCATCATACAATCTACCTTTTGTTCTGAGGGAGAGACCTTTTGTTGCCAGTAGGGGTAGGAGCTTTCTGAACTTTGCCCAGGCTATTCGTATTCTAGTGGTGATACTCTCTGTGCATCCACCTCCGCTACTAACTTGGTCACCCAGGTAGCGGAAACTATCAACTACTTCTAGTTTCTCTCCCTGGAGTGTGATGGAATCTGTTTTCTGAGTGTCTGTTGTGTCTATTGTCCCTGTGCATCTGCCGCACATGAAAGCTATCTTATCTGTTAATTTCCCTTTAATGTTGCTGCACCTCTTATGTGTCCATAACTTACATTGGGTGCATCTTATGGAGTTTCTACCTGTACCTTTCCTACAGGTTGAGCAGGGCCACCTACCCGAGGGGATGTGTGCTGAGTACCTCTTGCTGCTGCTTACTAATACTTTGGTCTTTGCTACATTTATTCTAAGGCCCTTTGATTCCAACCCTTGCTTCCACACCCGAAATTTCTCTTCTAGTTCCGGTAGTGATTCTGCTATGAGAGCTAGGTCATCGGCATAGAGGAGCTCCCAGGGGCATCCCGTTTTGAATTCCTCTGTTATTGCCTGAAGGACTATGATGAATAAAAGGGGACTGAGGGCTGAGCCCTGGTGCACACCTACTTCTACCCGGAATTCTTCACTATATTCGTTGCCAATCCTAACCTTGCTGACAGCCTCTCTGTATAGAGCCTGTACAGCCCTTATTAGCCATTCTTCAATCTCCAGTTTCCGCATCGACCACCAGATAAGGGAACGGGGAACCCTGTCAAAGACTTTCTCCAAGTCTACAAAAGCTATGTAGAGGGGTTTATCTTTAGCTAGGTACTTCTCCTGCAGTTGTCGGACCAGGAATATAGCATCAGTGGTGCTTCTACCTGGTACAAAACCGAACTGCATTTCATCTAAACAAATTCTCTCCCTAATGAGATTGGTTATGACCTTCTCTGAGACCTTCATCACCTGGTCCAACAGTTTGATACCTCTGTAGTTATTTCTATCTAGAGCATCACCCTTACCCTTGTAGCAGTTGACTATGGTGCTGCTGCACCAGTCATTGGGTATGACTCCATTGTGAACTACCTGGTTTACAATGCGGGTGATTATGGCATAGCCCACATAGCCAGCTGTTTTAAGCATCTCAGCAGTGATTCCTGATAGGCCAGGGGCTTTGCCTGGTTTCATATCCTTAATTGCCTTATCTACAAGGGAGCTGTCTATTCGGGTAGCTGGTCCCTCTACTGGGTCAACATTTGGCAGGCTCTCCTCCTCCCATTCATTCTCCTCATTCAGCAGTCTTTCAAAATGGCTTCTCCAAGCCTCTTTCTTTTCACTAGTAGTAAAAGCAAGTGCCCCATCATCCATGCGGACACATTTCTCTCCTATAACATCGCTATTTTCTCTGACACACTGTCTGGCAATCCGAAATACTTCAGCTCTTTGATCCTCGCGACGCTGGACATTGGCAAACCTTCTTCTTTTCTGCTACATCTTTGGCAATGTATACCTGCCGCCCAGCCTCCCTTTTGGCTATCTGGTACAGTTCCCTGCTGCCCCCATCCTTCCAGGCTTTCCAGGCCCGTCTCTTTTCACAGATGGCTTTATCTACTGCACTATTCCACACCACCACGTAATTCTAGGTCTGGAAGGGACTTTGCACCATCCACAGACTTGGTCTGTGGCACTCAACAAGCTGTCCCGTAGGAATTCCCAGCTACCTTCTATGTCTGACGTCTGAAGCTCCTCCTCCCTCTCATCAAATTTCTTGATGAGTATGTCCCTAAATTTCTGACCATGCGAAGGGTTCTTTAGCCTCCAAATCCTTCTTTTCTGGATTGGTTTGTTTCTTGGAGTCCTTCTGGCCTCAAGCTTAAAGTCACTGATGATTAGTCTATGCTGAGGGATACATTCTTCACCCGGGAGGGTCTTTGTATTCAAGAGCAACCCTGCATCCCGTTGTCTGGTGAGGATGAAGTCTATTTGGCTAGCGGAGTCTCCTGACTGATAAGTTATAGGTGGCAGACTGGCTTCTTGAAGTTAGTGTTGCAGATTGAAAGGTTACATGCATCACAGAATTCCAGCAGTCTAGTTCCCTCATCATTTCTGGTGCCAATACCATAGCCACCATGTACCCCAGTGAAGATACCCGATTCCCGCCCAACATGTCCATTAAAATCTCCACCTACAAAGATGAGGTCCTTGTTACTAGTCTTTGAAGTAGCCTGCAGAAGGGTATCATAAAAGTTGTCCTTCTGATCATTTGGTAGTCCCGCTTGTGGGGCATAGGCTGAGATAATCATAGCTGTGCCACTCTGTAGGACCAACCTGAGCTTAAGCACTCTATCACAAACCCTGACAACCTCTATGACCTTATCCACCCATTCCTCCACAAGGAGAATGCCTACACCCCCTACACCTTCCGCGTTACCTTGCCAGTAGAGTTTGTACCTAAGTGCCTTGCCCGTGAGGACCCTAGCCGAAGCATCTCTCCATCTTACCTCTTGTATGCAGCATACATCAACCTGTCTCTCTCTCTCTCTACATCTCTCAATCTCACTACTTGCCTGTCAATGTACCAACATTGATAGTGCCAACTCTGAAAACTGGGAAGGAGATGTGGGGGGACGGGGGGGATTCGGCGCCTGAGAAGAGGAGGGTTGTTGTGGTGGTGATAGTTTTCGTGGTATTTTTCTCTTTTGATCTCTCTTCCAACCTGACCACGCCGTGGGCAGGAGCTGGTGTTAGCAGTGGACATTCGTTATCGTCACTGAGTAACGTAATTAGGTAGAGGAAAGAAATACAGATATTCTAGAGTTGAGTTGGGGAGGGGGGGTCCAGTTGAGGCGGGTAGTATAGGGGAGCAACCAGTGGGGAAGGTTGGGGTAAGGAGGAACGATGGCAGGAAGGATTGGTGTAGGTTCGTAAGAAAAAAAAAAAAAAAAAAAAAACGTAGGATATTACGAGGCGGAAGGGTACTAAAAGGGGATGGTCGGATTGAGGCAATGTCAGGAGGAAGCAAAGATCGGTGGGCAGTTGAGCTATAGCGCTAGCAGCTTGTCTTTTCACAGTGAAAGCATATGAGGAGAAGGGGTAGTGGGGAGAGGAGGGAGTAGGGCGTATCCGGTGTAGATGGTGAGAACAGGGTATACTGGTATTGGTGGTGGGGGTGAGAACAGTGTTCACCGGTATTGGTGGTGGCGGTGAGAACAGTGTTCACCGGTATTGGTGGTGGGGGTGAGAACAGTGTTCACCGGTATTGGTGGTGGGGGTGAGAACAGTGTTCATCGGTATTGGTGGTGGGGTGGGGTGGGGGGCGCACCGCCAATGGCGGAAAGATGGGAAAAGATAGGATTACGGCTTGAGGTAGCCTAAGGTTAAATTTCGTAGAGAGAGAGATAGGAAAGATAAATCAAGTTATGGCGAAGGCTTGAAAGTAGCCTAAAAGGTTAAATTTTCGTAGCGAATGAGATGGGTAAGACGAATCAAGTTATCAATGTATGAATAAACGTAGTAACAACGAATAAAAATAGTAAGATAAGTTTTTAAGAACTTGCTGCGGGCATCGACCGGGAGTTGAAATTGAAGAAGAAAGTAAGTTGAATTGGGAGTTTAAATTGCAGAATCGTAATGGTAATGGCGATTTTCAAGTTTTAGCATAAGAAGAAATATAAATATACATATATACGACGGGCTTCTTTCAGTTTCCATCTACTAAATCCACTCACAAGGCTTTGGTAAGCCCAAGGCTATAGTAAAAGACACTTGCCCAAGGTGCCACGCAGTGGGACTGAACCTGGAACCATGTGGTTCGTAAGCAAGCTACTTACCACACAGCCACTCCTACATCTACAATTTGCTACAATTTGTCAAAATAATTTTTACTCTTTTATCTTTTACTTGTTTGAGTTATTAGACTGTGGACATGCTGGTGCACCACTTCAAGAATTTTTAGTCAAATGAATCTTCCCCCAGTATGTCCATTCGTCTCTTTTGCTGAGAACATAACTGCACCGACACCAGTTGCCAAGCAGTGGTGGAGGACAAACAGACACAAAGACACACACACATTGATATATATACACAATGAGCTTCATTCAGTTTATGTTTACCAAATCCACTCACAAGGCTTTGGTTGCCCGAAGGCTGTAGTTGAAGATGCTTGACCAAAGTGCTACACAGTGGAACTGAACCCAGAACCATGTGGTTGGGAAACAAGGTTCTTACCACACAGTCACATATATGTAAATAAGCTGTTTATATATATATATATATATATATATACACACAAATAATTTTGTTTTCTTTGATCTGATATCGGTGTGTTCATGTCCTTGAAACTTAGCAGTTCAGCAAAAAAGACTGATAGAATAAGTACTAAGCTTACAAAGAATAAGTCCTAGGGTCAATTTCTTCAACTAAAACCCTTTAAGGCGGTGCTCCAGCTTGACCACAGTCAAATTACTGAAACATGTAAAAGAATAAAAGAATATCTAAATAATCTTATATTCTTCCATATATTTAAATGACCTTATATTCTCTGATATATAGCTCTTTTTTGTTCAAGAGACAAGGAGATTACAACCTCACTTAGAAACTAGTGGGGTTGGTGACAAGAAAGGCATTCAGTCATCAAAAAAAAAAAAGAAAAAAAAAAGGATTTTGATTCCAATCACATATTGCAATCTTATTCAGATTAGCATCAACATATAATTTTATGTATATCTAAACTATTTGATATTCTCCTCAATATATTTTAAATAAGTCGATATCTTCCAATATATCTAAATACCCTGGCACAACTATGTAGTTAGCAAAAGAAAACTTAAGACATAAAACAAGCTCAAGCCTTCAGCATTTAAACTGGCTATATCTGGATCAAATATCATAAAACAGGTTCTTTTATTCTTTTTACTTGTTTCAGGCATTTGACTGCGGCCATGCTGGAGCACCACATAGAGCAGTTTTAGTCGAACAAATCGACCCCAGGACTTATGTTTTAAGCCTAGTACTCATTCTACCAATCTCCTTTACTGAACAGCTAAGTTATGGAGATGTAAACACACCAACATCGGTTGTCAAGCAGTGGGCAGAGTGACAAACACAGACACAGAGGCATACACACAGATATATGTACATCATCATCATCATCGTTTAATGTCCGTTCTCCATGCTAGCATGGGTTGGACGGTTCGACCGGGGATCTGGGAAGCCAGAAGGCTGCACCAGGCTCCGGTCTTATCTGGCAAAGTTTCTACAGCTGGATGCTCTTCCTAACGCCAACCACTCCGTGAGTGTAGTGGGTGCTTTTTACGTGCCACCTGCACATATATGTACAATGGACTTCTTTCAGTTTCCATTTACCAAATGCATTCCTGAGGCTGTAGTAGAAGACACTTGCCCAAGGTGCCACACAGTGGGTCTGAACCTGGAACCATGTGATTGGGAAGCAAGCTCTTACCATACAGCCAGGCCTGTGCCTGAATATCTACATTAAATATTCAACCTGCTTTAAGTTAAAGCCAGCCAGATCTGGCTTCTTGCACCTACCCTACAATTTAATTTTAAAAATAAACAACCACTACAATGAAATCTTGAAGTTACAAGATAATGCATGATTAATGAATAAGCAATGAATAAATAAGCATTAAATTTGACTGAACAGTCTGAATGATTAAAGGGTTATGGAAGTGGGTCAATGGCACAAATTAAATAAAAATAAATCGGTGGATGCTGTACAGAAAGATGCATGCCAAAAATTCTCGGTTAAGTGTAATTTACCTTTGTAGGAAAAAGGACAACAAAAACCTCACAATAATCATTAGTGACTCTTAAAGAAAAGTGACATCATTACAAGAAATTAAAAACTAACATGCTTAAAGGAAAATTCTGATCTTTGTTAGAATGTAATACAGATAACATGTTTCAGCCTAATTGGATCTCAGCCAAGAAAGGATTTTACAAGCAAAAAGAATTAATTGGGTATAGTAATTTTCATATATGTCATGACATCATTCCTCAACTTTGGTATCTTAATTTATGCCACTGGCCCACTTTGAGTTAGTTCCCTTAGCTAATTTACACTATTCTTACCACTGCTAGCCAAAATTCTCCATAAACTCTTCATAATATAATAAAAAAGATGTTTGCCAATTAATCAGGTAGGCTCTTGTTTGACTATGCGTTGCTGATGAGGTGCAGTAAGGCTGAAACATGACCATAGTTGTCACATTGAATGAAAATGAATTTTCTGAAATAAATTCAAAAATTCTTTAACTTATCACCTTGTTTCTTTGAGATTCACTAGCTTTGAAGAATTTAGTCAAACAAATGAACCCCAGAACTTATTTTACTTTTTAAGCTTGGTACTAATTTTATTGGTCTACTTTGCCAAACTGCTAAGTAACAGGTCCATAAACAAACTAACACTGGTTCCAAAGCAGTGGTAGTGGACAAACATAGCACTCACACACACACGCATACGACAAGCTTCTTTCAGTATCCATTTATCAAATCCACACACAATGCTCTAGTTAACCCAGGATATGGTAGAAGACACTTGCCCAAGGTGCCATGCAGTGGGACTGAACCCAGAACCATATGGTTGAGAAGCAAGCTTCTCACCACACAGCCATGTCTGCACCTATTGTTACTGTTCAGCTTTTGTTTTCATTCTGCAGCTCAGAGGGAAATGTCAGTTGAGAAATCTTTGTTTACATCAGGAAAAAAAACCCAACAAAACATTTTGACATTTTGATTCTCTGTTATCTAAGCCATTTATATTTGCACTGAGATATAATTTAAAATATATATACAAAAATATATTCTTTGCATAATTCTAAAAAATATTCCAATAAATTTAATTGTTCAAAAAAATTAATAAATTCACCCTACAAAGTTCATTATTTTTTTCACACATAGCCAAAATTCAAAAAATTTCTACAAATTCAAATTACTTTGTCAAAATGTAACGCTTATTTATTCATATTGTTTTCAATTCATCATGCAATATTTTGTAGCACTGAGAATTCAATGATATGCTTCTTTATTTTTGACATTGTAGGGTAGGTATGAGAGGTTGGATTTGGCTGGTTTGAACATAAAACAGGTGGGATATTTAGGCCAGATATCGCAGTTTAACCCTTTCGTTACTGTATTTCTGTTAAGATGCTCTGTGTTTCTTTCCGTCATTTAAAATATAACAAAGAATTTAGTAAAATAACTTAGTTATCATCAAGTCAGTGTTAGGAACATAAATTGTGACAAAGGTTTGGCGGAAGATTTTAATTCAAAACCTATGAAACCAAGACATTTGTACTCAGAGGCAGAGCCGGTTTCAGTCAGGTTGGTAACAAAAGGGTTAAATACTTAAAAGGGTTAGAGATGATACATAATGACTGGATGCTCACCCTGCTGCCAAGTCTAGTCTGAAGACAGAGGAAATGATATGAGTTTGCCAAGACTATGAAACTGTTTCATCAAAATGTATGTTATACAATATTATAGAGCATACGTGAGAGCTAAGTAAAGTTAAAGATACTTACTTTTTGACCAATATCTTCATCCATATCCATCACCCAAGACCGTGCATTATATACAGCTTTTGATGGAGACTGAAATAAATTCAGAAAAATACAATTTTAGTAAAGAAGAAAAACAAAAAGTAAATAAAAAAGAAGCAAATAAAATTTACTGCAAAATAATTCATGCTGATAACAGATAAATTACATATGTGGGAATGTGTTGTGTGTGTGTGCATGAGACACACATGCACACACACAAAAGCAAAGAAGTTAGTCTTTCATCTTTTAACTTGTACATGTTTCAGCCATTTGATTGTGGTCAGGCTGGAGCACCATCCTGGAAGGTTTAGTCAAATAAATTAACCCAGTACTTTTTTTTTTCAAGTCTCACACTTATGCTATATTGGTCTCTTTTGCCAAATTACTAAGTTACAGAGACGTAAACAAACCAACACTGATTGTCAAGCGGAGACGGGGAACAAATCTAACACAAACACACAGATAAACACATACAGACATAATACATAGATATATAGGGAGAGTTTACGAAAAAAACAAAAGACGAAGACAGGTGGTGTACAAAACAAACAGATGTATTAGTATAACACTCAGGAATAGAAAAAGTCTTTTACATTTTGAGCCTATGCTCTTCTACAGGAAGTGACACAGAAAAAACAAAGAGAGAAAAAAAATGTGTGTAGTGGCTAACGATCTATCATGGCGATATATAGATAGATAGAAATGGTAAGACAACAAAAGAAAGAAAGAGACCTCGATATTATGTAAATAGAGGATTTTCATTACATTTACTTATATATATCTTTTAAATTTGTTTACAGGAAATGTTTTGAATATGTAAATAAAGCTCCTATTCAATTATGCTGGCCACAGTCTAATGATGCTGACTGGTGAACCATATTTTTGGGGGTTGAATCAAGTTGTACTGATATAGTGTAAGATAAATATAGTAGTACTAACAATAACCTTTGGATGGAATTTATAAGCATCTGATGCATTGCTATGCATGTTTCCACTAATCACATGTCTCTTAAGATCACAGTCTGTATTCCTGGGGTGGTTACAGTGTAGTCCGCACTATCTGTGGGCATAGGGTAAATCATCTTCATGGATTCATTTCTTCATGCAAATAGCGATGCAATAAATGTTTATAAATTCTACCCAATAATTACTGTTAGTATTACTATATACATAGGTTATTTTCAGTTTCAGTCTATATATACAGGCTTCTTCCAGTTTCTGTCCATCAAATCCACAAGGTTTTGGTTAGCCCAGAACAACAGTAGAAGACACTTGCTCATGGTGCCAGGGAAAGAGATAAGACAAGATCATGTGGTTGGGAAGCAAGTTTCTTAATCACACGCACAGACATGCCTGAATAAAAAGAAAATGAGTGGCTGTGTGATAAGTAGCTTGCTTACAAACCACATGGTTCCGGGTTCAGCCCCACTGTGTGGCACCTTGGGAAAGTGTCTTCTACTATAGCCTCAGGCTGACCAAAGCCTTGTGCGTGGATTTGGTAGATGGAAACTGAAAGAAGCCTGTCGTATATATGTGTGTGTGTGTGCGCGCGTTAGTTCAGCAGCACCATCATCATTTTAATGTTCAGTGTTGAAATGGAGGAAGGCTACATTTGGCAATAGCATAGAAGATGAGCATATTAATGATAAAATTAAGATCGATGCTAATTAATAACAGGGTATTATTGGGCAAAGCATTAAAGAAACTCCCAATACTGAATCATCTGTAAATTTTCAGCCAGGATTCTGCTCATCAAAGATGAAATAACTACCCATGTAGTAGACTACTTATCATTACAATTAACCTAAAAACAGTCATGTTCACACATGAGCTGTAAAGGAAAGGGGATATTTAATTGAGTAACAAACTTAAGCTTGTATAATTGCTATTTCATTTTAACCTTTCAGCATTCAAATTACTCTATCAAATGTAATGCTTACTTATTCACACTGTTTTGAAATAACCGTTTTGATTTTTAGAACGACATTGTAGGGTAGGTGTGAGAGTTCGGATCTAACCAGTTTGAACATAAAAACAGGAAGAATATTTGAGCCAGACACTTTATTTTATATTGCTCCAGTCCACTCAGCTGGCAAAAGTGAGTGGTACCCGTATTTCAAAAGGTCAGCCTTGTCACACAGAGAACATGTTAAGGGTACAAGTGGAGTGCTCAGCCACTTACACATTAACTTCACAAGCAGGCTGTTCCGTTATTCAGATCAACTGGAATCCTCATCGTAACTGACGGAATGCCAGTTTATCTCCTTTTAAAAATATGAGGAAAGAATAAATACTAATTAATTAACTCTCAAACCCTCTTATTACCTTTTTAAAGTTTGGCTTTTATATTTCATGTGTGTATGGTCAAATTAAACATTAGAGAAAATATGGCATTTTCAATAAATTTCTATACTTTAAATTCCTTCAAGAATTTTGTTATTTTGTAAAAACACTTCAATGACAATAATATTTTCAGAAAAAAAAAAAATCATTAAAAAAGTATTTTCCCCAAAATAACTTCCTTTTAAGATATTTACTGCATATTTTGAATTTCAGACTGGAGGGGGAGAAAGAAAGAGAGAGAGAGAGAGAGCAAAAGAGAGATACAGAAAGAGGAGGGAAGAACAGAAAGACAAGAGAGAGAGAATGATCTGTTTTTGGCAAGAAACTGTATCAAACTGTACAATAAAGACAACGATATCAGGAGAGAGAGAGAGAGAGAGAGAGAGAGAGAGAGAGAGAGAGAGAGAGAGAGAGAGAGAGAGAGAGAGAAAAACATCTTGTACACATTATGAGAAGTTTTCCATGGAGCCAATGAGGGTTAGAACAAATAAAAATCAATGATGTTTAAAATTGATGAATCGTCAGCTCAAAGCAAGAAATATCTTGCTTCCTTTCACTACATTTTAACATTCTCAGTGAACAGAGATTGTCTAAGAAACAGTTTTGTCAAACAGAATCTATGAAGCGGTTACACAATTATTGATTATTTCACTGATAGCTATTATCTTGTGTGTTGCTGTTGTTATTTTTGTTTAATTCAGAACACTACAAAAAAATTTGGCCCTGTTTTATTAAGCATCTATACAATATGTGATCCATATAAACTTTTGATAACTTAAAAAGATACTCAATCAAAACTTGATGAAGTATATGAATTACTGCCACTGATGAACATAACAATAAGGACAAGACAACAGCCACAACAGCAGCAACAACTACAACACCTGGCTTTGCAGGACCTTTATATCTGTTTATATCACAGTGTGATGATAAAGACAATATTGAAAACAACAGCACCACTCACATGAAGGGAGCTTTTTTTGTTCCAAACAGGTTGGACACAACTGAACTTCTGTAAAAGAACAGAAGATGAAGTTATATTTAACTGTGGAGATCAAATTACAGAATGGTGGAGTAAAACTAAGAACTGGAGTTGAGTTGTGGAACAGTAGAGGTCATCATCATCATCATAAATTATTTAATGTCCGTTGTCCATCCTGGCATGGTTTGAGCAGTTTGATCAGGGCTAGTAAGCTGAAGGCCTGCACCAGACCCTAGTCTGATTTAGCATGGTTTCTATGGCTGGATGACTTTCCTAATGCCAACCACTCTGAGAGTGTAATGGGTGCTTTTGTGTGCCACTGGCATGGGTGCCAGTTGCATGACACCAGTATCTGCCACGACCAAGTTATAAAACTGTAGAACTGAGAGTGTATTATTCAATGTAAAGAAAACAGTAATTTTTTTATGTTACAGCACTCCTGTGGCTCAATGCTAAATTTGGAGAGAGTCAACTCAGAGAAGAATTTGTGAAGAATTACACTTCATGTATAAAAAACACCAGTCTATTAGAAATCAACTCTTTCGTAGTAATGACTTCCAGTTCCATACTTTGATCTCACATATTTAGAATTTGGCTCCCACACGGAATTACAATTTGACTGCCCTGCAACTACTGGGAAAGGAATTTGATAACAAAGGACAGGCCTAATGCTTTATATGTGGTACACAGCAGCTGGTAATTTGACTCCTGGTAATTTCACACCCAGTATTTTGGCTCCGGTAATTTGACTGCAATAATACTTTCAGTTAACTGTAAATCATCGAGCACAACAATAATATTAGGAGTGAAACTGACTGGCAGTCAAATTAACCAGGGGTCAAATTATCAGAGTCAAAATACTGAGAGTGAAATTACCAGGTGTCAAATTACCTAGAATTGTGGTGAAGGTGCATGGCTTAGTGGTTAGGGTATTTGACTCTTGACAGTAAGTTTGTGAGTTCAATTCTCGGTGATGCATTGTGTCCTTGAGCAAGACACTTTATTTCATGCTGCCCCAGTCCACGCAGCTAGCAAAAATGAGTAGTACCTGTATTCCAAAGGGCCAGCTATGTCACATTCTGTGTCATGCTGAATATCCCTGAGAACTATGTTACGAATATGCATGTCTGTGGAATGCTTTACCACTTCCATATCAATTTCGCAAGCAGGCTGTTCCGTTGATTGGATCAACTAGAACCCTTGTTGTTGTAACTGATGGAGTGCCAGGTGCCCCATAGACAGTCTCCTAAACAATAACAATAGAAATAAAAATAACAACAGTAATTTCAACCACAAAGGCCACAATAAGAAATAGTGACAAATATCAATGTAGCCCACCCACATCAGTCAGTTAATTAATATTACAAAACAATTAAGGTGGTGAGCTGGCAGAATTGTTAGCATGCTGTGCAAAATGTTTAGTGGCATTTCACCAGTCTTTATGTTCTGAGTTCAAATTCCACTGAGGTCGACTGCTTTCATCCATTCAAGGTTGATGAAATAATTACCAGTTGAGCACTGGGGTTGATGTACTGAGTTGAGCACTGGAGTCCCCCAAAATTACTGGCTTTGTGCCAAAATTTGAAACTAATATTACATTTTACAGTTTTTATGAGGTTAAGCAGGGGAGAAACAAAATCTTTATCTGCATAGCACAGTGGTCTACTACAGAGTGCTTTTCTCACAGAAGGACCTGAACTTAGCAGTTGAACAAGTCAGCAAATCATTCAAAGATACAACATCATGACTGCAATTTACACTCAACAGTACCTATTGTACCTATTTTGAAGCTGTTGAAAATTAAGTGACTTGCCTTAGACACAACACAACACCAGTAATAGGATACAGAACATTGACTTCTGAGTCAATTACCCAACATTCTATCATCCATTCATAAATCATATTTCAACAGCTTTTCAAGTTAGTTTTGTCAATGGCAAAAATTTTGGGCTATTGCCCAGATGTATTATACATATGTCTCTGAGTTGCAGAGTCAAGTCAAACAATTTCTAAGAAACCTGATTTCTGAAAGTTCAATACAGCATTACTACAAGCATTATTAACATAACAGCATTACTACAAGAAATGGCTTATAGATTTACTAAGGGAATGTTGTTTGCTGTAGTTGTTTAGCACCATACCTATGATTAAAGACATTCCAGCCATGACCAACCAGTTTTTTCAAGGGAATCTTAAACAACATTATTTAATGTAGTGGTTCCCAATCCGGGTAAAAATTTTGCTTTAGATCTATTTATTGCAAGAAATAACTAAGTTTCTTTCTTGAATGTTATACATTGTTCAACCTACACTAGTGAATATGTGATAAACAAAATAGGAATTTTGAAAAAAGTATCTATAATACTAGATTTTAAACATCAAATGGTTATGCAGGAGGGGAGGGGTCCACCAGAATGGAACAGTAATCAAAGGGTTCCACAAATACTGTTAAGAAATATTTATTTGAGAACCACTGATCTAATGTGTGCAGTAGGATATGATTTAAAGGAGATCTGGCAGTTATTTCTAGCAAAGTGACCTCATCAGGCTTCCTTCTCTGCGTGAGGTCAACTTAAAAGAGAGTTGATAGGAAGGGTTGACCAATGACAAAAAAAAGAAGAGGGGGTGGTGGAGTGAAGGGGTCTTAAGATGTTTGTCAAGAAATATAAGTAGTACTAAATCAAATACAACCACCATTGCTATCTGTGTTATGTTGAAGTTCAAACGTTTGTAAGATTCCAAAGTACATTCAACATGATTATGAATATAAGAATAGTAAGGAAGATTGCTCAGTATGTTATAACTGAATGCACAATACAACTGTTGACTCACTGTTCCTTAGCTTAATTGGTTCATTAAAAACGAGCCTCAGCTATTTTAATCCCATATAAGTCAATAAATGCACTTCCCTGGAACAGGATCTAATTCAATAATGGTGCTTAAAGACTGACATTCATACATGAAGCAGAGCAGATTAAGGTGTTTAACTACATACATGAAGCTAACTATGCGAGTTTCTGCTAAAATTAGGATGAAGTTCAATTTTTGTTTAATAATTAGAAGTTAGTCGTGCTTAGCTAAATATTTGTGTATCAGATAAGTATATCTGGCATAATTGAGGTTTCTCTAATCTTTATGCATATGAATAGCTTATTGAGGTTAGCATATTTGTTCCTATCTACTGAAAGTAACAACTTACAAAATCATTTCTTTTTAAGGATGAAGTTGAAAAGCTCTTCGCTATTGATTTTGTGTTTGAATGCATAAGTACAACTAGAGAAACAAGATCAGCTTATAATCTTACAGATGCTTCACAGTGACTTCCAAGCTGAACTGGAAAGTCTAAGTTACTTGATAACAGCCACTTCAGTTTCTACTTGACTAATAAGCACTAAAGAAATCAGTCAACAGGAATTTTCACTGACAAATTAAAAATTATCTTTCCAGTGACTTGGTTAAAAGAATCTGTATAAATTATAGCAATAACTGAAAATAACTGCTAATCTTGTTTATTTATTCATTTTTTGTTGTTTTATTTAGCTTAATAGCCTTGTAAATATTTTCCAAGACAACAAGCATTGTTTTTACAATACATTAAATGCATTTAGGTAGAGTGTCACCAAAACTGCCTCAAATAACAATTTTATAAAACACTAACGTTGTCCAACTGTTAAGAAATATTTATTATGTACTACTGCCAGTAATAAGCTGCATACTAAACATTAAAATAATAGTGATTAATTAAACATAATATAATGCTATCTTTATTTTGTTAGTATAATTTGGCAATAAAAGACAAATCTGAATAGCACAGATGTGATATTGTAAGCGACCTGATGTATAAAGCATGTAATAGTTAATGTTTAAAAAAAAAAACATGATATCTGAAGATAAAAGTATGACAATATATCCCATGACATTAAAATAGATATTAACAAAGCCCTTGAAAGTCATATAAATATAATCTTCATTAGTATTCAAAGACCTGACCTTTACATGGTTTCTATCATCTCAACCAAAAAGGTCAGTAATTAAAAAAAGAATGTAGTTGGAGAAATGCTTTCTGGTTGAGAGTTTCATATAATAATGTAACAAAACAAAGTAAAAGCATTTATGTAATTTTGTCATAAATTCTTCATTCCTCTAATGGAATAAATAGGCAAACGATGACAACTGAATCAGCTGCATTAGATCAACAATTTATTATGCTTGTTTCAAACCACAAATTGTTTTGGAATTGCCAACTGCTTAACTACAAATATTAAAGCTAAATTTTCAAAATGCAACAGATTTATCTTATGTATTTTACTTGTTTCAGTCACTGGACTGCAGCCATGCTGGAGCATCACCTTAAATGATTGAGTCAAACAAATCAACTCCAGTACATGTTTTTTTGCTTTATTTTTTTTTAAAGCCTTGTAGTTATTCTATTGATCTCTTTTGTTGAACTACAATGTTATGGGGACATAAACAAACCAGCACCATGACAGGCTTCTTTCAGTTTCTGCCTACCCCCTTTCACAAGGCTTTGACCAGCCCAGGGTTATACTAGAAGACACTTGCCCAAGGGACTGCACTGTAGGACTGAACCCAAGACCACATAGTTGGGAAACAAGCATCTTAGTTACACATTTATGCCTGAATAATTTGAATGAAATTACTGTAAACCATTGCTTTAACCCTTTGGCACTCATTTTTAGAATGATATTGTAGGGGAGGTGTGAGAGCATAAAACACATAGAATATTAGGGCCGGTTTAAATGCTAAAGCAGTGCTTTTCAAACTTTTTGCTGGAGCGAAACCCCAAAAAAACATTTCACTGGCTCGAGGAACCCCTGTACAATAATTTAATTGTCCTATGCACACATATCTGCACAGGAGAATTAAAAATTACTGTCGATTTTAGCATTTTTGTAACTTCTTGCGGAACCCCTGGACTGTACTGGCGGAACCCTAAGGTTCCGCGGAACCCTGGTTGAAAACCACTGTGCTAAAGGGTTAAAGTTTTTCTACTATCTCTATGTTGAAAGAGACAGGTAATTGCAGAGTTTTATTTATTTACTTAGTTCCTCACTACATAAAATAATTAGTAAAGAATCATCCCTGCTGCTCTTCACATACCTCTACTTTAATTATCAACAATCATCACTGCCTCTCCAAATCCTAAATGACAGGTTCCAGCCTGATTTGGCTTGGTTTCTATGGTAGATGCCCTTCCCAACACCATCCACTTTACAGCGTGCACTGGGTCTTTTTAATGTGGCACCAGTACAAGTTCATTTATGTGGTGCCAGCAGGAGTGCTTTTTACATGACACCAGCACAGGACTCTTGCAGGGCAATCCTCTTCACCAGAGGAGGCAACCGTAACACTTCTGCTGAGGAGGATAGGTCTTCTTGAGTACAGCAAGATGCCAGGTATTGTGGGTACATTGTTTTAAATAAACCATGCATTATCATGTACCTTTGAGATTTCAATGATGCAACTGTATATTTTTTTAGAATGATATTGTAGCTAAGCATGAGAGGCCAGATATGTCTGATTTAAACATAAAACAGGTATAAAGTTCAGCTGGACATGGCCAGTTTAAATGTGAAAGGATTAAAAGACATAAGAGTGATTTTACATGACATATCTACTTCAATTGACAAACTTTAACTTGTTTCAGTCATTTGACTGATGCCATGCTGGAGCACCGCCTTTAGTCGACTCTAGGACTTATTCTTTGTAATCCTAGTACTTATTCTATCATTCTCTTTTGCCGAACCGCTAAGTTACAGGGACGTAAACACACCAGCATTGGTTGTGAAGCGATGTTGGGGCGACAAACACAGACACACAAACATATACATACACACACACATACATATATATATATACATATATACGATGGGCTTCTTTCAGTTTCCGTCTACCAAATCCACTCACAAGGCCTTGGTTGGCCCGAGGCTATGGTAGAAGACACTTGCCCAAGGTACCATGTAGTGAGGCTGAACCCAGAACCATGTGGTTTGTAAGCAAGCTACTTACCACACAGCCACTCCTACGCCTTTAGTCAAGGTTTTAAAATTTCAGCTTCAGCTAACAAAAATATTCCCATTATAGAAGCAATCTAAATAGAAATTCAGCTACAGATTATAAACCGATGCCCACTTCTTTGCTTTAACATATAAAAATATTGTTACAGACCAATGCCAAACTGTTACACTGCTTACTACAAATATTAAAATATATATACATATATATAAATGTGTGTGTGTGTATATATATATATATATAGATATATATATGTTTATGTATATAATCAAAAATACTTCTGCCACATTTTCTTGCCTAATAATTGTTTTTCTGTCCTACATTAACATATTTTTGTTGTTATGCAACATTCATATGGAATATACATTTACCTTTTGCTTGGAGTAATGAAGAAAGAAATAACAAAGGTAGCTAAAAATTGCTAAGATATCTAATAAGGAAAAACGTCTGTCTGTTGTTTTAAATGAAGAGTAGTTCATTGCAGCTACTCTTAACTGCTAATAGCTAATGACTTATTCCCCTTGATAAGAACTCTTCTCTGACTGTTATGTTTTATGACACTCAGGAATTATCACAATTTAATTAATCATCACTGCAAGTATGTTGTTAAAAGAGTTGACTAACTACCAGGCTATAAGTTAAAAATCTCACAGCTATATAATGACATAACAATATAAGAATCATTAATTACAATGTCTGACATAAGTTGCAACAAATAAGCTTCTTGTTTTAACTCCAAATCAACCCTCATCCTATCTTATATATTTTTCTTAGATATGTATTGAGAACAATATTATCTGACAATTTTTTTTTCTGTGAAACAGGTGTGTGCAATTTGAGGGAGATTTAGCTATCCTCTTAGTTAGTGTTAAAAACATAGGCTACTACCATTGCCACCATTGCTACTACTACTATTAATAATAATAATAATGGTTTCAAATTTTGCTACAAAGGCAGCCTTTTTGGTGAAGGGGATGAGTCAATTACATTGACCCCAGTGCTCAACTGGTACTTATTTTATTGACCCCAAAAGGATGAAAAGCAAAGCTGACCTTGGTGGAAGTTGAACTCAGAATGTAAATATGGACGAAATGCCACTAAGCATTTTGGCTGGCATGCTAATGATTCTGCTAGCTCCACTGCCTTAATAACGGTTTCAAATTTTGCCACAAGGGCAGTAATTTTGGGGAAGGGATTAAGTCAATCACATCAACCCCAGCGTATAACTGGTACTTATTTTATTGACTCCAAAAGGATGAAAGGCAAAGATGACCTTGGCAGAATTTGAACTCAGAATGTAGTGGTAGACGAAATACCTATTTCTTTACTACCCACAAGGGGCTAAACACAGAGAGGACAAACGGATTAAGTCGATTATATCGAAACCAGTGCGTAACTGGTACCTAATTTATCAACACTGAAAGGATGAAAGGCAAAGTCGACCTTCGCGGAATTTGAACTCAGAACGTAACGGTAGACGAAATACCGCTAAGCATTTCACCAGGCATGCTAACAATTTTGCTAGCTCAATGCCTTGATAATAATAACAATAATAATAATAATAATGGTTTCAAATTTTGCCACAAGGGCAGCAATTTTGGGGGTTCAACTGGTACTTATTTTATCCATAAGGATAAAAGGCCAAGTCAACCTTGGTGAAATTTGAACTCAGAACTTGAAAACAAAGAAAATGCTGCTAAGCATTTAACCAGGCATGTTAATAATTCTGCCAGCCCATCACCTTAATAATAATAATAAATCTTTTCAATTCTGGTACAAAGCCAGCAATTTTGAGGGGATGGACAAGTCAATTATATAAACCCCAGTACAGGCATACCTCGGCTTAAGTTGTTTCGATTTAAGTCATTCTCGATAATACATCGGTTTTCAAAAATAATATGGAAAAATAAAAATCAAGTGAAGTCATTTTACTCAACTTTACGTCTTTCCACCACAAATATTGGAATCGTAAAATCACCAGAAAACCGTTAAAACCACATAAAATCATGTTACTGTACAATAGATAAGAATAAAAGCATATAAAATCATATTAAAATACGTGCAGTAAATGTTAAGATACACACCATAAAGTAGTGTAGCTTAGTGAACACATCGAACAAGAACAGCCAGAGTCAGCTGTTGATGTTGACGATCCACAGTCATCTACATACGTGATGTAAACCACCTAATTGTATGTATGAATTGGTAAATTTAAAATAATTGTCTTTTTTACTATTGCAAAATAATAATAATTACTGAATTTGTTTTCTAAGTTTAAAAATGGCTTTTATTTTTACCATGTCTTATTGTAAACTGCATTCATAAATAAAGCATGTGATGTACGGTAAAAACTGCCAAATTGTATTTGTAAATTTAAATTACATTTTTTTTACTGTATTGTATTGAAAAATAAAAATTGTTTGTTTGTAAGCTTAAAATAGGTTTTTATTAACCGTGTATTATTGAAAATGCATTCATAACTGGGAATGGTTATTGTTGGTTTAGTCTAGAGACAAGTAAATTTGGCCTAGCATAGCCTAGAGACAAGTTAATTTGATTTAAGTTGCTTTTCAACTTAAGTCATGTCTCCTGGAACCAATTAATGACGTAGGGTGAGGTATGCCTGTATTTGACTGGTACTTTGAAATGCCTCTAAGTATTTTGTCCAATGCAATAATAATACTAATAATAACAATAATAATTTCAAATTTTGCCACAAGGGCATCAATTTTTTTTGGGGGGGGAGGGCATATAGAAATTGTACAGACAGCAAATGATGGTAACATTTGTTTAAAACTGTTGCATTATGTTATGGCAAAAAGACATGATCACAAACTCACACACACGTATTGATGCAAATATGTACACACATATTTGGGGGGGGGGGGCTTTCAGTATCCATCTCCCAAATCTTGCCAAAGTTGTTGCACAGAAGGACTGAACCTGAAACCTTGTAACTGCTTCCCAACCACATGACTATGGGTTCAGCCCCACTGCATGGTACCTTGGGGAAGTGTCTTCTAATGTAGCCTCAGGCCAACCAAAGCCTTGTGATTGGGTCTGGTAGACAGAAACTGAAAAGAAGCCTGTTG
>NC_042999.1:131813338-131918338 GCF_006345805.1 Octopus sinensis | reverse complement strand
TTCAACCAATGGCAGTGCTCCAGCATGGCCACATTCACGACTGAAAGAAGTAAAACAATAAAAATACTATGCCATTTTAATCCCAAGCACGGCTGAGTATCTCTGCTACTATATATATATATATATATATATATATATATATGCGGGTGGCATGTAAAAAGCACCCACTACACTCACGGAGTGGTTGGCGTTAGGAAGGTTATCCAGCTGTAGAAACATTGCCAGATAAGACTGGAGTCTGGTGCAGCCTTCTGGCTTCCCAGATCCCCGGTCGAACCGTCCAACCCATGCTAGCATGGAGAACGGACGTTAAACGATGATGATGATGATATATATACCATAGTAATTCGACAAAAGAGACAAACAGAATAAGTACTAGTGCTTAAAAAAAAAAATACTGCAGTGGATTCATTCAACTAAAGATTCTTCAAGACATGGTTGCAGTCTAATGACTGAAACAAGTAAAAAATAAAAGATATACTCCTGTTATTCACACACTTGTACCACTGGTCCCTTATACAGGAATAATTTATCTTCTACTCGACTACTATTCACACATTTGAAACAGTTCTATTACTGCACATGGCAAGCACAATCATATCTCTTGTTCATGGTATCATCCACAAATGGCCGGTCACCTGCTGCCCAAAACCTATTTCACCAAATACTCTTCAGTGACCTTGCTAATTTTCAAACTGTCAAACTCTGTTCAAATGGCCATTTTCTCCTCTACTACCACTGGCTTTCAAAAAATCAAACTAAAAATCTTTTTCTTCCGCTCCCCCCCCTCTCTCTCTCTCAGTCTTACACGTACACATGCGTGGTCACATTATACAGACACACACAGTTACAAATTCTATGATACTGCTCTACTTGTCACTGTAGAGAATTATCTAAAGGAAAGCACAATCACTATTAGGAAGAGGTTTGTGAAATCCAGAGGCATGATATTAGGGATTATTGGCTGAAGCTTTCTTAAAAACTGAACTATAAGAATTTAAAGTACAAAATTATAAGGTAGAGGTTTATAAAGAATTATAAGACAGAGAAATCTCTAAGGGACAGACACAAATAACAAAAACATTTTAATATAAATATTGTCAGATGGTGTCAAGGTGCAAGGCATACTGGTTAGGGTGTTGCACTCATAGTCATAATATTATGGCTTCAATTTTCAAACCAGTGATGTATTGCGTTCTTGAGTAAAACACTTCATTTCATGTTGGTCCAATCCACTCAGCTGTAAAAGAGTAACCCTCTGACAGACTGAAATATTGGCTTGCCTGCCTAACCCACAGGGTGGTACCATTCAGCAGCTACAAGAATGGAAGGAAGCGCATTGTGACTAGCAATGTATAACAACATCAAATAGTCTTATAGATACAGTGATTGTCAGATGGTATGAATTGGAATTACATATTAAATATCTAAATATCTAAGATAAGTTGTTAATAAGATTCTAAATTTCCAACCAGTTACTCCATCAGCTGCATCATGTTTCCACCAGTTCGATTGTCAGTTGTCTTCAGAAGTTTAGACAATACCATACTGGATTGAAACCAGTAACTATAGTTTCAAAATTAATGGTAATGACATTCTTATCAAATATAAGGCAGTGATCTTGGCAAGATGTTTAGTGGCATTTTGTCCATCATTACGTTCAAATTCCGCTGAGGTTGACTTTGCCTTTCACCCTTTTGGGGTTCATAAAATGCATACCAGTTGAGCACTGGGGTCAATGTAATTGACTTACCCCTCCCCCAAACTTGCTGGCCTTGTGCCAAAATTTGAATTTAATAACATTCTTATCAAATGTAAGCTGCTGACATATGTACAAAAATATATATTGCTATGACAGCAATTAATTGATAATCTGATGGAAATCCCCAAATTTCATTGTCAATTGTACCGGTAAATGTTGGTATTTAAGATAAACTATGAAACTAACAACAAGACTTTATTGTTAAAATACCATTAAGTTAAAGCAATACATCTGATATGGTAGAAAAAAACAAATAGTGATAACAGCCAGGTTTCATTGATTGAACTAATAGAAATGAGAGAATAACACAAGAACAGATTTTTTTCCGATGGTGATAAGCCATGATGCAGAAATAGAATGGAAATCAAAACTAATTTGATTGATCAGTCAACTAACAAAAAAAAAAAAGAGAAAAAAAAATTTCACATTATTTGTTATCAGAAATCATGGCAGCTAATATAAAGTTGTTTTATAAACCTTGAACACTTCATCAACATATAAGAAAAATATTTCTTCGCACAGACTTGCATACAACAGTTGATATGTGCTCACACACATCATCATCATTATCATTTAAAGCCTATTTTCCATACTGGCATGGGTCAGATGGTTTGACAGGAGCTGGTCAGCCAAAGGGCTGCCCAGGCTCCATGTCTGTTTTGGCATGGTTTCTATGGCTTGATGCTCTTCATAATGACAACCATTTTACGGGTGCTTTTATGCAGCACCAGCATGAGTGCGTTTTACGTGGCACCAGCAGCCACGAGCCCACAAGATTAGGATTACAAAAGGCGGCAAGCTGGCAGAAACGTTAGCATGCTGGGCAAACTGCTTAGTGGTATTTTGTCTGTTTTTACGTTCTGAGTTCAAATTCCGCCGTGGTCGACTTTTCCTTTCATCTTTTTGGGGTCGATAACTTAAGTACCAGTTACGCACTGGGGTCAATGTAATCGACTTAATCCCTTTGTCTCTCCTTGTTTGTCCCCTCTATGCTTAGCTCCTTGTAGGCAATAAAGAAATAAGATTAGGATCACTCAGCTGAAAAGGGATATAGGGAACATACTGGTAAGCAAGAATGACCTTGATTTTACTAAGCTTGACATGTCTTCTCAAGCACAGCAAACAGCCAGAAGTCTTAGCCCCCTGTCATCCCTTCACCCCTGTGAGATCCAACACATAATGTTGGAATTTTAAAAAATCATTAAAATTAAAAATTGTATACAAAAAAGAAATGAAAGAATTTTTTTGACTTTGTTTATAAATTATTGATTAATAACAAGTACTGTTGTCTTATTTCAATTGACATAGTTCAATTTTTTCAAGAACATATTCTAAGTCATAACTTCTTGATTTAAGATAAAAAGAAAAGAAAAGAAAAAAAACTGTCTACACAATATGGGAGCACTTTAGTTTAGCTGTTAATCAATTTTGTTCTTCATAATGCTAAATAAAAGACAGCTTTTTCATGACAGCTGTGGAGAAATTAGTTACTATGAGGGCAATTATCTTTTATGTTTAATAAGAAATATAACTTGCTTAGATAGGAGTGTCTACACCAAACAAATAATTACTTAATGATAATTGAGCGTAAACAACATAATTACTAAATGGTAATTAGTCTATTTAAGATTTAAAATAAAAGTTTCAAAATACTGTACAGTTGAAAAAAAAAAAGCCATTTGCAAAGGAACCTACTTAAAAGAATCTAAGTTAAAAGAAAACAAATAAGCCTTACTTGAAATCAGAATTCTGCAATTCAACAATAGCCCTTCTCTAAGGTTATGCAGAATAAAACTAGTCTTCTCCTACAGAGAAGAGAGAGTCAAAATATGATTATGAGCTTTTTTTTTTATGAAGATATGTAGTATGTAGCCATCACAGTTGTATCAACATTATCATCATTTAACGTCTACTTTCCATGCTGGCATGGATTAGACAGTTTGACAAGGAGTTGGCCAGCTGGGAGCTGTCCATACTCTAATTGTTTGTTGTGGCATGGTTCCTACAGCTGGATGCCGTTCCTAATGCCAACCATTTAACAGAGCGTGCTGGGTGCCTTTCACATGCCACTAGCACAGGTGTGTTTACACAGCACTGGCACAGGTACTTTTTATGTGACACTGGCACTTAAAAGGACAAGCTTGTATGTGTGTGGAAGACAACAATGATTTTACTTAGCTCGACATGTTTTATCAAGTGCAGCAAATTGCCACATTTCTTGGTCCCTTGTAATTTGCTCACTGTGGAAGTGACAAGGGAGCCTGTGTGATGTAGCTAATCCATATCTATACAAGCCATGCTGTGGGACTGAACACAAGATTATTTCATTGTGAAACAAGCGTCTTAAGCTATACAGTCATGCCTGTGCCTATATTTATATACATATACATGTATGTGTGTGTGTGTATATATATATATATATATATATATATATATATATATAGTTACATACACACGGAAGACATATAGAGAAATATTAACTGTTTTTCAGCTCCCCCCCCCCCCCACATAGACACCACTAAATTAGAGCTCAGTATTTTCCTACCCACTTTGTCTTTTTCTACCCCACGATAAGCCTTCTTATCCTCTTTCTATACCACTTTTTCTTTCTCTTTATCCTATTTCTCCTTTCTGCCTTACTGTGTATATCTGCTGAAAAATTGTAACTTCAGTTTGACATATTGATAAATATTAACTTAATTATAGCTCCTTATTTCTGCTCACCTACTCAAGCAATCCAAAACGGTAGGCTTTTTCTTAGTTCCTTTTTTCTTTATGTCATTAAAATACACCACTAAACTAAACTTGCTTGCAAATCATGAAGCCCCAAACACAAAATGAACCAATATATATATATATATATATATATATATATATATATATATATATATATATATAAGGATTGTAAAAACCAAAATGATTTACAGACTGATGGTGCTAGTAAGTAGCAAAACTGAAGACGCCGTTAATACTTTCTTTGTAAGAATAAATGTGATACTTTACCAATGTACCGAGTGAGCTTTCAATTAATGTTTGAATGTTTTCATACATAACTATGTAGAACCACTAACATTTACCTTTTTCCCACCAACCACCACCACACATAATTACAAGTTAATGCATGCAGGAAACACACAAGCAAGGAGATACTAAAGGAGTCAATATTTTGCAAGGGTAGCATGTGTTTAACATACTACTCTTTATTCTTTTACTTGTTTTAGTCATTTGACTGCAGCCATGCTGGAGCACCGCCTTCAAGGATTTTAGCCAAACAAATGAACACCAGGACTTATTTTTTGAAGCCCAGCACATTTTCTGTCAGTCTCTTTTGTCGAACCACTAAGTTATGGGGGACATAAACGCACCAACACTGATTGTCAAGCAGTGATGGCGGGAATGAATCAAAAATAAACAGGCTTCTTTCAGTTTGTCTACCAAACCTACTCACAAGGCTTTGATCAGCCCGAGGCTATAGTCTAAGACGGTTGCCCAAGGTGCCATGTAGTAGGACTGAACCTGGAACCATGTGATTGGGAAGCAAGTTTCTTTATTTCATTAAATTGGCTATGATAGCCGTACACAGATGGAGAAGCTATGGGCTGGACAAAGACATTAATGAGATGAGATGAACAGGATGATATTAATGAGAGAAGGCAAAAGACGCCTGCCAATCTTTGCTTCTCTAAAACATTGTTCTTTTGTGAACTTACAATTTGAGGCAATAAACCTCTTACCAATATTTCTTTTGGACTCAAGGTCCTTACAATGAGGCACTAAGCCTCTTCCCTCAAATGACACCATGTCCTTGAAATGAAGTACTTGGCCTCTTACAATTTTTTCTTATGGGCCATATGCCCTTTCAATATGAGGCACTCATCCTCTTACTTTTACAATTTTCCGCCCCGCTGGCACACGACCCGATCTATAGATATATAAATATATAATTTATATATATATGTATAAATTCTAAGACAGTGTTTACATTCTGAATGCCATTAACATCTATTGGATTGACAGGTACTATTGCCTATGTGTCAAAAACCATAATATCTATTAGGCAGCTGATATTGAAGAAGTTTGTTGTGCTTCTTTGGCTGAGAACCTTTTATATCTTGTGTTCTTGTAAGTTTTAAGCTATCCTTCACTGAAATTCTAGTTTTTGGAGGGGTTAAAGTTTTTTAGGAGTTCTTGGTTTCTTGATTAACGAGTGGGTTTTGTTGTACATATACCATTTATTGGCATTGTGATTGTGTGACCTGTCTGTCGAGGAAATTCTAATTCTAGCAAGGGTAATACTTATGTAGGGGTTTCTAGTTTATAAACACACACATCCAAATTCATGCTACGGACTACTGTGTTCATTGTCCCTTAGTTCATTGTTACTTAACTTTTGTAAATTTCCAAAACCCTTATCTATTACTTGCTTCAGCCACTTGATTTTGGCCATGCTGAAGCACTAGTCGAACAAATCACCCTCAGAAAGTAAATTTTAAAGTTTTGTACTTATTCTATCAGTCTCTTTTGATGAATTATGGGAACATAAAAACAACAACTAAGCATTGGATGGGGAATACACAAACACAAAAAACACACACACAAACACGAGGGGCTTTCACACAGTTTCCATTGACCAAATTTGCTTGCAAAGTACTAGCATTGGTTGGCTTGGGTTATAGTAGAAGACACTTGCCCAAGGGGCCACACAATGAAACTGAACCTAAGACTGAACCTGGCCAGTTTGAACATAAAACAGGTAGAACATTTTGGTTTAAATACTAAAGGGTTAATGACCAGTTAATCCCAGATAATTCTTGCTTCATAAGAATATTTACATCTCATTTGCAATTGGTTGCAACTGCCGCCATGTGTTAGTTTATCTTCTCTTGAAGCAGAAGTCATTCCAGTATATATATTTATATACATACATGTTTCTCTCTCGCTCAACAGAGACAGAGTATGTGTGGTGTAGAGAGAGAGAGAGAGAGAGAGAGAGAGGGAGAGAGAGATAGGGAGAGAGAGAGAGAGAGAGAGAGAGAGAGAGAGAGAGAGAGAGAGAGAGAAACACTAAAGAAATAATTCAAACAGAGAGGAAGCATGGTAGATTGTCAATGTAACTGCTCCTGCTACTCTTAATTGTGACTTGACTATGTGAGTGAGAGTGTATTTATGTGTCTTACCAATATATAAAGAGATTGAAAGAGAAAGAGAGAGAAGGACAGAAATTAGAAGTAGATTCTAATCCTGTTACCAAAACTCTATGGCTTGAATTGCCTCACACTGCATTATAAGAGAAATCTAACTTGGAAATTATAAATCATACATAAACACACACATACACACATATAGCTACAGAACTGAGCATGTGCACACATGTGTGTATATATATATTTTACATATGGTATACACACACATACATATTCATAAGCAAATACATGCATGCAAAAATATACATATATGCACACATAAATATATACATATACAAGCATTTGCATATAGATATTGTAAACATACAAATTCATTTACATATGAATGCAAACATATATATATGCAATCATGCATGTCTGCACATACACATGCTTACATAAAGGCATATAAAAATATGTAAAGAAGGTATATACAAGTAGGGTTTGTATATAAGACAATTGTTACCTACAGCTAAAAAATGAATGAGTAGCATTAGTGAGCATCCCTAGCATGTTTTCATATAAGTACTAATGCAAACACATTAGCAAATCTGCATGTGAATATATATATATATATATGGAAAGAAATGTATTCCCAAGCAGGAAAAAGCATAGGAGAATTTGTTTTCGGGTTTGAAAATGAACCTGAAGCTGAAAAACTTGTAGACATTTTTAGATAGATTTATTCACATATCAAACTAGTTTCAACAATTTTTTACTTATCAATGATACAAATATATATACATATATACAAACATACATACACACCACACACACACACACACATATATATATATACTAGCATTAAAGACCCGTCGTTGCCGGGTCATAGTGCTAGTGCATGTATATATGTGTATATATATGTGTACATATTACATGTACATCTATATATATACATCTACACATAAAATACAAAATACAAAGTTATATCTTGATATCACTAGTGATAACAATACTCAAAATATATAACAGACTGGAATTGTTAGCCCGTCTCTTGTAATTTCGATCAATTGTATCTTGTCCTCCCTCTTGTATAGAAGTGTGGTTACAATCCAGCCTACCTCTACTTCGGGGGTGGGGTGGGGGCATTTAAAATTCTTTTCCAGGACGTCCTACGTCCCAGATATAAAGGTAAAAATAAAATATTTCCACTTTGCAAGTTCGAGTCGAGTACTCCCCTGCACGCTCCGTTGACTCGAACCTTGCTTCTATTGTGGCGAATTTACCGCCTCTGATTAGATATCTTTCATAGTCGCACCAAGACACTTTTCGAAGGTGCTTTCCTCCATGTGTTCAAATCTTCTTTTTTCTCTACATTTTATACTTTATAGACAATAATCTTTTCTTTATTTTAATTTTTTATTATCCATCTGGACTATTCCATTTCTGCACGCTAATTTTATTTTTAATTTATTCCCATTCATGTGAAACCACTTATTCAAGTTCAAATCATTGATGCAATTTTATACCAATTGCTATTTTTACTTTAGTTTGATTTTAATTATTACTTACTACATATAATTCTATTGTTATTATTATTTTTATTGTTAAAGTGAAAGTATCTGACATAAAATAGAGAAACGTTTTTGTTTCACTTTTAACACGTAATACTGAAATAGTGGAGAAGATATGATATTGCTTTGGGTTCACTCTAGGCAAGAAGTTGAACTTTTTTTGCCCATGAAACTACATGGACCCTAAGTAAGGCATGTGTAAAATTTGAATGGAATTGGTTGTGTAGTTCTCAAGTTTTAGGGAATCGTAGTGAAGAAGATATGATATTGCTGTGGGCTCACCCTAGGCAAAAAGTTCAAAATTTTTTTTGCCGATGACACTCCCCAGACCATAAGTAAGGCATGTGTAAAATTTGAATAAATTTGGTTGTGAAGTTCTCAAATTTTAGGGAAACACACAGACAGACATACAGACACACATTCTCAGTTTTATATATATATAAAGATATAAAAATTAGAAAAAAACCACCTTTTATCAATTCAAAATGAACAATTAAATTACACCATCTAGAAAATTACATACAATAGAAAAATTAAAATTAAAATAACAATAAAATGTCAATGATTAAGTAAATTGTAAAAAATAATAATAATAATAATAATACTATATATATATATATATATATATATATATATATATAATATATATATATATGAAAATGGAGTTTTAGGAGAGTTTAAAATTCCAAGGTAAAAATTAGACAAACATGTTTAAACCATCAAATGTTCATAGAAATTTCATTGAGTTTCACATGGATAGATAGTAATATCAATGTAAATGTTTGATGAAGATCATAAAAAATGTATGTTATTGAAAGTTCACTCTCATAGTTGATTGAATATCATACTACTTGCAAAAACCATACCACACAGAATCTATGCATTTATCTATCTATCTACACACACAGATACTCTTTTACTCTTTTACTTGTTTCAGTCATTTGACTGCAGCCATGCTGGAGCACCGCCTTTAATCGAGCAACACGACCCCGGGACTTATTCTATCGGTCTTTTTGCCGAACCGCTAAGTGACGGGGACATAAATACACCAGCATCGGTTGTCAAGCAATGCTAGGGGGACAAACACAGACACACAAACATACACGCACACATATATATATAAATATATACGACAGGCTTCTTTCAGTTTCCGTCTACCAAATCCAATCACAAGGCATTGGTTAGCCCGGAGCTATAGCAGAAGACACTTGCCCAAGGTGCCACGCAGTGGGACTGAACCCGGAACCATGTGGTTGGTAAGCAAGCTACTTACCACACAGCCACTCCTGTGCCATATATATGTATGTATGTATGTATATATATATATATATATTATATATATATATATGAAAATGGAGTTTTAGGAGAGTTTAAAATTCCAAGGTAAAAATTAGACAAACATGTTTAAACCATCAAATGTTCATAGAAATTTCATTGAGTTTCACATGGATAGATAGTAATATCAATGTAAATGTTTGATGAAGATCATAAAAAATGTATGTTATTGAAAGTTCACTCTCATAGTTGATTGAATATCATACTACTTGCAAAAACCATACCACACAGAATCTATGCATTTATCTATCTATCTACACACACAGATACTCTTTTACTCTTTTACTTGTTTCAGTCATTTGACTGCAGCCATGCTGGAGCACCGCCTTTAATCGAGCAACACGACCCCGGGACTTATTCTATCGGTCTTTTTGCCGAACCGCTAAGTGACGGGGACATAAATACACCAGCATCGGTTGTCAAGCAATGCTAGGGGGACAAACACAGACACACAAACATACACGCACACATATATATATAAATATATACGACAGGCTTCTTTCAGTTTCCGTCTACCAAATCCAATCACAAGGCATTGGTTAGCCCGGAGCTATAGCAGAAGACACTTGCCCAAGGTGCCACGCAGTGGGACTGAACCCGGAACCATGTGGTTGGTAAGCAAGCTACTTACCACACAGCCACTCCTGTGCCATATATATGTATGTATGTATGTATATATATATATATATATATATATATATATATATATATGTATGTGTGTGTCTGTGTGTATATATATATATATACATATATAAACACACAACTTAAAGAAGTCCGATAAGATTCAAGGACATAAACACACCAACACTGGTTGTCAAGTGGTGGTGGTTGAAGACAAACATAGACACAAAGGTACACACATGTTGGATTTCTTTCTGTTTCCTTCTACTAAATCTATTCACAAGGCTTTGGGCAGTCCAGAGCTCTAGTGGATGACACTTGTCCAAGGTGCCACACACAGGGACTGAACTCAGAACCATGTGATTGAGAGCAGACTTCTTACCACACCATCACATTTGCATCTATTATACATACATACATACACCACCATCACTTGACAACCAGTGTTGGTGTGTTTATGTCCTTGAATCTTAGCAGTTTGGCACAAAAGACTGATAGTATAAGTACCCAACTGAAAAAAAGTTCAACTAAAATTCTTCAAGGAGGTGCCCCCACATGGCTCCAGTCCAATAACTGAAATTAGCAGAAGACAACGAAGACACGAGGAACTGGCTCCAAGGAGAGCAGAAACTGGTGGCACAAAATTGTGAGGGATGAAATATGTACATCTCTGCTATCATAAGTACATATGTGTGTGTGTATGACTGGGGTCAATTTGATTACTGCAGAATCCCTACATACCCAATGTCCAATGACTAAAACCAGTAAAAGAGAACATACACTGCTGTATGTGTGTGAACTTATAGTTCTTTGATAGGAAAACTTAAACGAACTGATTACTTGAGTTGTCATTTTATTGAACAGTGATGGAGTAACTCAAACTAAAGACACCTTGAGCTAGTAATTTTAAATTATGTCTGTTGTATGCATGTATGTATGTATGTATGTATGTATGTATGTATGTATGTATGTATGTATGCATATATATATATATGTGTGTGTGCGTATATATTATATATTCTTTTACTTGCTTTAGTCATTTTGGCTGCAGCCATAGAGCACCACCTTTTAGTTGCCCAAATCGACCCCAGGACTTATTCTTTGCAAGCCTAGTACCTATTCAATTGGTCTCTTTCACCAAACCGGTAAATTATGGGGATGTAAACACACCAACGTTGTGTTGTTAATGGTGGGGGGACAAACACAGACATGCAAATACATATATACACAACAGACTTCTTTCAGTTTCCTTCTACCAAATCCACTCACAAGGCTTTGGTCGGCCTGAGGCAAAAGTAGAAGACACTTGCCCAAGGTGCCACACAGTGGGACTGAACCCGGAACCATGTGGTTGGAAAGCAAGCTTCTTACCACACAGCCACTCCTGCACCTATGTGTACGTATATATATATATATATATATATATATAATATATATTGATTCGCCATGATAGATCGCTAGCCACTACACATTTTTTATTTTCTCTCCCTGAAACTGTGTGAATACATATATATATACATATATGTATTTGTGTGTATATGCGTGCATGTGCAACAAAATAGGAGAGTTTGTTTACACAATATTTAGTTACATCATCTCATGCATGTTTCATTAACAATGAAAAAATGTCAGTCATATAAAGATCATATAATATAAATGTATTTTCAAATCTTCAGAGATTGCGTAATTCTTTATAATCTAGTATTTGTATTGGATTGCTGACAGTGTTGCTGTATCAACAACAACAACTGTGTTAAATTAGGTTAGGTAATTAGCCTTTATACTTTCTAATGTGATGAAGAATGTCTTATCGTAACGATACAAGAGTGTGCTGTCACTGAGTCTCTGAATGGAGGACTTAAGATTTACAGTCCAGGCTATCAGGTCATAGAGAAATCAGTATGATGTCTCAATGATTTATCATCTTAGATGGCCGTTCATTTGCTAATTAATGCCCATCCCAACAGAAGCAGATTAGCATGCAAAGAACCATATATACATATTTACTGATGCAAATATATCACAAGAATTACTCCTAATATGCATAATTATGTATACTTACATATCTGACTCATGCAAGCATGGGAAAGTAGACATTAAATTATGATAATACGCACACACACATGTATCTTGGTTTAAGATACATAGTGCATTTTATAAATATGCCTGTTCAAGTACCATAAATTATCACCATTTTATATATTTAATTTGACACATGCACATTGTTTGTTTTGGATTTTGTTGACTATACAGTATAGTAGGGTCAGCTGGGTACTGTCTGTGATAAAAACAGCACCATGATGCAATTCACTCTGCCAGAAATTTAGAAACGACATGCTGCACTCTTTGGCATTTGTGCTGGAAGCTCCAGTACAAACATCAGAGTGATTTGGTGTCGATCTGAGGACATGTACTGAGAGTGATAAAAAATCAAACATCCAGTCAACATCACGGTGTTTGGAGTGATCACTAGTGATGAGGATGTTATGCTTCCATTCATCTTCCCACACAACCTTAGACTAAACACAAAGGCCTACATTAAGTTCCTGGAGGAGGCAGTGCTGCCCTGGGTAAAGAGGGTGGCTGCTGGAAGACTCTGTCTGGCAACAGGACTTTGCACCATGCCACACAAGCAAGAAAACCCAGTTATGGCTGTCAGACAATTTCTGTGACCACATCACCTAACTCCTCAGACAGCAACCCCCTTGATTATTATGTGTGGGGCACAGTTGAGTAAGAGACCAACAAAACTCCTCGTAACATCAAAGATGAACTGAAGGCAAGGATTATGGCAGCGTTCACCAACTTAAACAAAGAGACCATCCAGAAGTCATCTGGAGGCCATGGTTGAAGCCAATGGCAATTTTATTGAATAAATTTACTCTTTAGTATTCATCATGAAAAAGTACATCAATATACCAAATCTAAACATTTTCATTTATTGTTAAAATTTCAAAATTTGTGACAGCGACAGAGAGGATCTGTCTGTTTATCTCTTTCTCTCTCCATCTCTTTCATTTTCTCATAGCAAACTTTTTTACTCTCTATAAAAGCATATCACTCACATCATGTTGTGTGTTTGTGTGTGTGTGTGTGTGCACGCATGCACGTGCTTAAGGAATTTCATTAAGGCTCAGTGATTTAAAAAAAGGTATGTAAAATATAATATATTTTAGTAAATATATTTTTTCTTATACACACACACACACGGGCTCACTTGATTCAGGGTGGGATTAAGGACCTAAATAAATTTTTGTTGTTTTTTTAAATTCCAGCAATGGACAACCACATCATCTTTCCATAAAATGTGTTTATGGGGGGAAAAAATTTCAACAACATCAATACATGTCAGAGTGACAAAGAAACGAGGAAGGTACCAGGTGGTTGTGGGATGTGCTAGAAATATATATGCCCTTAAATCACCTTTTTGCCTGAAAATTATTTTGAAATTGTAAACAAAAACAAACTGTAGATTTGGACTGTCCGTACTTTGAAACTATGGTTAAAAGAAAAATTTTGGAAAAAAGACAAAATTTTAGGATTTACAGGAAAGGGCTAGGGTTAATGAAAACATTTCAAAAAATTTCACTATTGTTTTTAAGTTACATTACATTTTCTGTTTGAAAATAAAGGACACAGGGGTTGTAATTTCCTAATTTTTTTCTTTTTTCTAACCTATGTCCTCCCTCTCCCATTGTTTTAAGTGCGTAATGTGAAATAAACATTGGCCAAAATCGGTTCTGTGTTGGGGAGTGGGGTTTGAAAAATTCATAAAATTTCAAAACTTTTCTTCATAAAAAACCCACCCTCCGTATAATTTGCTAGGGTGTGGTGAAAGAAAAATTCCTGTCAAAACAGAGAAAAATCCAACTTATGTGGGTGGGCTTTTCAAAAATTCACCAAGACATTCTATTGTGAAAATTATCAGGCAATGACTGGTTGCTCAGCAAGTATATAAACCAAGAGATTGGAAAAATTTTGGTATTATTTATTCACCATTAGATGTGTTTCATTTGCTAATAGGAATTATAAAAATAGTGAAATTAAATTTCTCTGTCTGAAGAACTAATAGGAAATTTTTTTACATGTAAAATTTTGTAATTCCTATTAGCAAATGAAACACATGTAATGGTGAATAAATAGCACCAAAAAATTTCAAATTTTGTTATTACGGTAACTCTGCAAATAATATTTCCATAATTCTCAAGTTTAATGGTATTTTGCACTAACACACTGAGTTTCCATACAAACACAGAATTGACCTTGATCTCTGCACAGAATTGACCTAGATCACAACTGAGTTTTCATACTGGATTATAATACAAGAATAAACAGATGTGCTTCAAGATGAAATGGCTGGGACTGACCCTAACTACCCACATAATATTAATATGTGTATGTAGTGCTGTAGGCCCTGATGTGGAGGCACATGGCATAGTGGTTATGGAGGACTCATGATTGTAAGATCATGGTTTCAATTCTTGGACTGGGCAATGCATTGTGTTCTTGAACAAAACACTTCATTTCCCATTGCCCCATTCAATTCATTTACACATAAAAAGTATTTTGTAGATTTGGGCTTTGCAATTTTGACATGTCATTCAGAACATCATTCTTCAACTTAGTTGTTTAAATTCAAGCTATTGCCTATTTTGAGTTATTTCCCTAAGATTGCATGACCATGAATTGTTGTCTATATTGATGGCAGGGACTAAATACCCTGCCCTTGTGTGAGGGTCAGCTAGGCCTAGGGCAGTATGTCAAGGTTGTAAGCAACCAGGTGTACCTCTGGTGGTAACAACATAACAGTTCAATCTCCCTATTAATAGATACTACAGGTTGGTGGAGAATGTGTAGTCTCCCATGAAGACAGAATTGGCAATTACAAGCTCCAAGTGAATAAAAAAGGGGCCTGTTAGGAATAATCCATTTGATGGGAAGTCATTTCGATGGCCACAATCTTCAAACGAAGCAGGACAGGGAGGTGGAGTGTTCTGTATTCATACATCTGAAGGACTGCATGTGCTGTGCATACCATCTCTTAAAGTTACTGACTCTCATGCCTGTGTAGTGTCTTGTGATGCCATCAGATGTGAGGGTGGCTCTATAGATTACAACTTTTGAGACAGGATCTTCCTAGTGGGCAGTTGATAGGATATTGACAGTTACAGGTTGGGGTGTAAGGCTGTGTATGTTTGTATTTGTGCCTACTGTAGAATGTGGGTTTTGAAACAATATTGGCTAAACTGAAGTGGCTGACCATGACACTATGAGGACTGAAGAGTTTATAACTATGAGTTCTAGGTATATGTGAGGATTGGGCACAGTTGTTTGGACGCTAGCAATTTGACATTGCTGACACTGAACAAGTTTTGATGAGAAAGAGAGAGGGGGGGAGAGAGAGAAGACGGGAGATGTTTGTAGCAACTGGGATCATAATGTTTTTCTCTCTTATTGATTTTTCTGCACACAGTGCCAAAATTGAAATTCAGTCAGATTTTGTAAAAAGATGTTCAGAAATCCATTGTGAGAAAATTATACGAGGTCTGATCAATAAATATCCGGACTATTGCCATAGTAAGAAAGATAAAGCACACAGAATGAAGCCACTTGGCAAAGATTGACCTTGAACTCTGCTGTGCATGTACACTAAGTTTTAATGGTCTAGCTCACTTCCACTATTTACAGCAGTGCTTGGAAGGAAGGTGTGTAGCTCGTAATTGTCGCATTAACCATGACAAAGAAAGTTGTCATGGTGATACCTGCTCAGAGGCCTACGCAAAGTTGCAGAAAGTGTATGGAGAGGAGTGTATGAACCACACACAAGTGTATGAGTGGTTCAGACGTTTCCAAGATGGTCAAATAAATGTCGATAATGACCAATGTTCTGGGAGACTTGCAACCGGCAGAACTGAGAAAAATATTGCAAATTATGAGCAACTGTGAGGGGAAATCATTGAATTACCATCCATGAGTTGTCAGAGGATGTGCAGATTAGTTACGGTTCAGTTCAGTCCATTATCACTGAAGATTTGGGTATGAGAAGCGTGTCTGCCAAGTTTGTGCCAAAACTGCTTTCAGCTGACCAAAAAGACACTCAGGTTTCAGTTGCACAAGATCGCTTCGTGTCGGAATGATGAAAACTTTGCGTAGGCCTCTGAGCTGGTATTACCAAACTTTTTGCAAAATTTGATGCAGATTCTCTACTCAATGTTTTCTGTCATGGTCAATATGACACTCATATGCTACACACCTTCCTTCCAAGCACTGCTGTAAATAGCAAAAGTGAGCTAGAATGTTAAAACTTAGTGTGCATGCACAGCTGAGTTCAAGGTCAATCTGTGCCAAGCGGCTTCACTCCATGTGCTTTAGCTTTGTTACTATGGCAACAGTCCGGATACTTATTGATCAGACCACATACATAAAGTGAAGCAGAAAGCTAAACGAAGTTGAGTTGCTGTTTAGGATAAAAACAAAAATTTTACAATGCTAAAAGGTCACAGGGACAGTACTTAAAACAGCTGTATCAAAATGTCTCAAACCCTTATAAGTGACAACCGTCACAAGAGAAAGCTTAACCCTTTAGCATTCAGATTACTGTCAAATGCAATGCTTATTTATCAACATTGTTTTGAGTTGATTATGTATTATCTCGTAGCTTTGAGATTTCAGTGATGTGATTTACGTTTAGCATGACATTGTAGGGTAGATGTAAGAGGCCAGATCTGGCCAGTTTGAACAGAAAACAAGTAGAATATTTGAACTAAATATGGGCAGTTTAACCTTTTAGCATTCAAACAGCCATATCTGGTCCACATATTCTACCTATTTTATATTCAAACAATCCAGATCAAGCCTCTTACACCTTCCCTACAATGTTATTCTAAAAATAAACAACCACATCATCGAAATCTTGAAGTTATGAGATAATGCATGATTAATTTAAAACGATGCAAATAAACATATTTGACAGAGTAATCTGAATGTTAAAGGGTTAAATGCTAAAGAATTAGAACAAATACCAAACTTCAGTTTTGTGATGCAGATGGATGCTGACAGCTCCATGATGAAGTGACAATCTCTAAAAGTAGATGGAACATGTAGAAGTGGAAGACCCAGGAAGATATAAGATGAAGTACTGAAGAATGACCTCAGGGTGCTGAACCTTTCAGGCAAGATGACAAAGGACCAAGAAGCCTGGCACCTTGCTGTACTCAAGAAGCCCCATTTTCTGCAGCAAAAGTGTTAAGACTGGCCTTTCTGATGGTGTCATATAGAGCATCCATGCAGTGCCATGTAAGAGCATCCAGGTGGTTCCACATAAAAGTGCCCATGTAGCACCATGTAAAAGCACCCGTCTGGTGTCACATAAAAGCACTCAGCACATTCTGTGAAGTGATTGGTATTAGGAAGGGCATCCAGCTGTAGAAACCATGCCAAATCAGACTGGAGTATGGTGCAGTTCCTCAGCTTGCCAGCTCTGGTCAAACTGTCCAACCCAAACCAGCATGGACAATGACCATTAAATGATGAACAGACTCTACAGACAAGACAAAAGAAAAAAAAAACTGAAGCCTAAGTCTATGGAAACATCATTGGTAGCTTCCCACTCCAGCATTCAGATAATTTTTCTGGGTCTTTTCCTTCTTCTTCATTTGTAATGTTATCTTTGGCTGACTATCAGTTTCATAATAGTCAGATGTATTTGAAAGTAAGCTGCACCTGAAGTGGAGACATTCTTGGCAGCTGTAGCATTCCACTTATATTATAACCCACATTAATATTTTATTGTATAAATGGTTAACTAATAAAATAGTGGTTCAAAAACAGTGTAGCACAAGAGGTGTCTTAGTGTGCCACAGATTTTTTTAAAATATCATTTAAGGATTTAGAAAATCCAACCTAATTTTTTAGCATCTTGAAAAAACATGTTACTGATAATTCTGTTATAGGTAGGTTTAGTAAATAAAACAATAGTTTACTTTACTTTTTTAAAGTTTTTTTTTTAAAGTTTTAACATTAAAAAGGTTCTTATTTTAAATTTTCCTTGTAAAATATATCAGCAATTTTTTGCTTGATCTGACTGCACCACAGAATCAAAAAGATTTTGGATTTTACAAGGCAGAGTTAGTCTCAATTCAATCTAAATCATAATCTACACACAAAAATAAAGGAATCCAATAAGAGTACTGAGCTATTTTTATAACTGCTAGCTTCATGACATTGATGGTATCAAATAAAGTACATGACCAAAAGCATCTTTCTCAGATAGTGGAAAGAATCAAGAGTTGACCATAAAGTACATGAGGCAAGAGGCAGGAGTATAAAAATCATCATCATTTTTACATCTGCTTTTACATTCTGGCATGGACAGGACAGATTCTGCTAGTCTAAGTCAGTAGTTATTCAGAGTTACTGCTTTCCGAGGTGAATTAGGTTCCATGTCTTGTCATATATTCCACTTTTTGGCATAGTTTCTAGGGCTCTAAATGCCCTTCCTATCACCACCCACTTTACAGCATGAATGAACTTTATTGTGATACAGGCACTAAAGAAGCTATCATCTTTCTCAAGACCAAGGACCCTATGTTGTCTCCATTCATTCCTTTACTGCCACCCCCCACCCAACAAAACCAAAGAGAGCTGGATTTTCTTCATGTTGTCTCTGTTTGCTTGTATCTTTCTTCCTTTCCTACACAACTAGCCATGTAAAAAGTGACAGTTGAAGGCGGAATGAAGAATAAAGACCTGCATTGGTCTTTATTCTTGCTGCTCTTGATGCCAGAATGGGGAGTTAGCTGCCAGGAGGTTCACTGCAGCAATAAACATTGCTAAGTATAAAGGTTGCCTCTATTTTAGGCCATTAAAAACATGGTAGAGAAATAGCCATAAAGGTATGGTAGAGAAATGGCCTTGTAACCCCTCTAACATCATGCCCAGGTTATTAGAGATTTAGCAGCCAGAGATGACTAACAGGTGGGTATATGGGCTGCCTTGTACAAGTCCACAGCAGTAGCCAGACAATGTTGATATCATAGTCGCATTGAAACTTTTATAGACATAGCCAACATTTTCTCTACTCTGCACCTAATTTACAAAGAGAGGATCTTTGCAGAGTTAAAATTACAAATGGACAGATAGTTGTCTCACATGCTACCTGCCAAGGCTGAAGGTGCATCCTGTATATTGCATCAGTCTTTGATGTAAGATTAATTGTAAATGAGCATAAAGTTGTCAATAGTAGAGTAGTACAGTCTCCATGGCACCAGGTAAGATGAGTTGGTAAAGAGCATGTCAGAACATATCACCTGGTGCCCAAGCTAACAGACCAGTGCTTCTTGCACCAAATAGTTAGAATGGCAGGGTAAACTAGAGAGCAAGCAGGGAGTGATGGACATGCTATCTTCTTTTATTTAAGGCAGCATGATAGAAGAAAGGAGTAATAGAAAAGTAACAGAAGAGACAGAGTAAGAGTGTACTGGAAAACAGAGATAGACAAACAGTGGCATGATGACTATTGGTAACAAGATTGAATAGAAACAACATGGTTAGAGGAGATATAAGAAGAAAATTGCAGTGGAATGTCAGTACACAACCTGAATCTGAAGCAGATTCTGAAGATCAGGAACAAGGACAGACATATTTCACTACATATTCAGATGTTCCAATGGAACTGCAATTTTGACACAGAAACATCTATTTCAAATTCAGCGTGAACTGTAGGCATGGTTCTCACAGCCATGTTATCTCCAGAAGCTTTGAATCTCAAGTCAATCTGACCTGAAGCCATTCTGTCACTTCAACACAAACTTCACATCTGAACTTCTATTGGAGCAACCGCCACAACAAATACATAAATAAACGTGTTTATAACATATACAGAGTTTGAGTTCCAAGTGATTCACAGTACCAAAAATAAAGTCAGTGAGCTGGATTTGTTAGGGTAATGCACCTACAGTTAATTCCTGCATGAAAAGAAGTCATATCCACTATCGTTAGAGATAAGATCCTCTATGTAGATCTCGTTTCTTTTTAACCACTACTAACTTTAAAAAAAAATGAAAGACCTAATGAATAATACAGTTTACTGTCTGCAAATGAAAAATAATGATCATGGCTAGAATGTCTTTCTTTATGAATTACAGTTCTACTTGATCAGTATGGAATTATAATTTATACAGGATTATATAATAACTAAAACATAATCACTTTAAGTATTGCCTTTACCAAAATCTTTTCCTTGAAACATAGTACCAAAATAAACATTGCATTCCAAACACAGACAGGGAAAGAGGACATCACAATTTCATGGAAAATCTTAAAAAGGAAAAAAAAAAGCAGCAACCCTCAGAAACGTAATGAAGAGCTCTAACACATGTTTAGCAGAGAAATACTATGTATTCTATCTGCTAAAGCCCATTCTACAGAGCTGGTATCAAAACCAGCAGAAATTTCTCACTGTCAAACCCAAACATATCCCTTTAATTTCACATCCACTGGATACCACTGCTGATAGATTTAATTATAAATAGCTGCCTTTATAGACATATGCAATATATATATATGGTGGCACGTAAAATACACCAATCCGACCGTACGACGGGCACCCATGCCAACCCCCTTTGCTTGCGAAGACATGTTGGGGCAAGCGAAATCGAAATCGAATTGAACCAGCCAGGATCCCTGGTCTGGTGGTACGTAAAAAGCACTATCCGACTTGTGCACTTAACACAACATTCAGACATCAGAGTGATTATGCTTCACCAATATTTTTTCTTTTCCTAAGCACTATCACTAGCTACTGACATCACCCATCATTGTTTATATTCATGTTGTAAAGCCAGAGCCTGTATATGTCCTTACTACAGGGGTTCCCAACTGGGAGTGCCTGCATCACTGAGTGGGAATGGGAACAACAAAGAAGGAAAATATTTATCATCATTATCATTCTTTTAATGTCCACTTTTCCAAGCTGGTATGAGTCAGATGGAATTCGTTGCAGATGATTTTCTATGGTCAGATGCCTTTCTTGTTGCCAAGTAAGGTAATATTTCTCCAAGGCCAGACATGTTTCCATGGAAGATTGGAAACGAGGGACACCACGTATGTAACAGTGACAATTGTGTACAACAATCACACACATACACAAATATATATATAATGAGCTTCTTTCAGTTTCCATCTGTCAAATCCACTCATAAGGCTTTGATCAGCCCAGAAGTCATACAGTGAAACTGAACCAGAGGCAAGTGGTTGAGAAGCAAGCTTCTTAATCACACAGCTATATTTACAGCAACCCCAAGGTGCCACCTAATGAGACTGAACCTGGAACCAAGTGGTCAGAGAGCTGCACCAGGCTCCTGTCTGATTTGGCTTGGTTTCTACAACCGGATGCCCTTCCTAATGTCAACCACTGTACAGTGTGTACTGAGTGCTTTAAATGTGGCATAGGCACAAGCACTTTTATGTGACACTGGTATGATTGCTTTTCATGTGGCACAACAGGCTTCTTTCAGTTTCCATCTCTCAGATCCATTCAGAAGGCTTGGGGACTATAGTAGCTAACAAAAGAAGATATAAAACAAAAATAGTTGGATGTGATTTGATGGAAATTTGGCTGCTATTTCAAGCAGGACAAGCAACCACTTGAAGGTTTTAGGTACCTGGCTTATTCCTACAAAAATGATTTAGATTGAGTTATTTTTAAATAATTTGCTTCAGATCAAATCTGAGGTGTGAATGACTGTACAGGGCTTGAAATGCTTAAATGGTATGAAAGAGGTAAGTTGAAAATGGAAAAGCTGGACTTACCTTCTTTGGGCTTTTACTCAATAATTTAGTTTGACCAGATCCAGAGATAGAATATCTAGTATTTTTAGACTTAAATATTTTCCTTTCAGTTGGTTTTTCTTTTGTTGTCTGACGGGTGTAAGTTTTAGCTGTTTTCATAGTTAATGATTTGTCATAAGTATCATCATCAAGATCAAAAATATCTGCATTAGGAGAGTCACGATCATTACTGTTCGACACAGAATTACATGAGTCATTCATAAAATCAAAGTCATCATCTTCATCTAATTTAAACAGATCATCATATTCATTGTGCTTTAACACATTGGTAGAATTAACTTCTTTCTTGCTGGGCCCATCAGATCCCGTAGAATCATCTTTGTCGTCCAGTGAAAACAATTTTATAGATTCTTCATCGGAATGATCATTGAACATCTCAACATCAACCTCAGCAAAATTCAACTGGGATGATCCACCTTTCTCAATTTCATCTAAGCCTTTTCGTACTTCTTCAGGAGAAAGTGGAGGTGGCCCTTCATCACTACTTTCTGAAAAAACAGGGCTGCTTGGAGAAATGATATTTGGTTGCTTCTCTTCACTTACATTCACTGATTTCTTTTTAATAATCTTATCAAATAACTCGCTGGCAGTTTCCCTCGGAGTTTTCTTTAAACTTTTGATATTGTCCATTCCTTTTGGCTTACATAGAAATATTATGGTTGTGCCACGTTTATTTTTCACTTCACTCCGAGAGATGACCGTACTGTTTGTGAAACTGTCTTGAGTGTCACATAAAACAGTATTAGATGCATGGGCACTGATGGGTGCTTTAGTCTTAGTTGTTGATTTTACCATATGTTTAGAAGGAGAGCTGGTTGGAACAACAGACACAGGCAGTTTATGATTTGTGTATGTGCGGAATATAGGTTTCCGTTTAAATTTATAACTGTCATCATCAGTATTCTCTTCAGATGGAGGCAAATTGCTTAAAACAGATATCAGTTTCTCAGGAGAAGATTGAGCACTCAATGTGATGCAAGATGAAGGTTCTGGACTGTTGGAATGTTGGGTAGAAACACCAGAGTTATTTGGAGAAAGGAAGAATTTCTGTGAGTATGAATAATCACTGACCTTGATGGTCATTTTCTGAGGAGAAGAATCCAAAGAGAGTCGTTCTTGTGGACTATTGTGCAAATTAGTAAATTGGTCTATTGTAGATTGACGCATGTTATCAGTTCGTTTAGTCGGACTTACAGAATAGGTTTTAGCTGACCTGTACAATACTTTATCAGGATCTGTGTTAGGCAATGGTTTTACTGCCGCAGGATCAATATTGTACTCATTGAAATTCTTCTTGGTTACAATGCCAACAGCAGGAGCTGTGACAATAATATTTTTCTGTGATGCATTTGAATGCAGAGGTACCATAGTTATGGAACTACGGCTTGTTCCTTTTAAGTCTTCAGATTCAAAGCTAAAAGGGTCATCGGAAATATCGTCATCAAAACGAGTTCTTTTAGATACTTCCATTTCTCTATCTCTGGCAATTTTTGCCTCTGGATCTCTTTCTCTTCGTCCACGTACTGCTGTGAAGGAAGTTTTTCCCCATTTTTGAATAAGAGGCGATGCTTTTACTGTTAAGCTTTTATTATTTTTGTTATGTATTATATCATCAAAGGCACGACTTGAAGCAGATTCAGATGATCTACCATACGTTTTCATGGCACACCGCTTCATTTTAGTGAAGGGCGCTGCAATAGATAGAAAAAATATTATGAAGATCACATTGTAATAAAGAAATAGAGATAATAACTTAAACACATATTGCAATAGTGAATAATATAGTACATTAGTACACATAATTTACACAATTAAACAAAATGCAATCATTATCAAACATACTGAAGTATTGTAGTGAACATACAGGAGTTGGACAAAATAATGGAAACACCTTAAAGTTTCAAACAAATTTATTTTAATATGGGGTAGGACTGCCTTTTGTAGTAATTACAGCTTGAATTCTATGAGGTATGGACTCATAGAAAATTTGATTTGTTTCCAAAGGAATTTTTGTCCATTCTTCAGCCAAAATAGTCTCCAGTTCTTGTAGTGATGATGGTGGAGGATATTGACTCCTTACTTGTTTTTCTAAAATGCACCATAAATGTTCAATAATATTGAGATCTGGGGACTGTGGTGGCTTCACTAGAATGTTCCTCGTGCCATTCAGTAACAACTTTAGCTGTGTGAATTGGTGCATTATCATCCTGAAAGATTGCATTTCCCTGCCGGAACAGTTCCACAACAATAGGATGAATTTGATCAGATAAAATGCTTAAATAGTCTTGACTATTAATTCTGCCATGATGGGAAATCATTGGGCCAGCAGATTTCCAAGATATAGCCCCCGCAGATCATCACAGATCCTCCTCCATGTTTAACTCTTGGAAGAAGGCAGTCTGGGTCAAATGCTTCTTTTGGCTGTCTCCACACGTATACTTGGTTGGTGGTTGGAAATAAGGTAAAGGATGACTCATCCAAGAACATAACATTCTTCTACTGCTCTAGGGACCAATTCTGTAGGTTGTTACTCCACTCTAAATGCTTTGCAACTTTTGTTTTTGAAAGTAGCAGTTTTCTGATTGCAGCCCTCCTGTGAAATCCTGCTTTGTGCAGCTTCCAGCGAGTTTTTGTGGAAACTGGGTTCTCGAAGTGGTCATTAAGCTCTGCAGTAATTTCAGGAGCTGTACTTTGGTGATCCTTTCTAACAATTTGCATAAGAGTCTGACGGTCCCTATCTGACAGTTTTGGTTTTCTTCCGGAGTTTTGTTTCAACAAGGAAGTTTTTCCGTTTTTCTTAAAGGCTGTCATTACTTTCGAGACAGTACTTCTTGATACACTAAACATTTTGGCTGTTTTCATTATGCTAGCATCTGCCATACAAATACCAACAATTTGACCAATAGATCTGTCATTTTAATGAATTTTATTTACCTTTTTCTGATGATATCTGAAAAGAAACAGCAATTTTAGCAAAACATATTAAGCAACACTAATAATAAATCAAAAAGCATAAAAATAAACAAGCTTTTGACGGTTTTATAAATATTCAAAATCATGATGCTAGGTGTTTCCATTATTTTGTCCAACCCCTGTACAATATAGTAGAAATACTATGCACTACAACAGAACATATCACCACAAAACATTGCAGTACATATACAGCAGAATAGTTGTACTACTACTACTGTGTAAATGTGTTTCACTTCAATATTCCAAACAGTAGTGAACACACAATACAATACTGAACATGGTGTCAAGGCTGGCCCTAGGGTTGCCGGCGCCCCAGGCAAGCTGAACTTCGGCGTGTACAAGCTGACGCTCATGGAAATTTTCTTGTCTTTGTCATGCCCTCCTTGGTTCCCCGGGCAGCTGCCAGAGTTGTCAGTACCTTGAGCTAGCCCTGCATATGGCAATATAGTTGTGAACACTGCAGAACTGTAGTGAACGTATCTGAACACAATAACCCTTTTTTTTATTAATAGCCAATACTAACTACAATAGTGAAAAAAATTTTAGTATGCTAACAGGTAACCACCTTAAGTTTGAAAACAAGTTTTATGTTATTTTATTAAATGCTCACCACCATATCAGTATGGAAACACCACAATTTCAGAAAATTTTACACAAAATAATATCTTGATTTATGGATGTTGTCAATCATACCTTACTATAGAAATTTCTGTTGTTTTTTAAAATCCTGGTCAGATCTAATTTGAACACACCAACAATTAATGGTATTTCAGCCATGTCCATCTTGTTTTTTACTCAGGCATGGCTTTTTTATTAAGAAGCTTGTTTCTCAATCATATAGTCTAGGATTTGGTCTCACTGTGTAGCACTTTTGGTGTCTTTGACTACAGCCCTGGGTTGACCAAAGAATTGAGAGTGGATTTGGTAGATGGAAACTGAAAGAAGCTCCTCACTTTAGGAGCAGTCTCCAGGAACAAATTAACTTGTATAGCAAGGCATTACTGTATATGTGTGTACCCTTGTCTTGACATCATGTGGTGGTTGTAAATGAGAATCGTCATACAAGTGAGCATGTCTAGCTATAGGGAATTATACCTTACTTGGAAACAGATGATGGTTGCAAGAGAAAGGCATCTGGACATAGAAAATTTGTCTCAACAAATTCTATCTGACCCGTGCAAACATGGAAAAATGGACACATGATGATGATGTTGACAACAATGACGATGATGTTGTGGTGCATGCATGTATTTGTACACAATAGCGTATTATCCAAAACCTTCCTCTATCTTTTTAAGAAGGTAACATGTGATTTGATATTTCTAGCAGGTTAAGCAACCACATACAGAGTTCCTCTTTGGTTTTTTTTTTTTTCTGACAGAGAATCACCAATGTGGGACACAGTATGACAGTCAGGTATACTGTAATCAAAATTCTGTCTAGTCTCTTTTTATATCTACCAATCAATGGCGGATACATTTTTGTTAAGAGGCTAAATGTAGCACTTGAGGTGCTCTGAACTAATTTTCTACAACTTTCAAAATGGTAACTACATATGTAAGTCTTAGGGCAATCTAATATTAAAGAAAACAAAAATCCAAGTGGTTAAAGTTAGAATGCAGAAATACAGCTAAAAATTGGAGAAATAAAGAGCAAATGAAAATCAATATAACAGTTTCATTCCAGCAGCTTGCAAAGACTTGAGGTAAAATTCCTGATAATAGTTAACTAATGCTATAATAATCTGGTTATAGGGCATAAAGAAAAATTTAGGATAGTTTTATGCAAGAAGGATCCCAAGTGGCTGTGTGGTAAGCGGTGTAGGAGTGGCTGTGTGGTATGTAGCCTGCTTACGGACCACATGGTTCTGGGTTCAGTCCCACTGTGTGGCACCTTGGGCAAGTGTCTTCTACTATAGCCTTGGGTCGACCAAAGCTTTGTGAATGGATTTGGTAGACGGAAACTGAAAGAAGCCCGTCGTATATATGCATATATATGTATGTGTGTGTGTGTATATGTTTGTCCCACCAACATCGCTTGACAACTGTAACTTAGCGGTTCGGCAAAAGAGACCGATAGAATAAGTACTAGGCTTACAAAGAATAAGTCTTGGGTTCGATTTGCTCGATTAAAGGTGGTGCTCCAGCATGGCCACAGTCAAATGACTGAAACAAGTAAAAGAGAGTATGATATCTAAGAATATTGACTCGCTGAACATTGTTTTGAATTAATCATGCATTATCTCACATTTGATTATTTTTTAGAAAGGCATTGTAGAATAGGTGTGAGCGGCTGGATTTGGCTAGTTTGACTTTATTAAACAGGTGGAATATTTGGGCCAGATATGGCTGCTTTAAATGCTAAAGGACTAAAATTTCGTGTTAGTTTATGTCCAGATATGGACATACCAAAGACAAAGTTATTGCATTAAATTCTTGATTACTTTCAACCTTAATTGAACAGAAAGGGCAGTGTATGGAAATAAGGTAACAAAAGAGAGTTAACTTCAAGTCCTTTCCAGTCTAAAACTGATAAAATATATATCTCTAGTCCATTAATGAAGCAGAACTACCTTAGCTCTTGAACACGATGAATCATAAAAATACTAATTTCAATACAAAGAATAAAAGAATAGAATATTATCTCCTACCATTTCTAAAAACTTAAGAAAAAAAGGAGTAAAACTGAGGTAAATCACTTTCAGCCAAAAGTCAATTATTATTTTTAATAAGCATAAGGGTTGTATACATATTCAAGCTTTTGCGTATTTTGTTAAATTAGTATTCAGTGTTTTCTTAATCTTTTGCCCCATGGCAGAAATTCCAGTATCTGCTTGTTTCTCTCTGGCCTCTTTATTAAAAAAAAACCTACTAGTAACCTTGTTATTGTTATTTAACTCTTTAGCATTTAAGCCTTAGTTATATTGGGCCCAAATATTCTATCTGTTCTATGCTCAAACTGGCCAGATCCTGCCTCTCACACCTACCCAACAATGTAAAATTCTCAAAATAAGCAATCACATCATTGAAATCTCAAAGCTACAAGATAATGCCTTATTAATTCAAAACAAGCATCATCATCATCATTTAGTGTCCATTTTCCATGCTGACATGGATTAGACAATTTGACTGGAACTGGGGAAACCAGAGAGCTGCACCTGGCTCCAGTCTGTTTTGGCATGGTTTCTGCAACTGGATGCCCTTCCTAATGCCAACCACTCCACAGAGTGTACCAGGGTCTTTCATGTGTCACTGGGTGCCTTTTATATATTACTGGCATTGACCATGACTACGATTTCACTAAGCTTGATGTGTATTTTCAAGCACAGCGAATCACCAAGCCTCAGTCACTTGTCATTGCCTTTGTGAGACTCAACATCCTAAGACAATGTGAATAAATAAGCATTATGCTTGACAGAGTAATCTGAAAGCTAATGGCTTAAACCCCAAATTAGTAGTCATCAAGCAGATTCATGAACAAAAGCATTCCAATTGTGAACATCTTGTCTTTTTTTACTTATCAAAGATCACATTGTCCAATTCATCCTTCCCTTTTCTTGAAACAGTAGCTTGTGATTTGAGGGAGATTTCACAGCTATTTCTACCAAGTCAAACATAGAGATTGCTAGGTCATCAATACTATCTGCTGCCTTATTATTATTACTATTATTATTAAGTTAGCGAGCTGGCAGAATCATTAGCACGCCAGGTGAAATGCTTAATGGTATTTCATCTGCCACTACGTTCTGAGTTCAAATTCCGCTGAGGTCGACTTTGCCTTTCATCCTTTCGGGGCCGATTAAATAAGTACCAGTTATGCACTGGGGTCGATGTAATCGACTTAATCCGTTTGTCTGTCCTTGTTTATCCCCTCTGTGTTTAGCCCCTTGTGGGTAGTAAAGAAATAGGTATTTCATCTACTACTACGTTCTGAGTTCAAATTCTGCTGAGGTTGACTTTGCCTTTAATCCTTAATTAAGTACCAATGAAACACTGAGGTCAATAAATTCACCATAAATTTTAGACCTGGTGCCTTCAGGAGAAAGGATCATGATTATTATTATTATATCCTATCCTCCAGTTAGTATCACCAGCAATAATGAATCAGAAATTCCCTCCCAATGACAACGTTGTTATCTGATGTTTTAATGACACTAAAACTCCAGCGAAGACTCCACTTCCCATGGATGACTTCCAATTTTATTTAATTCCTCTCAGTACAAATGCCATTCTGCAGTGACTTTTCCTGGAAGTCTCATATTCTTTACATGACTAAAATTAGAAAACATTTTAGCTGTGATTATTAGTTAACTGACAATGCACCTCCCCACTTTCCATCATACTGACCAACTCAATTATATCTCCTAACCTTATGAATTATGGGCAAATGACCTTATCTCTACAATATGAGTTAACCCTTTGTCATTCAAATTACTCAATCAAATATAATAGTTATTTATTCACATTGTTTTGAATTAATCCTGCAATATCTCATAGCTTCAAGATTTCAATGATTGCTATTTTTAGAATGACATTGTAGGATATGTGTGAAAGGCTGGATCTGGTCAGTCTGAACATAAAACAGGTAGAATAGTTTGGTTGGATATGACCAGTTTAAATGCTAAAGTGTTAAAAGCTTACGCTTTGTCCTTTTTTTTAGGTTAAATGCACTTTGAGAAGATGTTTTAGTTTTGTCGAGAACATGACAACTTCTTTAGTGCTGGTGCCACAATTCACACTTAGAAGATACACTGTAAAGATGTCAGGAAAGACATCCAGCTATTGAGACCAATAAAAATTAAAAAAACAAACAAAAATGAAACATGGTCCTCAGACGTATCTAGGCGAGCAGTAGCTTACAATAAGGATTGGTGTGGAGCATGACAACCTTTCCAACCCATGCCAACATGGAAAGCAGATACAAAATGATGATAGAATAAAATGGGGTGGGGGGCTTTAACCCTTTAGCATCCAAATTGTTCTGTCAAACATATTGCTTATTTATTCAAATCAGTTTGAATTAATCATGCATTATCTTGCAGCTTCAAGATTTCAATCATGTAATTGTATATTCTTAGTACGATATGGTATGGTAAGTGTGAGAAGCTAAATCTGCTCAGTTTAAACATAAAACATGTAGAATATTTGGGCCTGATATGGCCGGTTTAAGGGGATTATATAATATCTGTAACTTTATATATTGATATTATGTAGGAACAAATCAACAAGAATCTCCTGTTAGAGTTCCTGTTATAATTTTGTTCAAATTATTAAACTTAAATAGGACACTTTAATAACTGCAATCTTGGATGTATTCAAATTGAAAGAGTTAAATAGGTAAAAGAAAAAATGTTTCCTTGTATTAAAAGTAGCTCATATGAGAGGAACTCAACTCTGCATTGCAATCCAGTTAAAACACTCACCAATTTTATAGTGCTGCTCATAGCAGTAAAGTATATTAGCTGGTAATATCCACTTATGAATAAGGCAATGAACTGGCAGAATTCTTAGTGTGCCAGGCAAAATACTTAGAAGTATTTAATCCCTCCTTACATTTTGACTTCAAATTCTGCCTTTTATCCTTTCAGGGTTGATAAAATAAGTACCAGCTGAGCACTGAGGTCAATTTAATTAACTTACTCCTTCCCCTGAAATTCCTGGCCTTGTGCCATAATTTGAAACCAATATATACTTATTGGCCATCACACATATGTGTGATGGTCATATGAACCAACTGAAGCAAAAAGAAAATCAAAATATTCTAAATTATTTATTGAATTAATTTGAACAACGATCACGAGGGTGATCGTTGACAGAGTGGCTAACCGGCTTCCATGCCAGTGGCACATAAAAGGGCACCATTCGAGTGTGATCATTACCAGTGTCACCTAACTGGCACTTGTGCCCGTGTTAGTAGGGTGCCAAGAGTACCATCCGAGCGTGATTGTTGCCAGAACAGCCGACTGCCTCTGTGCCGGCGGCACGTAAAAGGGCACCATTCGAGCGTGATCATTACCAATGTCGCCTTACTGGCACTTGTACCGGTAACATGTGTAAAAAGATTTGAGCGAGGTCATTGCCAGTACCGCCTGACTGGCACGTAAAAAGCACCTACTACACTCTCGGAGTGGTTGGCGTTAGGAAGGGCATCCAGCTGTAGAAACTCTGCCAGATCAAGATTGGAGCCTGGTGCGGCCGTCTGATTTGCCAGCCCTCAGTCAAAATCGTCCAACCCATGCTAGCATGGAAAGCAGATGTTAAACGATGATGATGATGAATGAACTGGTCATTTAGAGATAAGTGTCTTGGACATGGACATAATACAAGGAACATGACATGAGCTGTTAATCTCAGAGGCTTATCTACTAACCCCAGTACCTTTCAAGTAGAGACTGACTCTTCAATACAGAAGACAGGTTTAATACACTGAATGCTGTGATCCTCTCAGACTTATGATTTGACAATGCCATCTTTTATATATGAGGCTACGTATGTGGAGAGGACATTTTTATGACTTTGTTAGACTAACTCTATCATTCATGATAGACTGGTTTTGTTAATCATGATAGTAAAACTGGCTCTATCAGTTATAATAATTAAACAAGCTTTGTCAGTTGTCAAAGTTAGACTGGTTCTGTCAATCATCATCATTTACTGTTCATTTTCCATGCTGGCATGGGTTGGACAGTTTGATAGGATCTGGTGAGCAACAAAGCTATGTTGAGCTCTAATGTTAGCTTTGACATGATCTCTACAGCTGGATGCCCTTTCTAACACCAGTCACTCTACAGTGTGTACTGGCTGCTTTTTTTATATGGCACCAGCACTAGTGGGGTTGCCAAGTAACTAGCAAGACAAGAAAAGAACAGACTCTGTCATATGATAGTTAGACTGACTGTCAGTCATTACATTTAGACTGGCTTTATCAGTCATGATTTGTTAGATTACAGTATTTTCTCCATCATAACTAGACTATATGACAATTACATCAGCTGTCAAAGAGCCTGATGCTTAATATTAGGTGTTTTCAAGAAAGGTTTACCAGTACAATGTGAGAGTGCATGGCCTATTGGTTAGGGAATTGCACTCACAATCATCAGATTGTGGTTTCAATCCCTGGATCGGGTGGTACATTATGTTCTTGAGCAAAGCACCTCATATTGCTCTGTGATACACCATGTATCTGTTCAGGCAATGTTGATTTGATGGAAGGAGTGAACTAATGTACAAGACATACATCTGATAAATAAATCATTCATGCAGGTTGTTCAGCTAGAAATTGCAGAACGGCCTTTTTTGGACTATCATCATCAACACATGTACAGTAGATTACTCTATGACAAGCATCTCTCTCTTTGTCCACCAGTTTTACACTGACTGGACAACAAATGTGCTTCAATTCAACCAATACTGAAGACAAGTTTAATATACTGAGTGTAGTGTTTCCCTCAGACTTATGATTTGGCAGTGCACTCTTTTATACATGAAGTTATGTATGTGGAGATGACATCTTTATGACTCTGTTAGTGTTAGTTGCAATAGTTAAACTAACTCTATCACTCATGATAGACTGGTTTCGTTAATCATGATAGTTAAACTGGCTCTATAAGCTATAATAATTAAACAAGCTTTGTCAGTTATCAAAATTAGACTGGCTCTGTCAATCATTGTCATCATCAACATTTAATGTTGATTTTCCATGCTGGCATGAGTTGGATGATTTGACAAGACCCAGTGAGTGGCAGAACCACACTGAGCTTCAGTGTCAGATTTGGTATGGTTTCTTTAATAAGTTGCCTGAGGTAGCTGGGTAGGTGACTGATACTATCTTCCTAGCTATGTCCCAAACTCAACCAAATCCCACAACTCCCTAGTGATTTAGATGCAGATTGAATTGCAAATGTGCATGTAGGTGAGGATACTTCTTATGACAACACCTGAAGAAGTCACTATTATCAATTGAGATGCAATTGCTCAATTTGCATCAATGCAAAATATCTCATCTCCAAAACAGCAAAGGATCTGCAACAGTTTCTAAAATCCTCCAACCTACCACTCTTCATCCTTTAGCATTCTGTCAAATGTAATACTTACATATTCACAATGTTCTGAATTGATCATGCATTATCTTGTAGCATCGAGGTTTCGATGATGCGATTGTCTATTTTTACAACATTGTAGGGTAGGTGTGAGAGGCTAGATCTGGCCAGTTTGAAAATGAACCAGATAGAATATTTTGGTTGGATATGGCTGGTTTAAATCAAGATGACCCACTCACTGATAAAATTATTATATTTGCTGTCTGTTTTGCTTATGATAGCCTCAACACAGTAAAACTGACTGACCAGCTAAGAATAGCAGTCAAATTTCCATCAAGTCATATGCTACTATCTTAAAAAGGAAAAATGATATGATCTAGTCATGAGACTATTCTTGAAGATAATGACAAAACAATGAAAGAACATGCATGATGTTCCAAAGTATAAAAATGTCTTTGGTTACTTCAAACCAACTCACTCTGATGTACTTTTTATTATCCTTAAACAGTTCACCTCAAGAGCTCTCATCTTCATCAACAATCTTGTCTCCCAACAGAGGATGCAACCATATCTATGGGAATATAGCTCCCTACCCCCAACCACATTTCATCCCTTAACACCCATCATTTCCTCTGTCATCTGGCTTTCTCAGTTATTGTTTCTTCCTTTCCTACTGTCGCCACCAATCATCTCCTTTCTGCACCTTCTCTCCCCTCTCTATGCTGCTCTCCATCATCAACTCCTTGCTTACCTGCTATTACCCTCAATGCCCTCACATATTTACTGCAAGCCCTGCTCTCAAGCTTTTCCTATATTTCTTTCCATTTGCTACAATTACCTCATCCTGTCCACTCATCCAGTCCAACCCTCTACATCACCTCACTTATTCTCAGAACTCCTAATGTCCCTTGAGGGCATGTCCTAACACATCTTTGCCATCCTCTCTTTCACTATTACTCTCCAGCTCCCCTGTCCTTTGTTTTCCTGCTGGGATACCCATGTATCTGTGTTACAATGAGATACCCATATCTGTCCCTTCTATGCCTTAAATTTCCCACCTGGCAAAAAAAAAAGAAAAAAAGCTACTCACCCTCAACATTACTCCCCCCCATCCCAGTTGAGGGATTTTTGTCTTGCAAGGTACTCGACCCTGTTGGTACTACATAAAAAGCACCCAATATAAAGTGGCTGGTGTTAGAAAGGGCATCCACCTGAAGAAACCATACCAAAACAGACAATGGAATCAGGTGTGGCTCCTTCACCTTGCCAGCCCCTGTAAAACTATACAACCTATACCAGCATGAAAAATGCATGTTAAATGATGGTGACAGTAGTGTGCCATATTGGATCTAAAATACAGTCAACAATCCCTTTCACTGAAGGGTGATGGAAGTGCATGTAAATAACCAACTTCTTTATTACCTTTCCAGTGTTCAAAAGCATAGGTCTATCTACAGATCAGATTTCTTACATTGTGCACTAATGGGACCTTGCTTTGGAAAACAGAGGAAAAAATAATTCAGCTGTTCTTAACATCATAACATTCAATTATGTTGACAGTATCTTTACTTCAAGATGAGGAAATCAACAAAACATTTTATTGCATTCTGCATAGAAATATCATGGCAAAGCTGCTCCTCTCTCCACAATCCAAATATAAGCTCTCAAAGCTGCAACAAATGCTAGAACTCACAATTTCAGACATGATCCTTTGTGGTGATTCTACATTGTCAAAACTGCATTACAAAAGCTAAGATTACTTTTCAGGGGAAGAAATATATCAGCTCTGATTAGTCGCTGAGCATCTTAAAATTCAAGTAAAACCCACAGATGACGCCAGCCACCACCATTTAACATTCATGTTTCATGCTGGGCTAAGTTGGATGGTTTGACAGAATGTTGTGAGCCCAAGGATTGCATCATGTTCCAGTGTATACCTGGGCATGGTTTCTACAGCTGGATAACCTTAATGCCAACTACTTTACAGCATGTACTAGGTGCTCTATTTTTTTTGTACCACCAACACTAATGAGGTTGCAACTTTATGCTAGGTGATGAGAGGTAAAAGTTGAAGAGAAGGGAACACAGCAGAACAGGTTTCTTGCTGCAGAGGAGTTACATGGCTACTCACATTTTAGACGAGAAGATGGGAGTGGTTGAGCAAGAGTTAGGGAGCAATAAAAATAATATGTGATACCGAGTTCGAGTGGACCTTCATACAATAAGGTGGATAGTAATAAATGGAACAAAGGGACCAAGAGTAATGGAAGGGTAGGAAATGACTGACAGTGCAGAGCAGCAGAATAATAATGATAAAACAGTAGACAGGAGAAGGACAAGAGAGGGATGATGTTGGGGAGGTTACATGAGTGAGATGGGGAAGAGAGAGGCAGGCATAGTGCATGAGATAAATAGTTGTGGGAGGAGAAGAGATAATTGGTGGGTCAGTAGTGGTGAGGAATCAAATAATTTTGATAACATAAGAAGGCCATCTAATTAATTGGCAATGATCCACTCATCACTTCAACCACTGGCTCATTGATGTGCTGTCTCTCTGCCTATCTTCTTTGAGCTATCTATACACTCTTTCTACTCAAACTCCCCTATCTCTCTTCCTCCTCCTAACACCCTTAATGTATCTCTTTACTCTCTTTTACTTATTTCAGTCATTTGACTGTGGCCATGCTGGAGCACCGCATTTAGTCGAACAAATCGACTCCAGGACTTATTCTGTGTAAGTCCAGTACTTATTCTATCGGTCTCTTTTGCCGAATTATGGGGACATAAACACACCAGCATCGGTTATCAAGTGATATTGGAGAGAAGAAACACAGACACACACACACATATATACGAATGGCTTTTTTCTGTTTCCATCTACCAAATCCACTCACAAGGCTATAGTAGAAGACACTTGCCCAATGAGCCATGCAGTGGGACTGAACCTGGAACTATGTGGTTTGTAAGCAAGCTACTTACCACACAGCCACTCCTATGCCTATCTGTCATAAATCTGCACAAATCACTTTGTCCTATTTTTTCACTAGATGTGAAAATTGAACACATCAATATTAGTAAGGGGGGGGGGTTGGAATGGTCACAGGCACCCCTTTCCCTCCCCTATCTAATAAACGCAAAGTTGCTGAAGAATTCCTGGCTTTGGATAAAAGAAAGTACAGGAGGATCAGTTAATTTTGATTTTATTCAACATTCTGCTCTCAGATTTACATACTTATTGCAGGGGTCCATCAGTTTTTTTAAACCCTGTAAAAGAACTCGGAAAGTTGGGCCTCCAACTAGGCCTTTTGCAATACCCTTAAAGCCAGGAACTTTTCAGCACTCGCTCATATATAAAAAATACTAGAATAATGCTCATGTATGTATACGGAGTGGTTCAGCCCCCACCTCCCACAAACATATTCATCAATATTCTACAACCAGTATCAAACTGTGGCCACTTTCTCTTTTGTGCATACAGCAACTGGCTCTCCATTGAATGAACTTGTCAACTCTATATAGCACTCAAGTCACTCAATAAACCAGTTTCTTCAAATCCTCACCAGAATTTCTCACTTTCCATACTACACTACACAACACATTTTCCTAATCTTTCTCTCCTTTAAACCACTAACTTTCCAACTTCTTTTATTCTAGGAAAGTTCCAAAACACCACTGACACAATTCCATCGCACATTGCAACATACCACTCTCAACCAGCCTGCCAGAGACATGGGTCAGAAACCCATATCTTCACAATATATCATCATCATCTAACATGGATCAATTGGAATTTGTTGATTTCATTTTTCACAGTTGAATGCCCATCCCATCACCAACCCTCACCTGTTTGCAAGGAAGTTAATATTTCCCCACAGTCAGATATGTTCTCACAAAATATTGGAAATGAATGACATTGCTTGTATGACAGTGATAATCATTTAACAACTATCACGCAATGTCAGAACAAGGAGACACAAGCACACACTCAATGGACCTTTTTCAGTTTCAGTCTACCAAATCCACTCACAATTCTTTGGTTGTTCAGGGGCAATAGTAACACATGCCCAAAGTGCCATGCATGAGAACCATGTGGTTGAGAGTGATGAAGTTTGTTTCTCAACAACATGATCTTAGGTTCAGTCCTATGGCATGGTACCATGGGCAAGTCTACTATAGACTCAAGTGAACCAAAGCCTTGTAAGTGGATTTGATAAACAGAAAGTGAAAGAAACCTGTTGTGCATATATATCTTTATCTTTTACTTATTTCAGTCATAAACACACTAACACCAGAATGATGAGTTTGGAAAGCAAGCTTCTTACCACAAAGCTACACCTGTACCTAACTATGTGTGTGTGTGTGTTACTGTCTCCATGCCTTGACTTCATGTGATAGTTGTAAAACAAATGTGGCTGTCGTTCATTTTGAGTCTTCTGTCTAGCAATGGGTAAATACCCACTTACTTGCAAGCAGGTGAGATATCTCTGTGGAATGGTATCTTTAACCATTATCATGTCCTGCTTTCTATACTGGCATGGACTGAACTGAACAAGTCTTCTGCTTTTCAACAAATCATCACTCATCTATACCCTGTGTTGTCATTTCATGACTTCCATTGCAACATGTACTTTTTACTGTCAGCACACAGCCCTTTTCCAGCTAACACTCATCATCCATACATACAAGCTATACCAACAAAGGAACCTTTACAGTTGCTGAAAGTGCTAGAAGTAAGAGCCAAATATCCCATTCAGCTATTCTGAAAAATGAAGGACATGTTGAATTATATAGCTTTAAATATACAAAACAAGGGGATAGTCATGACTGGAATGCCTTTGATCGTAAGTCTGCTTCATCAAGGATGGCCTGGAGCTAAATAATAACATCATCACATGTCCATTCTAGCACACACCAATTTCTTATATACACAGGCTGACAACTTTAACCCTTTAGCATTTAAACTGTCCAAAATATTCTGCTTGTTTTAAGTTCAAACTGGCTAGATGTGGCCTCTCAAACCAACTCTACAATATCATTTTAAAAATTAAGTTACCTCATCAAAATCTCAAAGCTATGAGACAATGCAGGGTTAATTCAAATGAATGTGGATAAATAAGCATTATTTTTGACAGAATAATCTGCATGCTAAAGGGTTAATGCCCAGTTGTACTCCCAGCCAAGTGTCCCACCTCTATTTGCTGCTTACTTTCAACCCTTTAGTGTTTAAATTACTCAGTGAAATGTAAAACCTATTTAGTCATGTATTGTCTCATAGCTTCGAGATTTCAATGATGTGATTGTCTATTTTTAGGAAGACATTGTAAGGTAGGTGTGAGAGGCCAGACCTGGCTAGTTTGAACAGAAAACAAATAGAATTTTGGGGCCAGATTTAAAAATCCCAAAGATCATAGCCAACATGCTTCTCACCAACCTCCACAGATCTTCCATACTGAGTGCTGTCTCACAATGTACTACAGTATACTTTTTATTCAGAGACTGCTATACAGTATGACCAAATGATTAAGCTTGCTTCACAACTATGGGGTTCAGGGTTCAATCCCACTGCATAGCATCTGGAATGTCATTTTCTGTTTTTTTTGTATAGCCTTGAATTAACTCATACCATGTTAGTGAAATTGCATAGAAGCCTGTTGGATGGATTGTACCTATGATTTAAAAGGTACAGTCTTGTCACAAACTATGCCATGCTGATTTTGTCTGAGCATTACAAATAAGGATACAAAAGTCTGTGGAATGTTCATGCACTTACACACTAATTCATTTGATATCAAACAACTAAATCTTCATTGCTGAAACCAACAGACATCAATTATTTTACTATACAATCATAACTTCGACTTACAAGTCACCTGGGTAACAGAAACTATCTACCACATTCAGTGAAGCACAGACTCTGGGCTTTGTTGCGAGGTTGCTTCTTACTAAACCACTTCTACACATGACATCTGAAGTCTTAGTTTCGTGAATCTACAAGAGATCTCACTACACTCTGTACACCCATTACTTGCAGTGATTAAAGAAGTATTAAGGTTCCATCTAATGGTACTGCTATCTGTTATAACTATTTATTACTTTATTGTTTTCCATGTTGAGCTTTATACCTTTCAAATCTAGACCATTCTTTCAGATTTGGAACTTTTTCTGCAGTTCTGCAATGATAACTAGACCAGCAGTATATAAATGTTTCCAAGTCATGATGAACAAATATCAGAAATTTTCTTTCAAATTTAACAGTCAATATCAGACCTCTCTAGTTGAAGATCCTCATACAAACATCATCATTATCAAATACACTTCTTACAAATGGTATGGTTATTGGTACTGGTTAGCAGAAAGAGGGTGGATAGGCTAAAGAGATAAAGAACTGAAGAGAAAGGTTTGAAGCAAGTACAAGTTTTTGATGAAATAGTGTTGTGGAAGTAAAACTGGTAGTATCAAATGGATTTAAGAAGAATGTGAGGGCTACAATTAGCCAATCCAAAGATGCAGATATATTCAAGTATCAACAGAAGATACAGAGGACACAGTTTGACAATGAGTAAGTGTTAAAATGTGATAGTTTTATGTCAGTAGTGAGTGTACTTTCTCAAGATGTGATTAATTTTCTAATATAGTAAATAGGGTTGGAGAAGTTTCTGGTTCTGTAAAAAAAAATCTCAGCTTTTATAATTTAGTCTTCAAATATGTTGGGTTCACAATGATAAGGCGCAGGAGTGGCTGTGTGGTAAGTAGCTTGTCTACCAACCACATGGTTCCGGGTTCAGTCCCACTGCGTGGCATCTTGGGCAAGTGTCTTCTACTATAGCTTCGGGCCGACCAAAGCCTTGTGAGTGGATTTGGTAGACGGAAACTGAAAGAAGCCCGTCGTATATATGTATATATATATATGTATGTGTGTGTGTGTGTTTGTGTGTCTGTGTTTGTCCCCCTAGCATTGTTTGACAACCAATGGTGGTGTGTTTATGTCCCCGTCACTTAGCGGTTTATAATTAATAAAGTTTTTCCCAGTTCTTTACATTAAAAATTTTGCTGACCTGTTCTTACATCACATAGTTGGTTTTCTACTGGTACCAATTTCTTCTCCAATCAACTTCCCATATTCCTTTGATGTAACTATTAACCACTTCTTGTCACATAGGTCCTTTCTCTTAAAAACTAGTTTACTTACATTAAACTTTTGTAATGGCTTGACACTCAAACAACAATACCACCAAGCTCATCCAAACTTTATGGCTGATCTGCATCCGACTACCACTTTCTAATTTATCACCTGCAGATTTCCAAAACTGGAATCAATGCAGATATAGTATATTTTGGTCTTAGCCTTCAGAGTTGGTGGCTAAGGTTTGACCCTGCCTCTGCCATACACACATCAAACAGAAACAAAATTCCATGGCTCTGACAACTTTATTGAAAAAGCAATTACGGATCTATTCGGGATATCGACAGCATGTTGGACCCAAAGCCTGTATCGTAACGTAGTGCAGCAATCATCACAAGTACACACACAAATCTTGCATCGTCTTACCGTTTCTCAAGAATTATTATCATCATATATATAGAAAATGAAAATAGGTGGAGTTGTCCAGTTGCTGATAATTCCCTTGCTACGACCATTCCGTTACACACAATGTTCAACTACGGTAAATCATAATAACGATGATAGAAAGATGGAGAGAATAAAGATGGGAAGTAACAGAAGAAAAACAACAAAAAAGTTTTATAATGTAAAGAAAAAGTTTTAAAAGAGGATTCAAAGTTTACTATTTAAGATGATGGAATAGCATGCATGTGTAATTGTGAAGTTTGTGAGAAGTAACGCGGGTATTTGTGGAGTATGGTATGTGTATTGTAAGAGTAACAACGCGCGTGTGTATGTAGCTTCAGTTGACCATCACAATACACAACAAACTAGCACCATTTACTCAGTAAACAACATGCAAATTTAAAAACAGAATAAGGTAGGACCAAAAAATATGAAGATGATTTACTTTCTCAAGTTGGACCCTAATTTAAAGATGCCACCGCGCGCCTGAGTGTTTGTGCGTGCGTGTGTGAACGTGTGAGTGAGTGAAATAATGAATGTGTGTGTGTGTTTCAACAGAGAACAGTGGATCCTTATGAAATCTTTCTAGTGATTAATCATTCTCGAAATAAAATCGTTACTTTGAAATAATGTGAGACAACCGTGTAATGATTGTCCCAAGAAGAGCCGGAGAAAGTTATCAAATTGTTTAAAGAAACATGTTTAATTGTGGAATCTCCAGGCAGCGAGTTGCTGGAGAAATATAGACTTTTTATAACAACTTATCAATCAAAACAAAAAAAAAGAGAAAAAATTATATTTATTGGACAAATCTTAAAGACAAACTGTTTGGAAAATACAATCAACTACATAAATACTCAAGTATACATACATGCACACACACACACACACACATGAACACACTCAAACTATGCGTGTGTTCATGCGCGTGTGTGTGTGTTGTTAACTTGTTTACTTTCAACAGTGGAGATAAAAGAATCAATGAGAAGTTTTAACTTTGCACTTGTTTATTTGTTTAAGAAGAAGGCAGAACGCTAGAAAAGTCCTTCGGATAGAAGTGAGGTGAGATATTAAGAGAAAGTCTGGCTAAGAAGAATTAAAAAAAAAAACACGAGGAAACCGCACGAAGTTGAATAAAAAGCTGTTCGAAAGAAATAGTTACGGCTGAGAAATCGTTGATTTACAACATCAATGGAGAAGCTGATTATTGGAGAAGTGGTGAATAGGATGGATAACTTCAAAGTGTGATATGGATGAATTGTCAGAAGAGATAGGACAGTAGAGAGTGTTTTGTTGGTAGAGACAACAAAAAATATAGAACAGAGTCTGGTTCCCAGTCGATTGTTTCCAAAATACTCAAGAAATGACAAAGAAAATGAATGAAAATAATTCTTACATTCCCAAATTTTGTTTTCTTCAAATCTAGAATGACATCAGAAGAATCTGTCTGTGGTGATAATTAGATGGGAAATCGAAATTCTTTCGGGACGGAGATTTCTGTCTTTCTTCTTAGTTTTACTAAACAATGTTTACACCTTGCTGTGTTTAGTTTAGTTGACTGATTGACGACACTTCAGACAACGATCAGTACAGAAAGAAAGTACATTTGAAAAAGAATACGCATGAGAATATGATGGTAGTACTTACTTGGAGAACAGAAGAGGTGTTTGGAAGAAAGCCACACTAAGTTGGACAGATTCTATAACAACTTCACGTAAAGCGCCATTTTTCGTCAAAGTGAACTTAGAAAATATTGAAACTTACGCATGCGTACAGCCATCGTTTCAAACAAAGCTATGTTGTTATTTTTAGCTTTAGTTTAGTACAAATTCAGGGGCAATAACCTTGAATGATTGAGTGAAATTGTGTCATGGATTGGCCTCCCTTACAACTCTCACTTTAACTTACAAATCTATCTAAAAAGAAATGGATGAGGTTACATACCATAACATCAGAACATATTCCAAACACTATAGAAGTCAATATAGAGAATATTTAGTCGAAAAATACATAGAACATAGGAATATCTCCGAAATTTAAATGAATTAAGTAATTCAGTCACTTGAAATATATTTTTATTTTTGTGAATACTAGGTAAGTCAACCCTTGAAAAACCTCCGTCATTAAATAATTATTAGCCAATGTTGGCTGGTTAATTAATTAATATATCATTCTTAGAGATAATTATTGCAATAAAGCAAGCAAACAATAAATTTCAGCTTGAAAAAGTCCTTGGAAAGAAAATGCTACAAACGTCTGAGAACTTCTTTGGTAGGGGATAAGATGGCTGAATTGTCAGAAGAAATAGGAGAGTAGAGTGTTTTGTTCGTAGAAACAACAAAAACTGTTGTTTCCTCGTGTTTTTCTAACAAGACTTGCTCTTAATATCTCAACTAATTTATTCTAAAAGTTGTTAATATCTTAAATAGGAGCAGTAATCTCTAATAACAGTTCAGTGTATTGAGTGGAGTGATCTTCACCATGGACCTTTCATAAAATAGTTAATTGATAAAAGAGGGAACGATATTACAGATATATAATTGGGTTACACGATTTCACTTTTAGGGGGAGCAATTTCTGATAGCAGCTCTAAGTATAGTAGATGATTTCCTTCACGGACCTTTCATAGAATATTTTAGTAATAAGGGAGGGGAAAATATTAAAGGTATATTAGAGATTTCATGATTTATTACTTTATGGCAAAAATAAATTTCCCAAATTAGTATTTAAAAACTATATAAATATAGCAAATTTTAAATCCATTGGAACAAATTTGAAGTTGAAAAGTGAAAGCCAAACAGAAAAGATTGGGGAGTTCCCCAATTTTGATTTTACAAAACGGTTAATGAAACGCTTGTCTTCAAAAATGAAACTGAATCTTCTCAACGAAGATCTGTATGTAGACTATGGTAGATAAACGCAGCAGCTGAAATAGCTGTCATTAATTTTGTCTTGTCTATCAAATACTGTTTGGTTGTTTATTTGTGTTAACTGTTACTAGACTGTTAAAGCTATTACTGCAAAATTATATTTTTTGTTTCGGAGGTGTACTTGTCAGGCAAGTAATTTCATTTGGGAATCGTGTATTGAAACAAAATTGATTGCAGCGTGGAAAGCACATTCTAGCCATTCGAAAGCATGCAGACCATTAACTTCACTTAACGTTGGTTATGCATCAAAATTTTCAGCGTCCTGGTGGTCACTGATATGATTTCACTGCACAGGATGCAGTGAAATTATGTTAGAGAACAGATTACAGTTCGTGCGTCGAAAATTTTGATACGTAACAATAAACTTTAAGTGAAGTTAGCAGTCTTGGTGTGTTTTGAACGGCTAAGATGTGTCTTCCACATACACATTTTCATTTTATGTACCCCACGTTTTGTGTTGCCTGTCTTCCTATTGTCCCCTCTTCTTTTAGGCTATATACCTGTAATAAAGATACAAAGATGCTGCAAACCGTATATTTTTAATGTTCTCCGCAGCTTAGATATTTCGTGAAATACAAACACTTGAAATACGCGAGTGTCTTTTCCTATCAACTGTTAAAAACAAATTATCAAACTACATACATTAACTTTATATAAATTGTAATTCATGATAATGTTATCTTTGTCTAAGTAGGCAAGTTTGCTTTAACTGTTAATGCTACTGTTTTCTTCTTGAGATGATCTTACATATTTTATTTATTTTTTGCAAATAAAAAATTGCTAGAGTTGTTCCCCCTTACCTAGTCTCTAGGTTTCATAGCTTCGCCATGCAGAGATTCATTATAAGCTAACAAAAAACATTCTTGTTTATAACGGTGAATTCTACTTACAAGTGACCATTTTACAGCAAAGTGGTTTGTGGTCATAGAGAGTTATTGCTGTTGCATAACACTCAAGGTAATATAAAGTTCATGCAGGGTAGGACTGACACTTGATCAATTCAGGTAACTCTGTTTAATTTTGCGTATTTATGAAAATAGTCATTAAAAATAACCAGTTCTTGGCATCGTAATCTCATCGATTGAATAAATTCGTGGATTATAGAACACAATACAATTTCTTAGAGAGTATTTTTATTCTTTACTGAAAGAGAAAACTTGGTAATTTTTTTTTGCATGCGTAAAAACAAAAGACATGTGAAATGACAACTAACATGGGAGATACTAATTGCATTAGTCCCATTAGCAATTTAAATTATCTTACACAAGTAATTAAACATCTAAAATGGTTTATTGTTAATAAAATTACCCTTTTTCTGACTATCAAAGCTCATTTTTAAAGTTCATTTTGATCTTGACCATCAAGTTTCATATTCATACTAGATTCAAACTCAAAAACTCCTACTCTTGGGTAGTAATGCTCTTATCCGCTGTCAGTAATGCTAGTACATTTAAAGACACATTTTTAGGCTATTTAAATTCATTTTTCTAGTAAAGACAGTCATATCTGAAGCTGATGAGAGGACTAAACTAACTGGGTTTTAGCAAAAATAAAAACTGCTTCTTTGATTTTTATAAACTTACAATACAATCCTCTATCAATTACATTCTGTTGTGATATATTGTTTCCATTTATCATACTAAATATGTTTTCGTTAAGTCTTTTCAGTCTTCCTCTATTCTGAGCCTCCGGTTTTTCCTTTGCATAACCTAAAATGTTACTTTAAATTATTAAAATGTAATAGTAAGTGTACTTAAGGTGACAAGTTGACAGAATCAGGCAAAACGTTTCACCACATTTCATTCATCTTTGTGTTGAGTTCAAATTTCACTAAGGTTGACTTTGCTTTTCATCCTTTTAGGGGTCAATAAAATAAGTGCTATTTGAGCACAGGGGTGATATAATTGACTTACCCACTCCCCTGAAATTGCTAGCCTAGTACCAAAATTTGAAACCAATATTAAGTGTACTTTAGTGGTATAGTGGATAAGTATTAAAACCCTTAATTTAAAAATAAATGTTTCCTAATTAAAATCTCATCTGGTACTATGTATATATCCAGGTTTAAAACACCTTGATGCTGATTGGATCTGGTCTTCAATTGAAATGTTGTGTAGAGGTAAAAATTAGATATTAAAACAAATGTTTCATCACTAAAAATTTTGGTAACTGTATGAAAATAGTCTCATACTTTTTACTATTAGATTACTCTATTAAATGTAATGCTTATTCATCATCATCATCATCATCATCATTTAGCGTCCGTTTTCCATGCTAGCATGGGTTGGACGGTTCAACTGGGGTCTGGGGAGCCCGAAGGCTGCACCAGGCCACACATTATTTTGGATTGATTTTGCATTATCATGTAACTTCAAGATTTCAAAGACGTGATTATTTAGTTTTAGAATGACAATATTGGGTACATGTGGGAAGTCAGGTCCAAATTTGAAAACCAAAATTAGATAGAATATTTGGGCCAGATGTGGCCAATTTAAATGTCAAAGGCTTCAATATAATTTTATTTAATCTGCTTCTCAAGATCAAAACTCATGACCTTATAAGACCATCTTAGACGAGTACGATCAACATGTGAAGCTGATAATAAACCTGAGCATCAACAAATCAAGAAAAATGTGAGTGGTCAAAATATTTGCAACAGAACAAATTCTATTAAAAGCATCCAAAGATTAGGTGGTTGTGGATACTAAACTAAGCTTAAATCAATCTTCAACTTGAGTATTATGTTTTGCTAAATCAAATTTATTTCACTCATTATAAAGATCAACTTATACAATATAATGCTACATCTGTAGATGGTTCTTAATAATAGTGGTTACTTGTTTAGGTACAGCCAGTAATTTTGATGGCAAGGTTAGTTGATACCATCAATCCCACTAAACAGGTACTTTAGTTTGTTGCCCACTCCTCAAAGGGATGAAAGACAAAATTGACTTTGGCAGGATTTGAACTCAGAATGTAAAGAGCCAGAAAATATACCCCAAAGCATATTTGTTGTACAAACAATTCTGCAAGCTCAACATCTTCATGGTTCTTTAAAATATACTCTCTTCATGTCAAGAATTTTCCCTGAAAAATGGAGCCATTGTGAACATTAGATCTTTCCCACTGTATGTGAGTGGAGGCTTCTGTTAATAATTGAGTCATATACTTGGAATTAGGTGTCCTTGCAATTCAATTTCAGGATTGATAAAAATCTGAAAACTGTTTATAACAGTTTACATTATAAAGTTGTTGTAATGAAATTGGAGCTTTAAATCCATTTCAGAACATACAAATTCCTCACAATTTACACACATCAATGGCATTCATGTTTCAGCAAGACCTGATCACCTTCCTCTCTTATTGTACAGCTTATGATGCATTTAAAATAAAGTTTGAATCAATCTTAACAAGTTTGTCCAATAAACCGCATTAAAAACAGGGGGAAATAACTCTGGCAGACTAAAAACAATTTCCTTTGATGAATGTATTATCCAAAGGCAACCGAACCTGTGAATAGCAAAAAGAACGGTTGAAAAATAGCACATTTTCATAAATAATATTATTTGAGGAAATGATAATTATCTTTTGATTAAATGAGGGTTATTTGTTTAAAAGTGAAGCTCAAAACCCAAGCAAGGCCTTTTCACACTAGCACAGCAACACTAGTTAAATTAAATTCATTATAAAACCAATTCATATGACAATATTAATATTTCCTAATCTATCATATTCATACCTATATGGAGGGAAAGAAATAAGCATTTAATATGTAAAAATTGATCTTAAAATGTGTTTTTTTAATGTTTAAGATTCACAGAAAAAAAGCATGTAATTCTACATCAGGTATAATCAAGACATTCCAACCATGATCATCCCTGACTTAATTGAATGTCTAAAATAATGTGACCCTAGATGCACATTGTGTCCTTAACTCTCAAAGCAGTATGGTGAAATTTGAGAGATATTCAGTTACTATTTCGAGCTCCTGTTAAGAGGACACTCAAAAGTTGTTTTTTTTTAATGTTTATAACCTGACGCTTATTAACATTGTTAATGATGAAATATTTCAAAATTTACAATACCAGGTTTACATTGGTCAAATCTTAAACTATCATCAAGTGCAGTGCAGCTAGATGTGTATATAGCACAAGACAAAAATTTGAACAAAGAATCCTTATTTCTAAGCTAAGGATAACATTGCTCTTATCCACTAACACTTGTATATCTTTAAAAAGATTAAGAATATAATTACTACTTGTGGGGCCTGTGAATATTTCACGGAATTAATGGTAAATTTATTGGGTTATTTCTGAAAACCTGAAAACACTGCCTGTGTTGTGTCTGTATCAAAAGATAGTTGCTCATCTGCTAATCATTGAAAAGTGAAGGAAATTGGAATATGATGATTACTTAATGCACCTTATATACTTTAAGGACAATTTTATAGACTTAATGCACAGCACTCTCCCTCTTTCTCTCTCACCCTTCGCTTTACCCTCTGTTTCTCTTTGCCTTTCCCTTCAACTAATCACATAAAAGTGTTACTGATGGGCTAAGTAATGGAGAAAGAAAAAATTACACATTTCACTCACTACTAACCTTTCCCTCCTCCTTAAGCTAATCATGTAGAAGCATTACAGATAGATTAAGTAATGGAGAAACAAGCAGAATTATGATATTTAACAAAAAAGAAAAGGTTTAGAGAAAATAGCAGTTAAGAATTGCAAAATGAATATTATTATTATATTATAAGGGGTAAGCTGGCAGAAATGTTACAGCATTGGATAAAGTGCCTTGTGGTATTTTTTCCAACTCATTATGTTCTGAGTTCAAATTCTGCTGACAACTTTGGCTTTCATCTTTCAAGGTCAATAAAATAAATACCAGCTGAGAACAAGGGCTGAGGTAATTGACTTACCCCACCTAAAGTCTGCCAGCCTTATACCAAAATTTGAAATCTTTATTATTACTACGTAGTTTATTTTCCTACAGATATCAGTCAGATTTACAAAATTCTCTAGGGGCACAAACCTGAGGGGAGGAAAGAATAGTTGATCATATCAATTACAAAACATGACAGATATATTTTATGGACCTATAGAAAATTGCAGAAAGTAAAAAAAATTTTTTTTTTAATTTAACCTCAACAGGATTTGAACTCAGTGTGTAAAGGGGTGTAATTAAATACAAAGTATTATGTCTGATGGTCTACAGATTCTGCCCCTCCTTTGCCCTGATGATTAGTTTAAGAACAGAAATTTCTAAAATGAAAACTACTAAGTAAAACATGTATTTGTGCAATAATTGTTTAAATCATGGTTATACAGGCATAACAAAAGAGTTTTTAAGATCAGATGTTTGTAGAAATGTTGATAACCTAGTTCTCATATTAAATATTTAGAAAGAATTCCAAGTGAGGAATTAAAATCTAGAATTAAAACAGTTCAAAGTAATCTCAGCCAAGACGAAAGTTTTAGTTAGCAAGTAAGATGGCTATGCTTGATATGCAGAAAAGGAATTTGTGCGAAGTTCATATCTAATGAAAACTATGGGTGCACAAGGGATGCAAGTAAAGAAGAAATACTTTGCATGTGGCAGATGCACAACAGGAGTTAGTGGTAATGTACTCACCGAAGGCTCCAGAATGGAGTTTTACTTAAGTGATCTAATTAGCAGAAGAGGTGGCTGTTCTCAAATCACAGGCAAGAAAAGAGTGGAAAAAGTTCAAGGAGCTATTACTTTAACAAAGAAACCCCTTTTCCAAATGAAGGGTCACTTATATGCTTGCACAAAAAGTGCAATAATGCATGGCAGAAAACAGGGGCATTGGATGAGAAAGCTATATGAAGGCTGAAAAGCAAATGAGGCAAGCATGTTCTGCTGGATGTTTAATCCTTTAGCATTTAAACAGATAATATCTGACCAAAATATTCTACCTGTTTTATCTTCAAATCAGCCAGATCTGGCCACTCACACCTACCCTACAATGCCATTTTAAAAATAAACAATCACACCATTGAAATCTCAAAACTATGAAATAGTGCGGGATTAATTCAAAACAATGTGAATAAATAAGCATTATGTTTGACATAGTAATCTGAATGTTAAAATTAGTGTGCATCAACAATGGAGAAAAAATAAGTCAAGAGAAAAAACTGGGTATAAAATATATCAGATTAAACTTTACAGCTAAAAAAGGTAGGTCAACTGACAGACTAAGACAACTCTGGAGGATCAAAATGTCCATGTGAAATGCAACAGGATTTGGAAAGAGGGAGGCAATGTTTATACATGTTTACACTATACACTAGGTCGAATTGTATGCCAGAAAATACCATATCAATGCAATATGTAAGAGAGAAGCTTGAGCTGGTGCAGACACATGATGTGCATGGCAGATGACAATTAGGTAAAAAAACGTGCTAAGCAATCTAAGCAGAAGGAACTAATGGAAGAAGAAAACTGAGCAAGACAAAAAGAATTTTCAAGAGGCTGAATCTCACAAAAATTACAATGCATAGCAACACAAAGTAAGGTAATTTGCTGAATAAGACCAGTTCAACCCCTTCAGAGCATGCAAGTATGGGAAAATAAGACAGCATCATGATAAAGATGAACTGCTCAAATCTAAAATAATTTCTTTAAATGGAGTTGAAAATAGAGTTAAGTATGTGCCTACCAGAGGAAGATGAATGAATAATCTCAGTAATAACAACAAATTTTTTTAAATGTTGGTTTTTTTTATTTGAAATTATGAAACTGAAGGAAAAATATAAAAAGATGAACATATTTAGTAGACAACTTGTTGAACATATTTTAGCTTCAATGTAGGCATCTGTCAATTTGAAAAAGAGAGAAAAGAGAGAGAGAGTTTTCTCATCAAATTGACAGAGTACCATTCTTCTTTTAAATGGAGAATCCACAGCATAACTTATTAAATTTAACACAAAATACCATTTAATGTATTTAAAAAAAATCAATTTATCAGGAACATAAATGTAAAAACATTACAATAGCACAGTTTGAACAATACCATAGAAGACAAAGAGTACAAGAGTAACAAAGAAAAAAATATTAATATTCAGAACCCATTATCAAGTGTTATTTCAAAATGTTAGGAATGACAAAATGTTAGTTTTGTTGATAAGCAAAAAAGGAAAGAAGTTTTAAAATGAGAAATGCTGAAGAAATGAAAGATAAACAAGTTAAGTGTACTTGACAATCACTCAGAGTTCTAAAGCTGAACTCAACAAGGACTTGCTTTTCAAACATTTTCTTACAGAAACAAAATATCCTTTCATTAAGATGTTCTTTCCAAAATCCACAGCCATATAACTTTTAATTAAAAGACTTTTATCATTGTTTTCTAACACATTTTCAATCCACTCATTCTGATAAATGTTAAGTACAAAAAAAAAATGCTTTTTTTTCCTTCTTCTTTGATTTTATAATTTAGATTGAGCAGGGATTCTCTCTCAATAAATTGTCAGCTTAGCAGGCATTCTCCTACTTTGGAATTTGATATGTGAACCTGAAAACAAATAATAATGATAATTTTTAACACAAGCAGAAGTTTGGCGGGGGGGGGGATTATTTTTAATTATATTGATCTTAGTATTTGTCAGGTAACTATTTAACACTTAAGCATTTAAACAGGCCATATCTGGCCCTAATATCCTGCATGTTTTATGTTCAAACTGGCTATATCCTGTCTCTCACACCTACTCTACAATGTTATTCTGAAAATAAGTAATCACATCATTGAAATCTCAAAGACACAAGATAATACAGGATTAATTCAAAACAAAGTAGATAAATAAGCATTACATTTGACAGAGTAATCTCAAGCTAAAGGGTTAATCAACCCAGGAAGTGTGAAAGGCTAAGTCAAACCCAGAATGCAATACAATGTTAACAAAATACAAGATATTTTATTTGGAGTTCTACCAATTAGTACCAATTAATTTTAACTTCAAAAGTAGGGCACACATTATTGGAGACATCCAGTTCATTTGAGTACCAGGAATATCTAAAGAGGTTTTTAGCAGAAAGAAAGAGGGCAATGTTGATCCTTCCAGGATTTGAAACAAAAACACAAAGGGAATGTTACAAGGTATTTCGTATATTAGTCTACCAATACTGAAACTCACCATTTTAATAGTTACAAATCTCTATTACTTACATCTTTGTATCAGCATAGTTAATTGATAAACTCACTTCAACTTTGTCCATTTATGAAACTAAAACACCAACAGATCATACTTCACTTTTGCATTTATCATTCATATTTCACTACCCTAAGCTCATTACCTCTGCTTCCGTTTGAGAGTGTGCATGTGGGATGGTGGGAGGTCTTTTTGAACTTAAAACATGTAATATTGCACTAAACTGGTATATATTTTAATCATGTACAGTATAGGCACAGGCGTGGCTGTGTAGTAAAAAGCTTGCTTCTCAACCACATTGTTCTTCGTTCAGTCCCACTGCACAACATCTTGGCAAAGTGTCTTCTATTGTAGCCTTGGACCAACAAAACCCTTGTGAGTGGATTTGGTAGACAGAAACTAAAAAAAGCCCGTTGCATGTGTGTACGTGTCTGTCCTCCACCACCACTTGACATCTGGTGTTGGTGTGTTTATGTCCCTATAACTTAGCAGTTCAGCAAAAAAGACTGATAGAATAAGTACAAGGCTTAAAAAAAATAATTACTGGGCTTGATTTCCTTGACTAAAACCCTTCATCTTCATGGCCACAGTCAAATGACTGACACAAGTAAAAAAGAGATTAAAATTATTACTTACACTTTCATGATGTTTTAGTTGTAGATGTTTTCACTTCAGCTCGATTTTGGAACGATGGAAATTCAGAAAAAAAGTTTGGAATACTGTTGCCAAAAAATATTTTGCTATTTTTCGATAATGCTTGGTATTTCAATAGTTCCAGATACCGATCAGTTAATTTCAACTACAAATATCACAAATAAATACAATAAAATAAAACAAAATTATTTAGCTGAAAGGAAAACAAAATATTACACATTCATTTTAGATAAAGGAGCAATAAATTATTTTTGTTACAATGCCACAAGACTTACATTAAGAAGAATTATTTCACACCAAACAATGTACTGTTATTAGCCACTTCTGGCTAGAATTAAGAAATATACATTGAATTAGTTCCACTAGCATAGCTGGGGGAAGGGGAAGGTAGTAGGGGCGGTCCACCCTGGGTGGCACTTTTAAAGAGCACCACGGGTCTGCTGTAGGCATTATGTGTTTTTTGTGGGGTCTGAGGGCAGCAAATGGAAGGGCCGCCTTGGGTGGCACTCATTCTAACTACGCTAGTGATTAGTTCCAGTGGTGTATGGTGGTTATTGTATTGGGTGTGCTGCCACACCCAATACCACCTAATTTCAAGCAGGAGTATAACAAAAGTTTTTCATTAAGATTTGTGATTAAATTAATGAGTGAGGTTAATATTTATAATGAATTTGCCAATTTCAACGGGCGTGCAGCGCACACCTAGAAAACCTGGAATATACATCCCTGGTTAGTTTCCTAATACATAATGGTTTCAAATTTTGACACAAGGCCAGCAAGGTTGGGGGAGGGGTAAGTTGATAACAACCCCAGTGCTCAACTTGTACTTATTTTATTGACCCCCAAAAGGATGAAAAGCAAAGCTTAGCAGAATTTGAATTTAGAGCATAAAGACAGATGAAATGCCACAAAACATTTTGTCCAGCATGCTAATGGTTCTGCCAGCTTGCTGCCTTAAGTCTCCCAACACATAATGAGAAATGACATCAGCAAGTCATCTCAGACTTCTATAATTCTTCAGTTTAAACCTTTTACTAAACAGCTTTTTAGTCTTTGCAAAATTTTGTCTTCTAGGAATATTAGAAAATTCTGCCAATCATCTGCTTCTTACATCATTCATTTCACATTAAACTACTAAAAACACAATACATTGCTGGTTTTCACCAACTACAAATTTTCCTTAATTTATTACCTCATTTGATTCAGCCTCTTTTAATGCTTTATAGTATTCTGCATCTGCAAGAAGTTTTTCTTTATTTAAATGTGTAAGAGCTGTAAAAGAAAATGAAATTAAAAATTGATAAAACCCTAGGAAACTGCTAATGCTTAGACATTGAAAAAAACTGGAGCTATTTTTATGAGGTACAAAAAAACAAGAGTGATAAAAATCTGTAAAACCATGAAAGTCTCAAAAGACAAAGATAGGTATATGTATTCTAAAGGTCACTGGGCCTTTCTTTCTAGTAGAAAGATGTCAGCAGCACAATCATGTTAGAAAAACAGAAGAAAGATAATTCCATATGTCTAATACTTGTGGACAGGCTTACAAAATCAAAAAACAACACAGCACCCATGACTTTCAGAAACATCTTTTCACACTCAGAATTTCTGAAGCGTGGAATAAACTACCTGCATCAGTTGTAAGCTGTTGAGACACTAGATCCTTTAAAATTTCCATGCTTCCTGAATTTTGCCAACAGTACACCTGCCATCCCCATTTCTTCTTCATCCCTTTTTAAAAAATTCTTTTATTTTTCTTTAGACTTTTTTTACTGTTTGCTTCATGTGCATATTCTATGTACTTGTTCATGCAGTTTGGGTTACTTTGAGCACTGTATACAATAAGTTCATTATATATATATATATATATATATATAATATATATATATATATATATATATATATATATATATATATATATATATATATATATATATATATATATATATAGAACAATCTTACTTAGAAATGGATGCGTGCGTTCCGTCATATGATAAATTAATAAATAAAACATATGCATATATACATACATATATGTACGTACCTACCTCTACATGTATATATACATGTATATATGGGTACAGGACACCAAAAAAAATGTCCAACACAATGAGAAACGAAAACATAAACACAAAACCAAGGAAATGGACATTTCTTTTAAACATGTAGAGGTAGGTACGTACATATATGTATGTATATATGCATATGTTTTATTTATTAATTTATACACACACAGATGGAACATACATTATAAACAAAAACTCAAATACAATCATTTAACTGTAATATCAACTGATGTATTTGTAATTAATTCAGTGTTTCAGTAAATCAAGATTAGCATGTACTAACTGAGCTTGCTTTGTCTATTTCTGCTACTACAGTCAACAGAGCTTTCCATTTAGATATATTCAAACTAAAAAAGACAAAACAATGCATCCACACTGCTAATGCTGTGTCCCACATGACCATGTACGAGATCCACTTATCCAAAAAAAGAATTACTTACAGACTGTGGCACTACCATCTCGATTATATAGATTATGTCATCCCCAATACTTATTTTATTGACAGGTAAAAATGGCACTGATTGAGATTTGAACTTAGAGAAATATAATTAATTTATTTTTTTCTTCCATTTCCAGTTCATTTTCACTAAATATTTCAGTAATATTGTTACTAGCACAATTTACACAGAACTACTTAAGTGAAATAATAGACTGCAATGGTCTGAAATATGCTGACCATGTTTCTTGGAGTTATTAAAGAAATACCAAGAGAATAATATTTAAATATAAACTATCTTTAACATGTCTCAGTCATTAGACTGTGGCCATGCTGGGGCACTGCCGTGGAGAATTTTTAGTCAAATGAATTGACCCCCAGTACTTGTTTTTTATTTAAGCCTGGTACTTATTCTATCAGTTCTTTTGCTGAACTGCTAAGTTAAGAGGACATAAACAACACACCTGCATTGGTTGGCAAGTGGTGGTGGGAGATGAACACACACAGGCTTCTTTCAGTTTCTGTCTACCAAATCCACTCACAAGGCTACAATTGGCTCGAGGTTATAGTAAAAGACACTTGCCCAAGGTGCCATGCAGTGAGACTGGACCTGGAACAATGGGGTTGGGAAACAAGCTTCTTACCACACAGTCACGTCTAAATCTTAAAATACCCATTAATTAAAATACAACTCCACTGTTATTTGAAAGAATTATTTTTACTAAAATTTCTAAATCAACTAAAGCTGTCCCTCAAAAGTGAGTGTTCCACTGTCAAGGAGAAGAATGGCGTAACTTGAGTAATATTGCTAATTTGAAAAATATTTACAAGACAAAAATGGAAAAAGAGAGAAAATGTCAACCATAGAATAAGTAATAAGAAAACATAGATTCAAAAGACAGTTATGTGAGAGAAAATGGAAAACTAGAATATATTTACATTCTATGGCTGCTATTTTTTGTTCTGATTCTTTTTCCATTATTTTTTGCTCCCAGGTAATTTTTGCAACCATCTGAGATTTTTCAGCCTCTAAATGAAAATAAAAAAATATTTTTAAATCTTTGATGAAAACAAATATAAGTATTTCTATAAAAGTTATGCTTTTAGTGCATAAGTCAATCACACAGAAAATAGCAGTTACACAGTCATCAAGTCAATTACACAGTGTAATACAGACCTAAACTCAATCACCTAGTTAATTAATTATTGTACAGTCAAGTCATTCACTTAGTGAATACCAGTTATCATCATCATTTAGCATCCATTTTCCATGTTGGCATGGGTTAGATGATTTGACTGGAACTGGTAAGCCAGAGAGCTGCACCAGGCTCCAGTCTGCTTTGGCTTGGTTTCTACAGCTGGATGCCCTTCCTAATGCCACCCACTTCAAACATGTCACCAGCACTGGCCACAACTACAATTTCACTTGGCTTGACATGTCTTCTCAAGCACGGCAAATCATCAAAGGTCTCAATCAATTCAATCTGTCAGAAAGTACCAGACTGTTGTAGTCAGGGAAATGAGTACCAGTCCTATAGATAACAAGGCAATCATAACAGTTATACAGTCAAGTCAGTTACCTAGTTATCCAGTAACCAAGTCAATCACTTAATGTGTAGGTGTTATATAGAGACGAAGTCACTTACACAGGAAACACCAGTTATACAGCAATCAAGACAATCTATCAGGAATTAACAGTAACAGTCACCAAGCCAATCGACCAACTACTAAAGTTATCAAGTGAGTCACTGAATGGATCTTCATCATCATCATTGTTCGACCGTGGTCGAGACAATGGAATTTACTATGTTACGCCAGACTTCACGGTCCATCATAGCGTTACGGAGGTCCTGTTGCTGGATGCCTGTATCCCTGGAGATTACATCAGGGTAGGAGAGTGTGCGCCCTCTGGTATTGTGAGTAGATGGCTTCCAGAGGAGAAGAGTAGAAATTACTTCTTTTTCAGCTCTACAACAATGTCCAGCAAACTGGACTCTCCTACCTTTCACAAGAGATGACACAGGTGGTAATTTCCCATATATTTGCATTTTGGTTGGATGGCGCTTCCACGAGAGATTTTGAGCTCTCATAAGGAGGCGAGTGTAGGTTCCATCCAACCGCCTCTCAAGCTTCTTTGATAACGTCCAGGTTTCTGAGCCATATAGTAGAATTGGTTCGACTGTGGCTTTGAATATTTCAAGTTTGAAATCTCTACTTAGATTTGATGACCAGATCTTATGCATGTCAATACAGGCTGACCAGGCCATACCCTTTCTAGTTAGAAAGTCTTTTCCAGATGATGATATGTATGACCCAAGATATTTATAATCAGAAACCATATTTAAAGGCGCACTGTTGAGAGTCTGGATGATGCAATCACTGTTGGACAGGCACTTGTTTATGTATTCAGTTTTGGTCTCATTGAGGTAAAGACCTACACAATTTGAGGCTTGTTCAAGAGATTGTAAAAGAGACTGGGCATTGGAGAGAGAATCACTGATAAGAGCGATGTTGTCAGCAAAGTCAGTGTCTGTCAAGTACTCAGCTGGGTGTCTGGAACTTCTTCTTGGTTTTATTTCAAAGCCCTTGCCAGAGATGGTATCAACTGACATACGTAGCACATAATCAACAACAATGATGAAAAGAAATGGGGCGAGTGTGTCTCCCTGCAGTATTCCGGCTTTGATTGAGAAAGATGATGAGACAGCAAGACAATCCGTCAAAGTACTAGTTACATAATCAATTCAATTATTTAGTAAGTACTAGTTATGTAGTCACCAAATCAATCAATCACGATGTAGGTGCTATAAAATCAAGTCAGTCACCCTAAGTATCAGTTATACAGATATCAAATCAGTGAAACGCTATTAAAATAGGGCTTTTTTTAACCCTTTAGCATTCAGATTTCTGTAAAATGTAATGCTTACTTATTCACATTGTTTTGAATTAATCATGCATCATCTTGTAGCTTAGAGATTTTCATGATGTCAGTGCTTACTTTTAGAAGGACCTTGTAGGATAGGTGTGAGAGGTTGCATTTAGTTGGTTTGAACATAAAAACAGGGAGAATATTTAGGTCGGATACAGCCAGTTTGAGAAAGAGCCAATTGGAGTAATGGTTTCAAATTTTGGCACAAGGCCAGTATTTTATGAAATGGGGTTAATCCATTACAATGAATGCCAGTGCTCAACTGGTACTTATTTTATCAATCCTAAAATGTTGAACAGCAAAATCAACCTCAGTAGAATTTGAACTCAGAACATAAAATGCTGGAAGAAATGATGGCTAAGCATTTTATCTGATGTGCTGGTACAATTAAGAGTCAGATGTAACTTTAACACTTCAATTTTAGACTACAGTTAATAACTAGAAAGCTGAATAGAACATCTAAACTTGTCACAAGAGATTCTTTAACTTAGGATTTGCATCAAAATTACTAAAATGTTACAAGTATAGCTACAAGCACCATCACCACCATTATCATCTGTCTTACATCTACTTTTTCATTCTAGCTACTGGAGAGGACATTTCAATGCAATGTATATGATCTGATACTCTTCTATACTAACTACTTTAATCACATCTTACAATATGCAAGTATATCATATAACTATTTTAAAAACAGGGATACACATGACAGTACAAATTAAAAGTTGCTTCAAAAAATTATATTTACCAATAACAGCCTTTTTTCTTTCTGTTTCAGCCTCCTTTTCAACTACCTTTTGTCGTGCTTGAAAAATTAAAAGTTTAGTCTTTTCTGCTTCCCTGGAAAAAGCACAGATTAAATTAATTGACTCAAATATAATTTATACCACATATCGATTCTAACTGATGGAAAGAAATGTTTAATAACTTTAGAGTCCCCTTCAAATACATTAGTGTCTACAGATGAAATACAGTCAAAATGATAAAGTGTTGCTGGATTTTTTATTTTTGTAGCCTTATTTATTGTTGATTTCCTGTGCATATTCTATATACTGTTCATGCAGTTTTGGTTACCTTTTCTGATGAGTTGTGGTGCACCTGAGCACTGTATACAATAAGTTCATTATTATTATTATTATTATTATTATTATAGTCAGAACACAAGTGTAGCACTTATCTTTTCCAAATAATGATTTACTGAGACAATTTAAAAGAGAAGTTTTACTTTCTCTTACACACACCATTTTATCATAGAAGAGCACTGCTACAAATTCAACAGAGAAGTAGATTCCTCATCATCATCACTAATTTTTAAATTCTATTCTCTACTGTAGATTTCTTCTACTAAATCTCTGTTGATTCTGTCATCTGTGAGAGGTTTGAAGAAGTGATATTCAGGGTATAATTCAGGCGAGGATGTTCAACATTTGTAGATGAGAGGAACAATACAATTCTACAGTAAGGTAAAGTTTGCAAACAGTTGTGGGTTTTTTGTTTGTTTTGTTAGCTTTCCAAAAATAAGACCATTGCCCTTTAGTAAACATTTCTGAAATATGCTACAGACAATTTGGCTGTTTAACAAAAGCTTCGGGAGTATCAATCTTTCATTATATTTCATTATACCGAGATGTTACCTGCTTTTTACTTGAGGAAGCCAAATTGAATTACTAACAAGTTTGTGGATAAAGTTTATGGCTATAAACACTAAAAATTATTGGATATAGAAAATCCAGAACTTAGTGAAATTCTTTATTTCATAATCACATTACTAAGATTAATTCACCCACATTTATAGATTATATTCAACTGAACAATATATTTACATTGCTTCATAGTTACGTCGAATACTTTCAGGTATTTTTGGCTTGGTTACTCGAACAGCTTGAACCAAGAGACCCTCAGCCAGTTGATCTAAGTCTTCTTGTAGAGCCTGCTTTAAGTTTTCATCAATTTGATCTGGAAATAAACCATTGACAGAATTCTTAATTCTACATGTCAAATATAAATTGAGAAGGTTTTAAATTTAATATTCTAACAAGATTATGATTGTGTGTCCTATTAAATTCATCTTTAGAGATAAAACATTGACTTTTGAATCTACACTTACATTGCATCAGTCTGATTTCTGAATGACAGAGTGTGTCTTGTGCATGGCTATGTAGAGAGTGTCAGCCTCTCTACATATCCAGGCACTAGGAACCTTTATTCTTCAACTAAGGATATTAATGCTCTAATCTACTAGGTCACTGGTGCATGTAATATTGGTTTCAAATTTTGACACAAGGTGAGCAAGTTCAGGGGGAGTGGGTAAGTTGATAACATCAACCCCAGTACTCAATTAGTACTTATTTTATTGACCTCAAAAGGATGAGGGGCAAGGTTGGCCTTGGTGGAATTTGAACTCAGAACATAAAGATGGATGAAATATCATTAAGCATTTTGCCCAGCATGCTAACAATTCTGCCAGTTCACCGCCTTACTGCTGCATGTAATATTGCATATTACAATTGGAGACAAAATAACTGAAACATAATGTAGATGTGAAATATTAAACATCTGCTATATATAATGATGATGTGTGGTTTAGTGGATAGGGAGTTGTATTGACAAATAACATCATTGTGGTTTCAGTGCATTGTGTTCTTGAGCAAAACACTTCATTTCACATTGCTTCAGTCCATTCACCTGTAAATGAGTAACCCTGCAATGAACTGGCATCCCATTCAAGTGGAATATTGTGATCTTGGTCAATTATATGTTATGGAAACTGGGTAACCAACCCTCAGTCTTAGGACTTGTGACAGTAATGTCCAGGAGAGGATACCTTCATTTTATGAACACCATTTCACTTCGAACATATAGACGTGATATTGAAGTTTTCCAGTCTTATTACTCTGCGTAATGTGACTTTTGTCTTTGGATAGCAATTGCTATTTCCTACTTGCGGACTGCTAGAAATTATGAAAATGGGCTAATATTTCCTTCAAACTTTGCTTTTGTTGCATTTATTCAAACCTCTAAGAATTCCTCTCAACACACGGCTATGATGCTTCCCAACTACTCCTGCTCAAAGATACACATATTGTCAGACACTAAGGGACATGCTCAAGTGGTTATGGTCAAGCAACTGACAAGCAAATCTGTGGTATTGAGTAGAATATTTGCTATCATGATATTTCTGCTTCAGTAACTCAGCACTGAATCTGTCTAAAACATAATGGAAAATAAGTCAGTTTCATAACATTGATATCCAAGTCACAAAAGCGAAGTCTGAAAGGAATAGTAGTCATTTCCTTTGATTTCTAGATAGAAGCAAGTAGGGAATAATACTTACTGACCAAAGACAAAAAAAAATTTTAATTTTGTTACAGTGTTATTGGTTGAGTGAGTGTATATTTCCTGTATATTTCCATATATTTCAATTTCAGCACCTCACACACAAATGACTGATTACATAACAAGTAAAGAAAACTCTACTTAACACATTAACTGCCATTACTGGAACTTACCGGTGACGCCATGTATTTCTGGTCACATTGCATATTGTTTAATTACAAGGAAATGTAATTTTTTTGACATTTTTACAATATTTCATAATTAAACTTCAATACTTAATACTCGTGTTATTTCAATATCCTCCAAACCATGTCATAGATACAGAATAAAATATTTTCTCAAATTATGAAAATGTACCACTGGTGGTGCACATGGCAGTTGTGTGAAGTTTGTGATGAACCACCAGTGGTACATATGGCAGTTAATGTGCTAAATCTATCATATGTATCCTTCAAACTGTGTAGTTCACTGTTCAACCATCATTACAGCAGCTGTGATAGATTAACTATGACAACATCAACTTACATTATCATAACAGAATTCTCAATTTGATACATAAACATTCATAAACTTACCAAACAAATCAATATAAACTTCTTGCAAATTATGGACACTGCAAAACTGATTAAGCTCATGATGTATTTTGTTATAAATAAGGGTTTTGTCGTAATCTGCTGTGTAATTTTTAACAATATCATGAACTGAAAATAAATAAAAATGTTTACAAATATAAAATAATGTTGATTTTTTAAATAACAACAACAATAACATCAGTTTCAAATTTTGGCAAAATTTTGGGGGAAGGGTAAGTCAATTACATCAACCTCAGGATGAAAGGCAAAGCTTACTTCAGCACAATTTGAACTCAGAATGTAAAGATGGACTAAATGCCACTAAGCATTTTGTCGGGCATACTAATGATTCCGCCAGTTTGCCATCTTAAAAAAAAAATACAAAAATAATATCAGCATTTTTTCATTAAATAATTATAACAATTTAGATGGAACTAAATGACTATGATGTTTCAACTAATTTTTGGTCAAAACAATTCTAAAAAGAGAAATGATTTCATAAGGCAAGTTCAATAACAACAGATATTCCAAGGGATCAATACTCATTACATACATGTAGATAAAGGGTAAAGACCCATTTTGGTCATGAATGACATTGAGAGTGCAGCGAGAAAGTTACTCACCAAGGCACAAGTCTGGGCAAGGTTGATTTTGAAAGACCAGCAGTCACCCATGCATACCAGTCTGCTCTCTCCATGCCACTAATGTTATCCAAGGCAAAGGCCAATACAGCTTGACACCACAACTCATTTCTACAGCTAAGTAAACTGGAGCAACGTGAAATAAAGTGTCTTGCTCAAGAACACAACAGAGTCTGGTCCAGGAATCAAATTCATTACTTCATGACTGTGAGCCCTACACTAACCACTGAGCCATGTGCCTTCACTTAGATATGTAGATATATGTAAATCAATCAGTTTGGGGTTATATCATGTATTTAACAATGGGATTAAATAGAAATTAGTTTTAGAAAGAAACAAGTATACAATTTGCTTGCTTTTACTCCCTAAATCATTTAAGAATTTAATAGATTCATATATATATATATATATATATATATATACACCATATTTACTTGTGTATAAGACACATCCCTGATTTAGTGTTAAATCTTGGTAAAAATTTTTACCCTTCATATTCAAACTTGATATCAATTTTGCCTTGTATATAAACCACATTCCAGTTCTTTTCAGTTAAAATCAAGGATTAAATAGTAAGACTTATATATGAGTAAGTACGGTGCTAACTGTAAAGAGTAAGTGAACTGGAAGGGTATCCAAAATAGATCTTTACTTTCATTTAATATCATGCTGAATTCACTGTTATGTTGTCTTCACACTATAAATCACAGTGGAGACACATGGCTTAGTGGTTAGGGTGTTAGATTCATGATCATAAGATTGTGGTTTCGATTCCTTGACCAGGTGACGTTATATTTTTGACCAAAACACTTCATTTCACATTGCTCCAGTCCAGTCAGCTGGCAAAAATGAGTAATCCTGTGACAGATCGGTGTCCTGTCGAGGTGGGGAATATATACATCAGGGAAAATCAAGAAACTGGCCCCTGTCAACATGACTCAAGAAGGAAACTTTACCATATTTACCATAAATCACAATGTATATATATACATCAAACTGTTGTAATCACCTACCTGCTGCTATATCCAGTTTGTTAACAACCTCAATGCGGTCAAAATATATCATTACACCACCACTGAAAGAAGTAAAATAAAACATATAAGCTATTAAACTATGTCATCATCATCGTCACCATGTTAGGCCTTGATAACCCCAACTACTGCATTAGCTTAGATACAATCCACATTTAGACTTACCCTTTCACATTTTGCACCTGTATCATAAGCCACTCAATAGATTCAATGCTAATCTCAACAGCTTCAAAATATATGGTCAGTACAGTTCTTATCAACTTGTCATGCACATCTACTTTCCCATTGCTCACCAAATTACAGGCTGTGAAAGCACACCAAAAGCCTTCTCAACATCAACAAATGAAAAGTAAAATGGTTTTACTACACAACATTTATCTCTATCAGAGCTGTCACATAAGTTCTATATTCTGGAATAAATTCTACATCACACTAGCTTGTCTATGACTTTTTTTATGCATGCAACCACCACCATAACTTAGCCCAAGAGCATATCCATCTCTTGTAATTTCCATTGTTGTAGTACATCATTATCATCATTTATTGTCCATGCTCCATATTGGCATTGGTTGGATGACTTGACAGGATCCAATGTGTCCAAAGACTACCTTCAGCACTAATGTTCTCTTTGGCATGACTTTTACAGCTGGATGCCCTTCCTAACACCAGCCCCAACCACTTTAGATCATAGACAGCATAGCTTTTTGTGCCACCTGTACTATTGAGGTTGCCATGCAGTTTACAGAACTATGAGCTCTGGATGAGGTGGGAGGTAGGGGTTCAGTATCATGCAAGGGGACAAGGGTATTGCTCACCAACACAATTTGAACTCAGAATGCAAAGAGCTAGACCAGATATCACAAGGCATCTCATCTTATATGCTCTACCAAATTTTCCAAGTCTCAACTGGTTTCTTTATGACCTTGGACGGATAAAAGGTAAAGTTAACCTCTTGAAGTCAAAATTCAGATGCAGAACAAATATCACAAGGCCATTCTACCTTATGGACTAATAATTCTGCCATTCTACTACCCATACTTAGTTCAGATATATTGTACTGTAAAATTAAAGCATACGGCTTGTCACATCTTCTTCATAAACAAGGTAGGAATTTAGTTCACTAGTTATTTGAGCACTCCGCAAACACACCTACTCTTAACTTAGTTCTCAAGGAAAACTGTGTTAAGGGTATGCATGTTTGCGAGTGCTCAGCCACTTGCACGGTAATTTCACGAGCAGGCTGTTCCGTTGATTGGATCAACTGGAACATTCATCACTGTAACCGACAGAGTACCAGTTATTAATTCTTAAGATATCTCAATAATAATTAAGATATTCTGACACTTACTCTGTATGTTTAAGATACAAATGAAAATTGAAGGACTACTAATATGTATACTACTGATGGTAATGATGTTAATAGTAGTAGTAATAAATAATAACCTAAAGAAAGGAATACTTTACTGGTTCCAGAGAAAGTGGAAAACTAGTTGACTGCAGTAAGATTTGAACATTCAATCCAGTTGCAATCAAACCAGATATTATAATGTATCTAGCCCTGTTTGCAGCTGTCTGCACCCATTCCACTGCCTAAGAATTAAATGATTTACCTTGTGCCACACGGAACATTCTTCACTTCGTCAGTCTGTAAGGTTGTCTGAAACCAAAAGAAGAAAAGACATTTATGAAAGGAAATAAACAAATGACAAACTTGTAATATTTTTTTCTTATCAGTCACTTTATTAAAATTTTCAGCTCAATACAGCTGTGGGTTGGAAGAGGCCCCGCACTAGATGGTTGTATGTGATTAAGGAAGATCTCTGGAGGCTTGACGTGACTGGGCGAGATCTCCGGAGGCTCGACGTGACTGGGCGAGATCTCCGGAGGCTCAACGTGACTGGGCAAGATCTCCGGAGGCTCGACGTGACTGGACGAGATCTCCGGAGGCTCGACGTGACTGGACGAGATCTCCGGAGGCTCGACGTGACTGGACGAGATCTCCGGAGGCTCGACGTGACTGGACGAGATCTCCGGAGGCTCGACGTGACTGGACGAGATCTCCGGAGGCTCGACGTGACTGGACGAGATCTCCGGAGGCTCGACGTGACTGGACGAGATCTCCGGAGGCCCGACGTGACTGGACAAGATCTCCGGAGGCTCAATGTGACTGGATAAGATTTTCAGAGGCTTGACATGATTGAGGAGGATCTTCAGAGGCTTGACATCACCTTAGCGGATGCAGAGGGACTGGTACAGGACCACCAGTGATTGAGAGCATTGGTAGACCTGGTCAACTCTACGCATGATGACATCTCTGGGACCACCAACTTGGAATGACCCCAGCCCCATCAAGAAAGAGCATGAAGCCAAGCCAAACCAATACTTTATAATATTAATTGCACTTGTTTTGGCAAGGGATTTAATCCAAGACGATGTTTTGGACTGTCACCAACCCTCACTTGCTTCCAAGCAAGGTAATATTTCTCTATTGTCAGAATAAGTTTTCACAGCGTCTCTGGTATATTAATATTTCTTCTTTACTGAGCAAATACTGTTTGGATGTCTGACCCATGCAAACATGGAAAAGTGGATGCTAGACGACGACGATGATTGTTGTGATGGTGGTGAAAGTTATTCAAATTACTCAAACAATTCATATAATTGTCAATGTGTACCAACCCTAATCAAGGGTCATGATTTGTTAAAGTTTGAGGTGTAAAAGAAAAACGAAAAGTAAATGAAGCATAGGCTTACCTGAACAGAACGGAATGAAGTAATGAAAGGTAACATGAAGTGGTAGCCTGGGTTACTTGTAGCACACAATAAGGCTCCTCCCTAAACAGGACAGAAATACTTGAATCAGTCAACAAAAACAGCAAAGCAATATATTAACCCTTTAACATTCAGATTATTCTGTCATATGTAGTGCTATTTATTCACACTTTTGAATTTATCCTACATTATTGCATAGCTTTGAGATTTTAATTGTGATTGTTTATTTTTTGACTAACAAAGTAGGAGTGGCTGTGTGATAAGTAGCTTGCTTACCAACCACATAGTTCTAGGTTCAGTCCCACTGCGTGGCACCTTGGGCAAGTGTCTTCTGCTATAGCCTTGGGCCGACCAAAGCCTTGTGAGTGGATTTGGTAGATGGAAACTGAAAGAAGTCCATCGTATGTATGTATGTATGTATATATATGTATGTATATATATATATATATATATATATATATATATATATAGATAGATAAGTATGTGTGTATATGTGTGTCTGTCCCCCCAACATCGCTTGACAATCGATGCTGGTGTGTTTACGTCTCCGTAACTTAGCAGTTCGGCAAAAAGAGACCGATAGAATAAGTACTAGGCTTACAAAGAATAAGTCCTGGGGTCGATTTGCTGGACTAAAGGCAGTGCTCCAGCATGACCACAGTCAAATGACTGAAACAAGTAAAAGAGTAACATCATAGGTAAATGTGAGAAGTTGGACCTAGCCTGTTTGAACATAAAACAAAGAATATTTTGGCCTGATATGCCAGTTTAAATGCTAAAGGGTTAAAACAGAAAAAAAAAAACAGGAAAAAAATTCTTCAGAATTCAAAATTATCAATACAAATACATTAGATTTGGTTGCTCAGAATATTTTAACCAATATACTGAATGTTCAACATCTAAATCAAACATTTCTTCAATTGTTCAACTCTTGGTAAATTCAACAAGTTCTATGTGGTTCCTGAAAATACATCTTTCTTTTATCTTTCACATGTTTTAATAATTGCAGTATGCCCATGCTGGGGCACCAGATTGAAAGGTTTGATCAAACAAATCAACCCTAGTACTTATTTTTAAAGTCTGGAGGTTATTCTATCAGTCTCTTTTGTGAAACTGCTAAGTTACAGGGACATAAACAAACCAACACCAGTTGTCAAGCTGTGTTGGGGGGAAAAACATATGGCACATAAAAAGCACCATTCGAGCGTGATCGTTAGCTGTGCCTTACTGGCACTTGTGCTGGTGGCACGTGAAAAAACAGTCGAGCGAGGTCATTGCCAGTGCCGCTGCACTAGCTCCTGTGCAGATGACATATAAAAAGCACCATTTGAGCGTGGCTGTCACCAGTACCACCTGACTGGCCCTAATGCCGGTGGCACATAAAAGCACCCACTACACTCTTGGAGTGGTTGGCGTTAGGAAGGGCATCAAGCTGTAGAAACTTTGCCAGATCAGATTGGAGCCTAGTGCAGCCATCTGGTTCGCCAGACCTCAGTCAAATCGTCCAACCCATGCTAGCATGGAAAGCAGACGTTAAACGATGATGATGCTGATATATATATATATATATATATATAAATAAATAAATAAATAAATAAATAAAACACACAGAATGGGCATCTTTCAGGTTCTGTTTACTAAATCCACACACAATATATACATACATATATAATTTTACATTTATGTATTTGTTTTGCTAGAAGGAATACATGAACTAGAGAATCACTGATGAAGTCATGGGATGTATGATGAAAGAGCTTTGACAATGAATGTAAAATAATAATAAAGCCAAAGTGAAGACCAAATATATAGTGTGTGTGTTTAATTGGCAAAATATGATCATCCCCAAGTATAACAATATATATAATATTTTATATATATATATGTGAAGACCTGTTGAGGCAAGTGAAAATCAAACCAAATCAAAATAGATGAACATCAATGGAATTTGTATCTTTGTGGTACCAGTGCCGGTGGCACACAAGAAAACCATCCGAACGTGGCCGTAGCCAGTACCGCATCGACTGGCCTCCGTGCTGTGGGCACGTAACAAGCACCATCCGATCGTGGCCGTTCGCCAGCCTCATCTGGCACTTGTGTCAGTGGCACATAAAACCACCATCCGAGCGTGGCCGTCTGCCAGCCTCGTCTGGCACCTGTGTCGGTGGCACATAAAAGACACCATCCGAGCGTGGCCGTTCGCCAGCCTCGTCTGGCACCTGTGTCGGTGGCACATAAAATCACCCACTACACTCTTGGAGTGGTTGGCGTTAGGAAGGGCATCCAGCTGTAGAAACACTGCCAGATCTGACTGGCCTGGTGCAGCCTTCGGGCTCCCCAGACTCCAGTTGAACCGTCCAACCCATGCTAGCATGGAAAGCGGACGTTAAATGAGGATGATACCCTCCATCAGACACCTACCATATTCTGAGCGCCTTGTTTCCCTGGGCATGGATTCACTGAAGCTCCGGCGTTTGGCGACGGACTTGGTAAACACCCACAAAGTTATCAACCACCTCACCAACAACAACACTGAACACCTTTTTGATCTCCATGTGTCTAACACACGTGGACATGCCTACAAAGTCAGAAAACAATACAGCTCCCATGACTTTCGGAAACATTTTTTCACGCTCAGAGTTGCTGAAGCATGGAATAAACTGCCTGCGTCAGTTGTTGACTGCCATGACACTGCATCTTTTAAGGCCCTCATGCTTTCCGAAATCCGCCGAAACTTCACCTGATTATATATACACTTTAGATGAGTTGTAGTGCACCTGAGCACTGTACAAGATTATTATTATTATTATTATGATGATGAGGATATATATGAATTAAATTAGAGATAAAACCACTATTAGGCAACTCAAAGAAGTAAAATAAACCGAAACATAAAACAAAATTAATTAATATAATATATAATATATATATCACGTGATCACGTGACTGACCAGACCATCAGATGTTTTTACACATCACTGGTCACAATGTGTTCGCATTGTTTTAGCCTTCGAATGACGCCACCCCGCTGGCTAAGCAAGCAGGCCAACAGAAGAAAGAGAGAGAGAAAGAGTGGTGAAAGAGTACAGCAGGGATCACCACTCCCTGCCGGAGCCTCATGGAGCTTTTAGGTGTTTTCGCTCAATAAACACTCACAACACCCAGTCTGGGAATCGAAACCGCGATCCTACAACCACGAGTCCGCTGCCCTAACCACTAGGCCATTGCGCCTCCACATAATATATATATAAAATATAAAATTTAAATTATTAAAATTTTAAATTCATATTTTTAAATTATTAAATGAAAAAAATTTTTTTTTATATAACTAACCAAAAAGTATAAAAAAGTTAAATATAATATAATAAGTAAAAACACTACGTACGTTTCATGGCTATAATTCAATTCGAATAACAATTAAGTTTAAATTCAATTGAAAATTCGAATTAAAATTAGATATACTCCCTATTATTATTATTATTATTATATACATATATATATACATACATCCCTGGAGAAAAAAACAACTTTTTTATTTATGCATGATTCCTCAAGGAGTGGCCATCCCCTAAGTTATAGGATTGTCTTCACTCTTCAGTATGTGAGAGTAGATTTTTTCAACTTCTGCCACAACTTGTAGTATTCTTAGAGTTCTAAACTTATGTTTAACTGTTCTCATATATGTTTTCCTTCATATTACTTAGTTTGGTACACATCCTGTGTTTATCACTGCAGTGAAAAAAGTCTTCAGTTAAAAAAAAAAAAAAAAAAAAAAAAAAAATCAAACTAACTGAAATGCAAGTCTGAAGTCTACCTAATAACCTGTTTATCTTTCAGCCTGAATTCACATGGAAATAATTTAGGTGAAGTGGATAAAAATTATACTGATTTTCACTTTAGCTCAACCCACTTTTCACTGATTTGGTATAGCTTTATCACACATGTACAATTTTCTCTCACCATTCTATTTTATTTTATATTTAGTCTTTTCATCCATCACCTTACAATATTAAGGTGTAGTTTACATTACATTAAGAAATTTTCTTTTTTAATATAAAAAGAAAAAAAAATTAAATAGCATTCTTCCGATATCTTAGCAACCTATAAATAAACTTCAAGGAATTTGGTTTTCAAATCAGTAAAATTCAGTTTGTTTTGATTGTGAGTATCTTCTATCTTCGTTCCGGTCTTTGGACTATGGCTATGTTGGAGCACCACCTTGAGGGGTTAAATCAACAAATTGACCCCAGTACTTTTTTAAAGTTTAGTATTTATTCTATCAGTCCCTTTTGCCAAACCACTGTTTCAGGGATGTAAACAAAACAACACTGGTTGTCAAGCAATGATAGAGGACAAACACAAACACACATATGAGAGGCTGCTGACAGTTTCTGCATACCAAATTCACTCACAGACATAGGTTAGTCCAAGGCTATAGTAGAAGACACTTGCCCAAGGTGCCACACAGTCAAATTGAACCAGAAACTACATAGTTGTGAAGTGAGCTTCTTAATCGCACAGTCATGCCAGTATCAGTTTACTCTTTTTGACAATACTGGCTTATTTTTGACAAGGCAAAAGAAATTATAGTTTGAGAAAGAAAACGCAACATTAATGCCTTCCCATCAAACACATATGCACAGAAATATACATATACAGATAGAGAAAGAGAGAGAGAGAGAGAGAGAGAGAGAGAGAGAGAAGTAGCAGATAACAGTAATCTTTGGCCACTATTTGGCCCCAGTTGTGTCCACTACTTTGATTGGTTGGTATTGGCACAATTTATCTCTTACTCTGTCATGCCAATATGCAGTGTACAACCAATTGGAGCCCCTAAATAAGATCATGTGAGACAGCTTGTTCTTAACTCAGTTTGAGCCTATAGTTCCTGATAAAAACCTAGCTACTTCTCATCTCAAAGTCTTTGGTTCCAGACCTTTTAAGGTCTAACCACTGACCACACAAAACACAGCTAGTTCCAGTGACAATGCCAGATGCCCCAAGTTTCAACACAGCACTGTTTGTGAATTACTTCACCAGGGATCAATAGCAAGTATACAACCTGTGACCCAGACAACATTATGGCAATCTCTTTCTTTGTCGCTACCATCTTCTTAATGACATCAACAAAATCTCTATGTATACAGCTCAACCAGCAACACTGCACAGGTTCTAACAAAGCACTGTTCGTGAATTACTTCACCATGGTTAACAGCAAATACAACCTGCGAGAACTCCTGTACAAGTGATCCAGGCAGCAGCTTTACAGCCACAACTTCATACGACACATACCACAACTTCTTGATACAGTATTTCAGTCACCATGTACAATTGACTAAGAACTAGTATTTCTCATTCTTGCATCTATGAACATTTGTCTAACTTCTCATTATAGACTCTTTCACTTTCTCCTTTATTGTTATTGTTATATATACTTAATGCACATGCATACACCCATGCCTATACACACATACACATTGTTCTTATGATGGTATGTCATTTATTCTGTATACATGACGCACACACAGACACACGTTAAGCTATCAATAAAATTTCTCTCTAAACCTTCTACTCGGTTGTGTCTCTCTTTTTCCAACTGGCATTATATATATATATTATTCCAGCCTTCTCAACAGAGTCATTATTAGACAGTATACACCACACTTCACGTACATCTATCTATAATATGGTGACCTGACGTGGAACACACACCACAGTCCACCATCTATAATGGTGACCCTACATAGAACACACACCACTGACCATTTAAATTGGTCACCCCGATGTTCTAGATCACAAGAGAAATATACTCACACATATAAATGGAGAGGAAGAGAATGAGAGAAACATTAAAACAAAATGTCTCATGGCAAACGAGTCAGCATCAAATTGGCTGTGTTAAAACGATTGTGCCAAAACATTTTGCTCCCTCAACTCCAACCGGATATAATCAACAATATTTCACTCTTAGTTTAAAATTTTGGCTCAAGGCCAACAAGTTCAGGTGAGTGGGTAAGTCAATTACATTGAGCCCATTGCTCAACTGGTACTTATTTTATCAACCCTGAAAGGATGAAAGGGAAAGTCAACCTTGGTGGAATTTGAACTCAGAACGTAAGAATGGATGAAACTCCATTAGGCATTTTACCTGGTGTGCTAACAAATCTGCCAGCTGGTCTCCTTAACAATATTTCATTATTAGTAGATCATAGGGATTCAATTACATGTAGGAAATAACTGTCCAGAGAAGGAAATGCTAAAAGTGTTGCATGTGTTCACATTCAATGTCCTTGACCGCCAACCTCTGGTATGAAACAAAAGTGATGCAGCAGCTGATACATAACACAATAACAATTTTACACATATACATACAATTTAATGATACTGAGTTGATTACCATTTTATAATATATTTATACAATTTATATAAAATGTGACACAATAGACATGCAAATTCCAGCATTGTTTATACTTTAGGAGGCACCAAAGCAGTCTCTATGTGGTTTCATTCTACCAGGGTTATGGACATTCAATATGACTGCATAAGTAGAATTTCTGCCACAAACTATGCAAAAATTATAATTAGTTTACAAATGAATATTAATCTACTTACTCTGTAATAAACACCAACATGACCTGCAAGTTGCAAAAAGAAAGATAAATAAATACACTGGAGCAGAACAGAAGAGCAATAGTTTAAAATAAACATAAAACATTCCAACTGATATTAAAATAAGTTTCTTCTTTCAAAATATCTTAATTTTGTATCCACATGCCTGTCTTTTATCATTCTTTATTTAAAAATCTTATGTAATACAGTACATGCAAGCGTGGTGTGGTTTGCTTCCCAGTCACTTGGTTTCTGGTTCAGTCCCACATTACGACACCTTGAGCAAATATCTTCTACTACAGCTCTGGGTGTTAATCAGCCTTGTGAGTAGATTTGGTAGACAGAAATTTAAAGAAGCCCACCATATATATGTACATATACATACATATCCTTCATCATATACAAAGATTAGGGGACATGCCTGTATGCAAGGACAGCCCCAATTTTACTTAGCTTGACATATCTTCCCAAGCACAGCAAACCACAAGAAGATTCAGTCCCTTGTCATCCTCTCTGTGAGGCTCAGTGTCTGAAGTTCCTTTCTCTCTACTTTGTTCCACATCTTCCTGGGTCTACCACTTCCACACATTCCCTCTGCAATTAGAGATTGGCACTTCTTGATACAGCAGTCCTCATCCATATGCCTCAGCGAGGCCCAATTTCTGAAGATCCTTTCATTTGGTCAACCCAGTGTTGCAGTAGAAGACTTTTAGCCCAAGGTACTGCGCATTAAGACTGAACCTCTAACTACATGGTTGGGAAGTGAACTTCTAATCCACACAGACATGCCTGCACATCATCATCATCATTTAATATCTGTTTTCCCCATTGACATGGGTTGGACATTTGACAGGATCCAGCAAGTCACAAGGATATATCGAGCCCCAATGTCAGCTTTGGCATGTTTTCTATGGCTGGATACCCTTCCTAAAGCCAAACAGAACCTATGTAAATGTGTGTATGTATGTATCATTATCATTTAATATCTGTTTTCCATACTGGTATGGGAAAGATGGTTTGACTGGAGAGAGCTGCACCAGTCATTTGCTTTGGTTTTGTTTCTATAGCTTGATGCCCTTCCTAATGCCAACCACTTTACAGAGGGCACTAGGTGCTTTAAGTGTTTAGCATTAGGAAGAGCATCTAGCCATAAAAACCAAGTCAAAACAGATGAATGGAGCCTGGTGCAGCTCTCCAGCTTGCCAGCATGGAAAACGGACATTAAAACAAATAGTAACCTTAACCTGATATACAGCTTAATACCTCCATCTGGTCTTTGGCTGCCTTTAGTAAAGCTTACTTTGTAGTAAGGGCTCAAGCTAGATCTTCGATTTGAGGATAATGTCCTCCTAACAATCTTAAAGACATTGAAAAAAAAATAAAGTCTCATGAGCATTGTCTTTCCTTCTTGTTGCATCAATTAATTGTATTTATATGTATTGATAATTCAGGTGTGGTTGTGCTAAAGACATGCATGAGGACAAAGTAACATGCCTACCTGATCATTTCTATGCAATTACAATCTTATCTGGTAAGTACAAAATACAATTATAATATTTACATAATATTCCTGACCCTGGCCTTCACTTATCTACCAACAGTGGCTCCAACATTTTCACTCACTCTGTAACCTCTAGACACAGCCAGACACTGTGGAGGCACATAGCCTAGTGGTTAGAGCAGCGGACTCGCGGTCGAGGGATCACGGGTTCGAATCTCAGACCGGGCGATGTGTGTGTTTATGAGCAAAACACCTAAGCTCCATGCAGCTCCGGCAGAAGGTAATGGCGAACTTCTGCTGGCTTTTTCACCACAACTTTCTCTCACTCTTTCCTCCTGCATCTTGCAGCTCACCTGCGACGGACCAGCATCCCGTCCAGGTGGGGAACCTATACGCCAAAGAAACCGGGAAACCGGCTCTTATGAGCCAGGCATGGCTTGAGAAGGAAGGAACAGCCAGACACTGACATGATGACCACTCAACACTTGATACCCAGGACAATAAATATCTAAGCCACACACATATATATATATGTATGTATGTGTGTGTGTGTGTGTGTGTGTGTGTGTGTGTGTGTGTGTGTGTGGTGTGTGTGTGTGTGTTGTGTGTGTGTGTGTGTGTGTGTGTGTGTGTGTGTGTGTATATGTATATATATGCGCACACGTAGTGACTATATATAAATAGTGTAAAAATAATATATGTATGTGTGCGTGTGTGTGTGTACACACATACTTCTGAACTACTTCCAATTGACATCCATCCCTCATTCTGATCATCTCTCCCCACTCATATTTACCATGCTCACCCCTGTTCAATAAATCTATCCCCTATATACATCTGACCACCTCCACCCAACGTTTATATCCATCTCGCACTTCCCCTCACACTCTTGCAGCCTTACCCACTCTTCCTGATTTATTTGTATTCACACACTCTTCTATTCACTTTCATGGATATGTTTACCTTGACAGTACATTCTGACATCTCATCAACCAAAATATTTACTTCTCTTTCAGGCACCCCTCCACCCACTCATTTCCTCCCCATGTAAAATGCAAGGTAGCCATGAATTTCCTCCACAACAATAAACCTGTTTCAGATCTTCCCAGCATACTTTTTAACCTCCCCATTTCCTCGCATAAAGCAACTACCCTACCTTCTGTCTCAGATGGGGGGAGGTGTCTTCAGATTTGCAAGTTATAAGGCAACCTTACAGTCTATGACTATATATAAATAGTGTAAAAATTATTTGCTGTAATGATGTACACATAAGATTAAATTCGGTAATGAATTAAAAGCAATGCTAGTGTTGTAAACATTGACTGCAATACTCAATGTATGTTTATTGTTTGTTTGCTGGTTCACTGCGGTAAAGCACCTGAAGGACGATTCTCTCATTGCACTGGATGTTACACAAACACACACAATATATCTCTGATATATACAGGCCAGAATTTTATATGGTAATTTTTCACTTAGCATGTAAAACTCATGTAGAAAATGTAATAAACCATATTCAGTTCTCTCCAAAGGTTACAGTAGAAAGGTTTTTTTTTTAAATTTTTACCAAAATCCTCATTATACAATGTTAAATTAGAAATTGACTTCACAGAACAGTTGATTTCTAAATAGTAGCCATCATCAATGCAAAGGCAGATTCCTTACAATTCACTATCATCTGATGCAACACTAACATCAAAATTTAATTAATAGAAGCACTGCATGGCATTAAGAGAGAGATGTAATTTCAACTTATGAGCATATGCTTTTAGTAAATACATTTTTAGTCTTACTCTGGAAAGTAACAACCAAATTTTTCACAGTGAAACTAAAAACATATTTACTACAACACACCTTCATCAACAGTAACTAATACTTTCTTATAAATGCTTTGTCACCTAAGTCATGCACAAACTATGGTCAATTAAATTCAATGTAATTTAACTATCACAGCCCAAATTTTCATAGACATATCTCAACCTCATTTTGAACAGCTCAGAGATAAGTGTTTGAACAGAGATAGTTACATTACTTGTCAAGTTATAAAGAGGACTAAAACAGAAAAGATTTCTACTCACCTTCTTCAATTCGATGAATAGAGGAATTAAAGATTATAGCAATCAATACAAACAGCACTGACACTGAAATAAATACTCCTTGAATGGCCATTTTTGAGGATGTTCTGAGGAAAAGAAAAAAAAATTATAAAAATTTCCGTGTCTTTCATAATTTCTGAATTGGAAAAAAATAATTTTAAAAATAGATGTTTACACTTTTATATATCTTGAAAATATCCTAGAAATCCCCCTTTTTAAATTCTCTTACTTTACTAAGCCAGAATTTTAAAATTTCTTCTAATGCATGGTTCATGACCTGTGTAGGGCCTCCTAAACTGGTGGAATTAATTGGCGTTGATGTTCAGATTAGAACTTTAGCATTTAAACTGGGCCATATCTGGCCTAAATATTCTACTTATTTTATGTTCAAAGTATCCAAATCTGACCTCCCACACCACCCTACAGTGTCTTTCTAAAAATAGACAATCATATCATCATAAACTTGAAGTTTTGAGATAATGCGTGATTAATTCAAAACAATGTGAATAAATAAGCTTTACATTTAACAGAAGAATCTGAATGCTAAAGGGTTAAATTTCTTCTAATGCATGGGTTTTGATTAGTCTATCATGACATCCTACAGTGTTGCAAGATTTTAAATTTGAATAACACACTTGGCAGTAAAAGTGTTGTGTATCTTATGTATAAGGAAATAAGGAGACATGGTCACAAGAACATTGGAAACCACAGACATAGGGACTGAAGACAGTTTCAGGTTTAGGGAAGAAAGATTATGGGAGGTGTTTATTGCAAAGTCTGGAAGGTGAGACAATAAGAGTAGCAAGAGGAGAAATGAGCATGTCATGTAAATGTGTGTGTTCAGGTAGACAGCCCAGAAGAGAAGAGGCCACTATAGTAGTAGAAGTAGAATACAGAAAGAAACAATGTATCGCTCAGTGATTGTTATGTGTTGGTGAGGTCTTAGCTAAAAAGTCAAATAGCCTTCTAAATGTGATCTAGGATGCTTGTGCATGTTGTAGAACACTGCCCAATGCATGTGAACACTGTGTTAATGACACTTACTTAAACTTTACAGAGTGATCAGAGCTGAAGTGTTTATTTTCTTGTTCTGAAGGTAAGAGCCAGTCTTTGGGAAGTAATTCTTGTAATGTTGTATGCATGACATTTCTATGAGAGAATATCAGTGCATAACTGCACTGGGGAGTGTTAAATGGATTTACGTAATAATTGTTTGTGTTTGTATTGGAGGAGTTGTGTAATACTGAGGCTACCTGACTTTATAGAGAGGTGTGAAGCAAGATGGATATCAATGCAGGATGAGAGTCAAACAACTACTAACAGATTAATAGATACAGTGAAGGAAGTTAGAAGAATGAAGAAGGAAAATTTGTCTCATATTAACTCTTGAGTTTTTGTGGCAGCTATTCAGACAATAGAAGTGAATAGCAAAGAGAGTGAATTCTATATATATGCAAGCATTACCTTTCAGAATGATTTTGAAATACAAAGTATCAGATTGGAGCCTGGCGCAGCCCACTGGCTTGCCAGACCTCAGTCAAACCTATTTCTTTACTACCCACAAGGGGCTAAACACAGAGAGGACAAACAAGGACAGACAAATTAATGAATTAAGTCGATTATATCGAATCCCAGTGCACAACTGGTACTTAATTTATCGGCCCCGAAAGGATGAAAGGCAAAGTCGACCTCAGCGGAATTTGAACTTAGAACGTAACGGCAGACGAAATACGGCTATGCATTTCGCTTGGCGTGCTAATGTTTCTGCCAGCTTGCCGCCTTAAATGGTTTGACCTCAGTCAAACCATCCAACCCATGCCAACATGGAAAGCAGGCGTTAAACAATGATGATGAAAGTATGGTATGGACAACAGGTTTGGGTTAATGATAAAAGGTGAAAAATTTGTGTCTGAGAGATTGATAATGCAGAGGTTGCATGTTAGACAGTGTATAAGATTAAAGCTGGTGTGCTGAAAAAAAGAAAATTGTCTAACAATTTGATTGTTAATCAATTTTGTCTATATGGTTCATGGTGGTAGAAGAAAAGGAGCTGCCAACTCATGGGCTCCCATGAATCACCACTTTGATCTGAAAATCACAAATGGAAATGTCATAAAGATAAGCTCTTGAATTGATGTACTCACTAGTCACAATCTGAATGAGAATAGAATAGAATACAAGATTAATCATCAATGGGGCAGCCTTTTAAGCTGTTATAGTTTCAGGCCAGTGCCATATCATCAACTACAAAACCTTTCTCTACCAATACTTTGGCAAACAGGGAGTTTGTATGTCAAGAGACTGGACCTTTAAACTGGACGCATGGTCTAAATGCTTGCAATAGAGTGGCATTTAAGAGCTAGGTGATGTTAAACTGTTGAGGCTAGGCTGTGGTGTTCTTATGTCATGTCAGTATCACAGAGAAGTTGTTTCATAGAACTCAGAGCCCCATTATCCATGAGGTAGTCATTTGCTGTTAGGAGAGACCAGGCCTCCTAGACTCATAATAGTAACAGAAGTCACATTTCTAAGTTGATTCTCTGATAGTTAATGGTAAAATTATAAGGCTATCAAAAGAGTAGATATTCAGAAAGAAAAAAAGAACAGAGAAAAAGACTGAAAGAAATACAAGTAGAAAAAGAAGCCCATCGTGTGTATATATAGATATATATATATATATGTGTGTGTGTGCCTTTGTGTCTGCCAACCCCCATCACTGCTTGACAACCAGTGTTGGTGTGTTTGCATCCCTGTAACTTAATGAGTCAGCAAAAGAGACCAACAGAAAAGGTACTAGACTTGAAAAACAAGTCCTGGAGTCAATTTGTTTGGCTAAAACCCTTCAAGGTGGTGCTCCAGCATGGCTAGAGTCAAATCACTGAAACAAGTAAAAAAAATAAAAGAACTTATAGTGCCTGAGTTTTGATATTCATAAAAAGTTTAGAAAAAGATCATCCTCAGTGCTAGTAGTGAAAAAAGTTCAATCAGATTTCTGCAATCTTATGCGATGTTGAGAATCTGAGCAGCTGTCCTGATTCTCAACAGAATAAGCGAAATTGGGGATTGCATTTTTTTTTGTGATCCATATTATTATAAATAGAAATAAAACTTTGAGAAGTAAATACATGAGAAAAGACATGTTAAACCAAGCATGACTTGTATCACTAAATAACATAAATAACCAGCTGCAATAGAATAGGACTTTAAAATTTCTTGGATTCATATATGATTTATTCAATCTTTCTTTACTCTATGGTTAATCGTGTATGAAACATTTATATAATAAGATCATACAAATGTTTTGTTTGGGCTTACAGTATATGAAATAATGGTTGATTGGTTGGTTGTAGGAAAGTGTCCAATCAATCTTACTCCATAAAGTAAAAATTTTATAGCCATATGTCAAGTTTAGAGAAAATAAAACGTTTAAAAAAAAAATCAATAATTTTAATTCAGAGTTAGTAACTTAAAACTTTCAAATCTTAAAGAAAGATAGTACTATAATTTCCATCAAAAACAGCACAAAAGGAATTAACATAAAAGGAGGTTTTTAAAATAGAATTCAGTCATACAGAATTTCAGGTAAAGAATAAGAAAAAAATAAAGAATTAATAGATTGATTGTAATAATTTCGGCTTCTGATCAAAACTTCGTGTTGAGTGACAATGTGTAGCTAACTTTAACATATAAGACAACATCCACACAGTGATGTTGCATGTTATTGGTGCATAACCATGTACTTGCGGTTGGGTGTGTATAGTCTGAGTAAAACTGCGGAGCGATATTGTATAGCATTTCAATTAAAATTATATCTACTGTTGTACAAAAGAGTGTAATAGAATGTCAGATGTCAATTCAGTGACAAAATATGGGTCGTACAATTGTGATTAACGTATCTAAAATGCGAATAAATTTTTAGATATAAAACTGCGGTGGGAAGGTTTATAGCTAAAAAAAGGGATCATTTAAACGATATTTATCAATATTCTGATGTTCGGATTATAAATCTGTAACAGGATATTACATCTTAAGTACCTAAAATCCAAAAATGTAATAGAAATGCATTACATAGTTTAGGGTTAGAGTGATGATTATCGACAGGGCCACTGGATTCTGGGAATGGTGGAACGTCACAGCCTTAAATGTGTCTCTTATGTGGCCCTGATTGAAGTGTTGCAACTTTATTAATCAGGTGTTGCTTGGCATCTGCATTTTAACGGATAGTAGGCCGTAGCTATAAACAATTTCCAAACCCGTAAACCACACGCTTTTTGTAGAGCCCAATGAACATATTTTGCACACAAACACCATAAAAGGGAAATGGAATATCATCAACTGTATATATATTTATGTTCTGATCAGCAGGTGTCATGTTCACAAAAACAACGTATTTATAGCCTTACAATGCATTTATAGCCTTCTTCCATTGTTATTCCATGTAATGCTATTTTAGTAAATTCAGGAGGCGTTTAGATTATTTGTACCTAAGACGGAAGGTCCCCATTTACATGTATCGATATTATCGTTCCAAATTCGGTACTTCGTTCATGTGAATGTAGAAAGTAATTGGTATTTTAAAAATAACACCCTAGCCTCTTTATAACAAACTTTCGAGAAGATAGAGGAAAACAGTACATAAGTAATATCTTCATTTGCATACTAAAATATGGGACACACATAAAACAAACAGCAATAACATTAGTTAGTGTTTAATTGGTGTTTAGATAACAATATAATTAACGAGACAACAATAGCAGAAGACCGGTAAACATGAAAAATGTTACAGACGACATAATAGAAAACGGACGTGATATGATAATATTGGGGAGTTTAATGTGACCAATATGTGTGTATGTAGAATATAAATGACACATGGAAGAAATAAGAAATAAATATTTAAAACTAGAGAGAAAAAAACTTACATGTGAAGAGAAATTTCATGTGGTGAGGAGACAGCGGAAGTTATATCCGTCAGCTCGAGTTAAACATCTATTCTGGATTATAGTTACGTAGCACTAACTTACGACAAATTTGACGTAATGACCGAAAATGTTTATTTTAAATTTATATCTTTTCTAGAAATATATATATGACATGTTGAAATAAATTTTATTTTTTATTTTGCTCATGTTTTGTATTAATCGAGTTCACACGGATTGTAAGTTGTCGGACGAGTCTCATTTTTAGCTATAAAACATTTTTTAAACATTTACATCACATCCCTCGAGATGAACTCTACCTTTCATCCTTCCGTAGTTCATAAAATAAGGTACCCGTCCAATTTAAATCATATTCAATTCAACCGAATATACCCTCCTCCCTAATTTGTATGCTATAGCTAATACAAACCCGAAAGCGGAATTTACATATCATCATGTGTTTTATTTATGGATAATGTATACAATATCGGACTGCATTCGAACTAGAAACCTTTATTTTTAAACCGATGATAGTAATAGTGAAGTAAGCGCTGACATACTTGATGTAACGAATTGAGACAATTTAATTAGTAAAAGTTACATCTTCAGAGGTAAAAAAAAATGTCATGAAACAAATTACTAATTGTGAGTTGAAAAAGGTAGGGAAGACAACCTCAGATATTTTAATTACATATAGAATCCAAAGGGGAATGAGTCTCATCTTTAACAGTACGGGGATAACCCCAGACATGTTTTACTCTTATTAGGCCTCATCAGCGAATCGTAATCTAACCATTACAGCAGATCTCACAAAGAGGGGAAGGATATATAGGCTTTTCATGAATGAACTCTGAGTAGCGTGGGAGCTCAAAAGAATAACTTGGACGAAATATTACAAACGGGTGCTGCTTAAAAATTTTTTTTAAATGAGTGCATCAATGATATAGGGAATGTGAAAGACATTATTACAATTATTACAAGATGATGGTAGGGTGTGGTCTGAGGGAAATTTCGTTGCTATTTCGGTAGGTTGAGTTTACCATAAAAAGGATTTAACAAGAAAAGTTACAAAGGCTAGTTCAGCCAGGTGTCAATGTAACTAACTGTAAAAGAGATAGGTGACTACAACAAAGACATGTCTTGACATTTATAACTCTGATATTTCATTCAATACATTAGTACCACAACTTGCTTCTTTAAATATTGACAATTTAAAAACTGTCTTCATGTAATTATATAACACATGATGTTGAGTAGCATGGAGACAATGACAAGTGACTGAGACTTTTGGCGATTTGCTGAGTTTGAGAAGACACGTCAGGCTAACTGAAATAATAATCATTGCCAGGCTGGTGACATGTAAAAAGCACCCATGCCAGTAACATGTAAAAGGCACTCATGCTGGTAACACTTAAAAGCACCTTGTACACTCTGTGAAGTGACTGGCACTAGGAAAGGCATCCAGCCATAGAAATCAAACCAAAACAGACTAAAGTCTGGTGCAACTCTCTGGCTTACTAGTTTCAGTCAAACCATTTAATCCATGCCAACATGGAAAATGGATGCTAAATGATGATGATGATTTGCTAATACTATTCTCGCCATCTTAGAAGCATAACATGCTAACTTTGACAGAAATTGAAAATTGTACTCATTATGATATTTGAAATAAATGTTTACAGAAGCTGGATTTAGATTTCAAATTTTACTTCAGAGAAAAAAAGGCAATAATAACAATAATGTTATAATCTTAGAATTAGTTCAAAGAATAATTTTACAATATGGTCATCTTTCTCATGCCCAACATGTTTGGCTTGATGGATTTTAAAATTACAAAACCTTCTAAAAATAAGAGTACATCATATACAGTTAATTTTTCCCCCCAAATAATCTCCATCATAGGTTTGTAATAAAATACAGTAACATATTTTCTAATGATAAAATGCTGGAAATGAGAGTCACCATGGGACTAATATTGTGGCCATTACTACTCTTTATATCTATTATAAGATGCAGTTATGGCAGTGTGGTTAAGAAGCTTACTTCTCAGCCATGTTGTTTTGGGGGTAAGCTTTGATACTTTCACCCGCACAATTTTCACTAAGAGAAAAAAAACTTGGATATTTTGCATGGAATCAAGTACCCTAACCTCCTAATATGTTGCAAACCCCTTATTTTTGTTTGGAAAAAGGAAGTGGCATATTAAGAGATCACCATAGTTCATTCAATGGAAAAAGAAAATTTCCAATGATTCCAGGATAGGGGCTGATTTCCCCCACTTTTTTTCTGAACAAAAATAAGGGATTTGCAACATATTAGGAGGTCAGGGTACTTGATTCCATGTAAAAAAATCCGAGTTATTTTTTTCTTAGTGAAAATCCTGCGGGTGAAAGTATTGAAATTTACCATTTTAGGTTCAGTCCTACTGCATGACTCCTTAGACCATAGCTTCCCAAAGTGGGCAATTTCAACTTACAGGTGGGCGATGGTGGACTTTCTAGAAAATGGTGGGTGATGTGAACATTTTGTGGGTGACAAAGAATTTTTAGAAATTCAGTCTGCATTTACTTATATCTAGGCATGTCTAGAATAAGGATGCACTTTTATCGATTTGACTACTTGCATGAGACATCCCTTTGTATTATAAAAGCAGACTTGTTTATTCATTGAATATTTTTGTCGCACAGTCATTGAGATGGTTGTCATATTTGCTAAAAATGCCAGCCAAATAGGCCAAGGCTTTAAATCATGTGCCACCAATTTTTTTTTTTTTGGCATAATTGTATGAAGTCCTGCACGTAGAATACAAATTTGCAAATGTTTTCTGAAAACTCAGACAAATAAAAAAGTTATGAGGGGGTTATATGTTGTGCATATTTCTACAGTTTCATATCAAAACACAAGTGCTATTTTCAGGATGTTGACAAAACGACAGCTTTGGAACTGTTTTTCTTGACTGGATGAAAATGATCAAACTTATTACGTTTTTCTGGAAAAAGTTGAATAACTCCAGCAATTTAGCTTGGAAAGGTACATTAATGGGCCAAATTAAAAAAATTTTGATAAACTTTAGTTTTTGAAATGTTTGCAGCCAAATGAACTAGATCCATATTTGCTCCATTAAAGACATGTTATCTGACTCTGCTCTATCGACTTCTTCTTTTCGGGAATACCACACTGCCTTTCTGACACCATCTGTGGAAACCTGTTTTCACATTATCACTTTACTGATGCCTCCAGTCAAGAAAATTTGTCAACAATACAGTAGTGATTATGTATCATCATCATTTAACATCCGTTCTCCATGCTAGCATGGGTTGGATGGTTCGACTGGGGATCTGGGGAGCCAGAAGGCTGCACCAGGCTCCAGTCTGATCTGGCAGTGTTTCTACAGCTGGATGCCCTTCCTAACGCCAACCACTCCGTGAGTGTAGTGGGTGCTTTTTACGTGCCACCTGCACAGGTGCCAGGCGAGGCTGGCAACGGCCATGATCGGATTGGTGCATTTCGCTCCTCAGAACTATCAGTTACCAATATGACTTCTTTGCCATCAAACATTGACCAACGAAGCAATGAAACCTTCACACTTGAAGTATCGCTTTGAAGCAAAGCATTCTGACAAGAAGGACAAGCCGTTATCATACTTTTTGCAATTGAGGTCCTCTTTCAAAAAGCAAACACAAACATTCAACACGCTACTCCAGGAAGCTAGTAAACAGGAGAATGATGGGTTGATTGCATCGTACAATATTCCATGGCTTGTTGCTAAGTCTAGAAAGTCTTACACAATTGGAGAAACATTACTTTGCTGAGTTATCAAAGAGGTTTTGTCATCCATTATACACGAAAACCTGATAACATTATAAAGAAGATCCCACTTAGTAATAACACAGTTTCTCGAAGCAACGATGAAATGGCCAACGATGGCAAACATCAGCTCATTAACATACTCCAGCGTTCTGAATTTTCTATACAAGTGGGTGAGTCGACTGTTGTGGACAATCAATGATGACGGTATATGTTCAGTATTTCAGTGAAGACCTTCAACCTTGTGAGGAAATGCTCTTCACAGAGAAATTGCTGCTTGATTCAAAAGGTGGAACTATTTTTCACACACTCAAGTCTTTTCTTTTTGAACATAATATCCCACTCAGTAATATTCTTGCCTGTGTATCTGATCGAGCCCCTTCAATGATAGGAAGATACAGAGGTTTTTCATTTCTCCTGAAGTGTGAAATTTCCCACCAGATACTAACTGTTCATTGCTTGGCACACCAGCAGCATTTAGTGGCAAACAATATGAATGGTTGAGTGAATGATGCGCTACAGTTAGTTATCAAGATTGTAAGCAAATTGAAGTCCTTACCTGATGGAATTTTCTGTCAACACTGTCTGAGAAATGACAAGGACTATACTAAACTCTTATACCATACCGAAGTTCGATGGCTTCAAAAGGAAACTGTATTTTATGCTTTGTTGAACTTTTCCATATAATCATATCTTTCTTTGAAGATACTCCACTATCCACTTCATTGATGGTTGCAAGATGCGATATCCTTTTTCTTTGTAATATATTCACAAAATTAAATTATTCAAATATGTTATTGCAAGGAAACAGAAAAATTCTCATTGACTGTAAATCATTTACCAATACCTTCACTTCAATACTGGTGCTGTATAAGACTAACATTTCAAAATATCAATTCTATCAATTTCTGTAGCTCCTCCTCCCTCTCATCAAATTTCTTGATGAGGATGCCCCTAAATCTCTGACCATATGAAGGGTTATGGTTAAAATTTCATCAACAGCAAAAATAGATGAATTTTCATGGGGATTATGGCCTCATTTATACCCCCTCACTGTCAAACATATACTGCATTACATCTGTCCTTATGCATAGAATATAATTTCCAAATTTCTTAAATATCCATTCAGTACTTTTGACCTAGTTTTGGATTATAAAAAAATGATTGAAATTTGGGAGTTAAGGCCCCCATTAGTGGGTTTTAGAATCCTCACAAGAAGCAGAAACTTTGGGAATACCTCTTGATGTGTGTCAATTACCTATGGTTGAAATTTCATCAACATTGGAAATTTATGAATTTTCATGGGGGTTCTGCCCCCTTTAAGCTACCTCAAATTCTAACCAAACATACTGCATTATACCTTCCTTTATGCATTGAATCTAAGTTCCAAATATCATAAGGATCCATTCAGTAATTTTGGTCCATGAAATTATATGAAACACAGCATTACCCTTCTCCCTAGGCTTGGATTTTGTGTTCCAAATTTCATTAGTATTAGTGCAGTAGTTTTCGAATCTATAAGTAACACAGGAACCTACATAAAGACATTGACTTTTATATAAGCGATATAAATATGCACATATACATACATGTCTATGTGTGTGTGTGTATTATATATATATATATATACACACACATACATACACAGAAAGATAGATTGATAGGTACAACTGAGTGAGCAAACAAAGATATGAGACACTGCCTTGAAGAATTTTTTGCTGAATGAATCAACCGCAGTGTTTTTTAATATTTTGATAAGCCTGGTACTTATTCTATCAGTCTCTTCTTGTCAAACCAGTAAGTTATGGGGATGTAAATAAACTAACAGCAGTTGTCAAGCAGTGATGAGGGAGAAACACAGACAGATATACATACATATACAATTGATTTCTTTCAGTTTCTGTCTAGGAAATCCATGCATTAGGGATTCACACAGACAGACAGACATTCTTATATGTATGTATGTATGTATGTATGTATGTATGTATGTATGTATTGGTAAAGGTATTAGTTGCCAATTCTGTACAAGACATTGTAGATCTTTAGCTGGCCTAAAATGTCACATTCGATCACAGCACCAGTAACAGTTAAGCTTCGTGCAATGGCCATACTCGATAACAAGGGGGCAGCCATAATGTATGTATGTATGTATGTATGTATGTATTTATGCATGCTTGTATATATGTAAGATAATAGTTTCACTTTAATAGTTTCAATATTAATTGTGAAACTATTAAAGTAAAAGTATTATCTCACATTACAATAGAGATGTTATTGTTTCACTTTTGATAGATAATACTGAAATAGTGGAAGAGATAAGAGATTGCTCTGGGCTTGCATTAGGCAAGAAGTTGAAAATGACACTATATGGACCCTATGTAAGGCATATGTAAAATTTGAATGAAATTGGTTGTGTAGTTCTTGAGTTTTAGGGAATCACACAGGCAGACAGACAGACACACACATTCTCATCTTTATATATATAGATAGAGAGATAGATTAAACCAGGAATTTTTCAGCACCCCCTCATATATGTATATGTGATTTTGTGTCCCTTTGTTTTGACATTATGCAATAAATATAAAATGAGCATCATCATTATGCAGGTAGTGTCCCTCATTTTCAGTCTTCCATGAAAACATGTCTGGCTTTGGGGGAAGAATACTTTGCTTAGAAACAGGTGAGAGTTGGTGACAGGAAGGACATTAAGCCATAGAAAATCTGCCTTGATGGATTCCATCTGAGCAATGGAAGCATTGAAAAGTGGATGTTAAAATGATGATGATGATGATGATTTTCCTGAAATATCAAATGTATTATGATATTTTTGCAGACGATACTAATATATGTGACAACTACAGACATGTTTTGGTCTTGATTGATGCTGTTAATTTTATAAAAGTATACTAGGTGCTTCTCCCCAACCACGTAGTCTTGAGTTCAGTCTCACAGTGTGGCACCTTGAGCAAGTCTTCTACTAGAGTCCCAGGTCTTGTGAGTGGATTTGATAGCTGGAAACTGAAAGAAGCCTGCCACACACACACACATATACACACACAAAGATATTATTGACTCTGTTATTATCTAGTGTAACAATTAAAAATGATAATAAAAGAATCAATAATATAGGTGATTGCATGTCCAAACAAGCATTAAATAGTTGAAGGATTAAAATTAATCAAAAGACATACTAAGTAGGTAGACATACTTAGTATGTCCTTTGATTAATTTTAATCCTTCAGCTATATATATATATATATCATGTTATGCTAAGAAGTGGTGTATGGTACCAGATTTTTGACTTGAGTCAAATATAACAAACTACTCCAAATTGTTGTTAAAGTGTCAGTGTAAGAGAGAATTTGTATGTGTTTGTATGTGAATGTATGTTCCTTATGCATTCCAAAACTGAGTTGCCGATTTTGACGTATGGGATATCAAAAAATTCAGTAGGCTTTTGGCTACCAACTAAACTATATTTTCATACACATATTTGCATTACAAAAATTTAACATTGTCATTTTTCTTTTAGTCACCTATCATAAACAACATTTTATAGCACCACTACAACTACAATGACGTCACATTTTCTATGTGAGTGTGTTTGTGCGTTTGTTACCTACATTAGGCTGATGACTGACAAGCATATGTGTGTAATGGTTTATGTGTCTGTCAGTTTACATACATTTTTGTGACGACCAACACACAGGGACAGAGAGAGGCTTCAGGTGTGCATTAATGTGTGTGTGTGTGTTTATGTATGTGTGTGTTTGTTTATGTATGTAACTTTTTCCCGCCCAACAGTGAAACACACCAATATTGCAAGTTTAGTTGTGGCCTGGACATTAAACGAATAACAGCATTTACTTTGAAGTACTATCAACATGAAAATTTGGCTGATTTAATACCACTCAAAATACTTGCAAATATATCTGAGAAAAAATGTTATTCTGATTATTATAAAAAATTCGGAACTTGGCGAAGTAGAACGCCTCAGCAGCTCTTTCAATGTAATTACAGAAATTTTATTCCACTCCTTCTAACCAGTTTCAAGATAATTTTTAACAGTCCTCCCAAGCTTGCTCATGACTAGTATCAATGTTGCACAACCTTTTTACTGCATTAGTCAGAATTTATTCTATAGCCTGTAACATTACACAGTCAAAAAATATGCAGTAATGTCAAATTAATTTATATCTTGCTACATACATCTTTCAGCAAATATTTTAAATTAACATTACAACAACAGCATCTTCTTTTCTATATACTTGGTTCAGTGTTCATTTCAAAATTGTAAAATAAATAATTTTTTAATGAAAAATTGAATATGTTTTCTGAATTTTCTTGGACTTTCATTTTCTTCACTGTGATATTAAATCATGAATTTTATAACATTTAGTACATGTTCCAAATAAATGTTGACTTTCTGTACTTTCTTACATTGGTGATGCATATTAACTTTTGCTAAATTGGTGACTTTCCATTTTTTTATAGCATAACTATGCTACAAAAAGTATGTTTTGCACCTATATTGACTACATTTCGTTTCACTTGAACTTCATATGTGTACATTTTGCTGTTTCCAATATTATCAATTCTATGAGTATGTTTCTGCGTTCCTTACATCTATAGTAAACTATAGTAAAGATCATTTTACGCTGTTTTAATGAGCCCACATCTAATGAAGTAGCCATCCTTATGGTTGGTGATCTCCATGAAAATCATGATATTCTCATTCGTGTTTGAGATAACAACCTTAAACATGTTTCACAGACTCATCCTTCTTATTATGCTTTTCTGTGAAAGGGACAAGATGGGTATCGTTTCAATATCCCATGTATTGAACCTGCAACAGGATAGCCAATTACAAGCAAAAAGGTGTCGTCAAATGACTTCTATTCTTACCAACTGATGTTAAGACCAGAACAATCTCATCAATTAAACTTTATTTTCATTTACATATTTTCAATGTTATTTCAATAACCAGCTATAATTACTTCAAATACATTTCTCTACAACTATCAGGTTTCATTAGAAAATGAAAATAGTTTCACACTTTCAATTTGAACTTAAATTACAATGTGTTGCATTATGAGAGCATTGAGAATATCTGAAATAAACTTGACTGCTCTCACAAACGAGAATACTAAAAATGAACCCAACTACTCACAAACATTAAGTAAAAAAAAAACTGGAAAAATAATCCAGAAGGCTTGTCTGGTATTGGATTGATCCCAAAATCTAATCAGTTTGTGCTAGTCATGAGGCCAAACATTCCTGAAACTTGTATCCAAATCCATATATAAAGGTGAGTTCTATTGAGAAGCTTATGTGGGACTAGGTGACATAACCACTCCATAACAACCATAATGAAACTACTTCAATTACCAGAAACTAGCATGATTTCTGGTAGCTGAAGTGATTGTGCCATTTAGTCCCAGATCAATACATAATCGAGCTAATCATTAAACAATAGCATTCTGGCTATAAGCAACTTGTATTTTATTCAAACAGTATATCTTAGGTATGTTATGAGCTCCAGGAATCATTGCAGAAACTACCAAAATGGCAAAAATATGTCTGGGGTTATCTCCCATATTTACTGAAAAAAAAAAATGTCTATTAATCACAACTAATTATATCTTTTTCTCTACACAAATTTATCTTGAATAGTTTTATTAAAGCTTCATGCATTAAATATATCACCCCATCCCCTGCCTATCTACATCTACCTATAATATACAACAGCAGCTAGACAGCTGAGCTATATATGGATCTATACCATAGCATGCTTCACTGATGTTTGGGGAAACAATTTCTATATATAAACATTTCATTGGCCTTGACTTTGCCTATCAACCGTCTGTGCTCTAATGAAGTTAGATACCAGTTGTGTACTGATATTTAATCAACTATACACGTATCTTAAATCTGAGAACTTTTATCAAGCTAGCAGTCAATGTATGCATCTTTGAAACGCTTCATACCTACATTATTATGTTCATCATTGATTATATTCACTATTGAAATAATCCAGGTCTTTTGAGGACTACATTGTTTACAACTTCCTATATATCATCTGTATTTTTTTGTCTTATTATTGAAAAGTTTCATTTAATTTTTCATTATTCACACTCTTCTCTTTATGCACACACTTTAAATGGCTGATCATACTTTCAACTCTCCCTTTCTCTTTCACTATCTCACATCCTACCTCACTTTTATTTCACTTACTATTTCTCTCTCTCTCTCTCTCCAAAGTTTGTTTGGCAAACATTTCTTTTTGTTTCACAAAGACAATACATGTTAGTCAAGGATATCTCCCTCAACATCATCTTTTTCACTCTTGTCTACCTCCTCCTTTTCATCTTTTACATCATCATCATCATCGTCATCCTTATCATCATCATCATCATCCTTCTTCTTCTCATTATCATCCCTGTCATCATTATCTTCCTCTCTTCTATCTTTTTATCTGATCCTTATCTGTCACCTCTTTCTTCTCTTTATATCACAATTCACCTCCACTTCCTTGCCATCATCATAAAATGCATATAAACAGTGTTAAATTCGCAATTAACTTATAGCAGTGGCCCAACATTGTATAGATCTCTAATTATTGTATAACCATTACAAATTTGAAGGGACACTCTGGCTTCGGTTAGTTATATTGATTTCTAAGACTGGCACAGGACACTAAATTTGGGGGAAGTGTATGATCAGCAGCAGCAGCATTTTAATGTCCACTTTACCATGTTTGCATGGGTTGGACAAGATGTGTTGAGGCAAATTTTCTACAACTGGATGCACATTATCTTCCTCAGCAACAGTACCCCTTCTCCTTTCTATGCTAGCATGGTCTGAGCAAGTCAGTCTGGCTCAGTTCTCAGAGTTATTGTCCTCCCAAACAGGTCAAGGACCATGTCTCATTTGTATATTCCATTTTTGATACAGTTTCTACAGTTGGATGCCCTTCCTAGCATCAGCTAGTCTTCCCTGCAAGACTAAAGAGTCCTAACTACCCCATGATTCCTCTCTAACACCACCACCAGAAAGCTGATAGAAGAATGATGGAAGGGAAATACAGAGATAGCAGAAGGATTATTAGAAGTGAGGGAGTGATGAGAGAGAGCATGACTACTGGGAGATGTGATGAATGTTGAGTGATAGAAAAGGGAGTAATGTGTGAGGATTATGGAGAGCAATATAGGTTTGTACAGTTCTATATTTAAGAGATGAGGAATTATGAACATTATTTACATTTGACAGATATTTGTCCTCATCTTGTTTGTTGTTAACACAATGTTACAGCTGATATGCCCTCCAGCCTTCATCAGGTGTCTTGGGGAAATTTCAAACTTGGGTTCTCATTCCTAAGGTATTTTTTTATGCTATTATTATTATTATTATTATTATTCAGGTCACTGTCTGTGATCGAACTCGGAATCTTGGGGTTAGTAGCTCGTGCCTTAACTACTATGCCATATGCCCGTGGGCAATTATGGAGTGAATTTTTAGGGATTATGAATCTAATATTTTCCTATCCTTCCTTAATACTGGTTCTCATATGCTATTCATATCTGCACTCAGTCTGCTTAGGAGGTTGTTGTGTCCTAGCATATGTGCTGCTTCTTTTAGTTTTCATATTTTCCAGTGGCGTTCTCTGTCTATTATTTTAACTTCATCCCACAGGGGGAGGTGGTCTCCATTTTTCCATACATAATCAGCTATACTCGATTTAAAGGTAGAGGAACATCGCAAAGCTGTGATATGAGGAGATATTGATAAATCGGGTATAGCTGATTATGTGTCCCAGTCTCCATAAATTTTTGCAACCACTTTACCATGCTTAGATGGATTGGACAGATCCTCTCCAGTACAATGCTTCCCAAGACTGCTTGAGATACCCAGGGAGGCAGGTTGCATGCTAATCACATGCATGTCCAATCAGATAATATAGGAAAGTGTCATATCCAATGATGGCATAGATGTATTATCCTTAATGATTACAAGGGTAAAAGAAATATTTTAGAAAGAAGTGACTACAGAGGTATAAAACTGATGGATTAGATTATGAAATTACTGAAAAAGTTATAACACAACTGCTTAGAAAAAAAAAAGTCCAGATGAGATGCAGTTTGGGTTTATGCTAGAATGGAGTACCACTGACACCCACCTTTGTCATGAGAAGCTCTTTAACAGAGTTCCTTACACTGTAGTAGGGTGGTTGTTAAGAAAACTAGGGATAGAAAAATGGTTTATGACTGCTATACAAATATGGAGGTGCCTTCAATAAGAATTAGTTCAACAAGGAATTTAGGGTGCAGGGTGGTATCCATCAGGATTTAATTCTTAATCATTTTCAGTTTGTTAGAGTCCTTCCAGCCATAACAGAGGAATTTAAGACTGGTTATTCATGAGAACTCCTGTATGCTAATGACCTAGTTCTCATAGCTCATTTGGTCAAACATAAAAGAAAGGAACTTCCAAATTTAGAAATAAAACCTAGAATCAAGAAGTTTCAAAGAAAAACCCCCCAAAAATTAAAGTTGTATTTAACATAATACAGAATTTTCAGATGACATTATTTAAAATAGAACAATAGAAATGAAATGCAAAAATAACTCCAAAAACAAACATTTCTGTAAATTTTTTTAATTCTTTTTGTTTTGGTCATACAGACATTTTATGAAAATCTTGAGTTACAAAAATGTTTGAGCAATTTTAACGCCCTCATTAAGGTTGAACTGAAGTAAATTACATTTTTCAACAGTTTTACATGGCAACAGTTAGTTTAAAGTTTAAAGAGAGCAAGTGATTTAACTACTCCCTATATTTGGAAGTCATAATAATAGTAATCATAACTCCTTCCAACAGCACTAAATGATTTGATAGTGAGCAGGTTTTCACACAAAATACTGATTTATTTGACAGTCATTCAAATACAAGATACAGAAATGAGTTGTTATGTGCATTATTACTCATCATTCTGGTAAAGGATAGCAGTTTCATTTGTCAATATACTTCACCAGATCACTTTTGATGTGGTTTATATCAGCAATATGATGGATATTATGGAAGCCCTGAAGTCTTCATTTGATTTCTCTAACAATAAATGGCAGGATACAAAATAATATGGGAAAGAGCTTAATATTTTAACCCCTTTGTTCCAATATTTCCGTTCAAATACTCTACCTTTATTTCAATTGATTTTGAAACCAATGGAAGAATTTAGTAAACTAACTTTATCATAATTAAGCTGGTGTCTGGAATATAAATGAACATGAAATTTTGATGGAAGGTTTAAATTTAGATCATTTCAAAACAGTCAAAACAGGAAGTTTGTACCATAGAAATAAGGGCAGTTTTTGGCAGGTTGGTATCAAAAGGGTTACATATTTTTTTAATCTACTAAATAATAAAGAAAAAAAAAGATTGAAAGATAACATTAGCAATATGCAAAATGTCATCTGTGTTTTCTTTTACAGCAGTTCCAGGATTTTACTGAAGGGGGAAAAAGACTTATGAGATTTTGATACTTTGAGGAATTAATAACTGTCATTTTCTGCAGCAGTTTACTGAATTATCAGCTATTTATTGTAAACCTTGTCGGTTATTCCTATAAAGCTAGTTCTATATTTCCAAATATACAGTTAATGTATTATCATGCACTGTTGCTGTTATTTCAACAACCCAATGGAATATTATAGATATATTTAGTAAATATTAATATAAATATGTATAATATTTTTGCTTATGTCTCAAACACATTGGGAAAAAAATATTAAGCTTCCAAAGAGCTGAAGAGTTGGAATTGTTCAAAGTAAAAAAGAAGTATTTACCAAGAATATTCTCCAGAGAGAGAAATATTAAGAGTTATATATATTGATTTGCTTAGTTTGATTACAGAGACAAACATTGTAAACAAAAGTTTCCAAGAACAGCAACACAAGTTCAAAGATTGCAATTAAAGCAATAACACAGATGTAAAAAAAAAACACACATGCACATAGTTTTTATATATGTGTTTGTGCATGTATGTATACATTTATAAACATATATACATACATATATTCATACACATACACATATATAAAGAATTTCTGTTTGATAAGTCATTCTTTATATACAGTGTAGTGACACATTGGAATGTAAGATTATTTAATAACTTGCTCTCTCTCTCACACACACATACACACATCTATATACACAGATGACAAATTTATTTTATTAAATCATATATATATATGTATATATACAGTATAATGACATGTTTGCAATGTAAAAATGTTCAAAATGTTTCACGCTTCAAATGTTATTTCAGTATGTGATGTGTAATGATATCTTCCTGTTGTGTATGTAAGGCCAATATTATAATCAACCAATGTATTGTTCAGACAAGTCACCATCAAACCGGGTTGTGAAATTATAATCTTTACACTGCGTCCAATGTCATATGAAGCAGACAGAAAAATTTAAAATAATTCAATGATCACATTCTGCATTGAACTGCAACAATACAGGTTCGAGTGACTATGGGTAACTCAGCCAATTCCTGGACTTTGGCTTGATACCAAATCAAGATGAAAGTGAATTGTCTCAGTAGCTGGTACTATTATCTTGGTGATTCATCTAATTAAACAAACAAACAAACAAACAAATGGTTATCAATCAGAATTTTAGAAAGAGTTCAAATAAATAATCAATAATTATTGATAGAAATGAATTTATCAATCTTTTTATGGGTACAATACTGAAGCACAGCTAATATTATTATTTCAAATAATTATAATTTTCAGAAAACATAATGAAAATAACTGCCCAACACATGAAATAACTTTCAAATGCTTGTTTTCTTGCTTGACACACTTATCAACAGACAGACAGACAGACAGACACACACACACACACACACACTTACACTAAAACTGGTAGGAAAAGTGCAAGATTTTTGCATTCCTCTTAATAAATTATTTAACTACAGGCATAGCTGAGTGGATACAAAGTTCATTTTGTTATCATGTGGTCTCAGGTTCTATCCTGTTTCTTGACACTGTGAGCAAGTGTTTTAAGTGATTTTCTACATTGTTCTTGGACCAACCAATGCTTTGTGAATGGAAATGGTGGCTGGAAACTGTAAGTCTGAATATATATATATATATATATATATATATATATACAAATTAAGATAGGGGTTGTAATTGCAACCCTCCATGGGATAACATATATCCAATATACTGCTAGTGAAGTACCCAACAAAGTTAATACATAAATGTTAATGATTGCGATGCAATCAATTCAATTACTGTATCATATGGGCAAATGTAAAAGGATTTACCACAAATTACTAATACAAGATAAGAAAATGGAGAAATACATCTAAATCAAATATCAATTATCAGATAATACTCAATCACATACTTTATTAAACCACCACATAAGAGACTGTAGGGTTAAACATAAAAAAGCAGAACAAATCAGTGTACATAAAGGAATGTACATAAAAGAGTAATGTTGTATAATAAGTAGAATATATATAAAAGAGAATATAAATATAAGTAAATATAAATATAAGTATAGGTTACATCTTACAGCTGTTTCGGCCATGTAGATAAGTATGTCTCATTTTACCAATATTAGCCCTTTATGGTTGGTCAATATATAGATATAAATGAGACATTTACAAAAATATCATAAGGCCTCTTCGGAGATTATGTAATATAACTCAGTCTACATATATACCCACATGGGTGTGGGTGCATACCCACAATACAACATATACATATACATATGAGTGCATATACTCACACTCTTATACATATAAAAATATATATACATTTACATAATGATATAAATAAATAATATAAATTAGTAAACATATATATGTGTTCGGTATTGACAACGATAATGATGCTAACTTTAATGACACTTTAGAAATTATTATGAAGTAATATAATGTACTATTGACTATGTATATTTGCATCTAGGTACTAATTTGTGTATGTTTATTATCACAATATTAAGTCGAAAAACTGAGACATTGAATGTGGAACACATATATATGTTTACTAATTTATATTATTTATTTATATCATTATGTAAATGTATATATATTTTTATATGTATAAGAGTGTGAGTATATGCACTCATATGTATATGTTGTATTGTGGGTATGCACCCACACCCATGTGGGTATATATGTAGACTGAGTTATATTACATAATCTCCGAAGAGGCCTTATGATATTTTTGTAAATGTCTCATTTATATCTATATATTGACCAACCATAAAGGGCTAATATTGGTAAATGAGACATACTTATCTACATGGTCGAAACAGCTGTAAGATGTAACCTACACTTATATTTATATTCTCTTTTATATATATTCTACTTATTATACAACTTACTCTTTTATGTACACTTTTTTATGTACATTCCTTTATGTACACTGATTTGTTCTGCTTTTTATATTTAACCCTACAGTCTCTTATGTGGTGGTCTAATAAAGTATGTGATTGAGTATTGTCTGGTAATTGATATTTGATTTAGATGTATTTCTCCATTTTCTTATCTTGTGTGTATATATATATATATATATATATACTAGCATTAAAGACCCGTCGTTGCCAGGTCATAGTGCTAGTGCATGTATATATGTATATATATATGTGTACATATTACATGTACATCTATATATATACATCTACACATAAAATACAAAATACAAAGTTATATCTTGATATTGCTAGTGATAACAATACTCAAAATATATAACAGACTAGAATTGTTAGTCCGTCTCTTGTAATTTCGATCAATTGTATCTTGTCCTCCCTCTTCTATAGAAGTGTGGCTACAATCCAGCCTACCTCTACTTCGGGGGGAGGGCATTAAAAATTTTTTTCCGGGACGTCCTATGTCCCAGATATAAAGGTAAAATATTTCCACTTTGCAAGTTTGAGTCGAGTACTCCCTTGCACGCTCCGTTGACTCGAACCTTGCTTCTATTGTGGCGAATTTACCGCCTCTGGTTAGATATCTTTCATAGTCACATCATGACACTTTTCGAAGGTGCTTTCCTCCATGTGTTCAAATCTTCGTTTTTCTCTACATTGTATACTTTATAGACAATAGTCTTTTCTTTAATTTAATTTTTTATTATCCATCTGGACTATTTCATTTCTGCACGCTAATTTTATTTTTAATTTATTCCCATTCATGGGAAACCACTTATTCAAGTTCAAGTCATTGATGCAATTTTATACCAATTGTTACTTTTACTTTTGTTATGTTACGATTATATTATACTTTAGTTTGATTTTAATTATTACTTACTACATATAATTCAATTGTAATTATTATTTTTATTGTTAAAGTGAAAGTATCTGACATAAAATAAAGAAATGTTTTTGTTTCACTTTTAACACGTAATACTGAAATAGTGGAGAAGATATGATATTGCTATGGGCTCGCTCTAGGCAAGAAGTTGAACATTTTTTTTGCCCATGAAACTACATGGACCCTAAGTAAGGCATGTGTAAAATTTGAATGAAATTGGTTGTGTAGTTCTCAAGTTTTAGGGAAACACACAGACAGACAGACACACACACATTCTCAGTTTTATATATATAAAGATATATATATATATATATAAAGATATATATATATATATATATATATATATATATATAGAGAGAGAGAGAGAGAGAGAGAGAGAGTGTGTATGTGAACACACACACATATATATATTCGAAATTGTGTGAGACCCTTGGTACAGTTATATTTGAAAAAAGACTTCATTGGTAGTTCTAATCAGTTTAATTTTTTATTAAAAATTTTTTTTAATAATATAAATTTTACATTTTAGTTTGTAGATTGCAATTAAAGCAATAACATACACATAAAAAAGAACATATGCACATGAGTTTGTATATATGTGTTTGCATGTGTATGTATACATTTATAAACATATAAAATAATAAATTAAACTACCAGTGAAGTTACTCTTTTTCTTTTTCCAAATATATATATATATATATATATATATTTATCAGTTGGTGGGGATCCAGTTGATAATGGTTATTAGCTTGGAAGCTTCAATCATGTAATTGGGAAGCAGCTCACACTACTGGAATACTAATAAGTTACTAATTTAATATTTCCATTTTATCATCCAATCTCAAAATTAAGATCAATTGTTGAATGATATTGGGTATTCTGCAACTTCAATCTCAGCAGTAACATTAGTCACTTATGTCATGTGGTGAAGAAGTTTTTATTCTACTGACAGTTCAGATGCCTGCTAAGATGGCAGGTGATTTCAGATTACATAATGCACAAATCATGAATAAATTACCATGCTATTGAAACATATGTAGCATGTCAAGTCATCTTTTTACCAGACACACACACATATTTGTGTACGTACGAACATACTTGCGCACGCGCGCACGCACACACACACACAGAAGCATATATATGTAGTGGGGGAATTTGTATGTGTTTTGCAAAAACAAAGATATATTACAAAAAAACTTACATGTATTATCCTTCTGTTTTTCTACTTCGTCATCAGATAAATAATTATCTAGAAACTCAAAAGCTTGTGTGGTTACATTCTGACCTGCAATACAATGAGATGTTTGAAATGTTGTGATGAAAGACATTCTCACATGTAGCAGCTGTGTGTAATGTAATGGTATAACTCAGGGAAAAGAGAATAAGAGTTTGTGAGGAGTTTTGTTGAGAGAGAGCAATATATAGCTGAAGTTGAAACAGGAGACTTCTTCAGCAAGACTACTATTTATAGAATTATCTTAGTTCAGGATTCTGTTAAGTTGATAGAGACACTCTGGGTCAGGGATCAGAAGGCTCTGCTGCAATTTAGGAAGCAAGTAGCTTGCAGGCTGTCAGATGCATAATGGTATTGTAGTCTTGCACAAGGCCAGCAGTTCCAGGGCTGAGAGTAAGTTTATTACATCAACCCCCAGTACTAAATTGGTATTTATTTTATCAACTCTGACAGGATGAAAGGCAAAATTTACCTTGGTGGAATTTGAACTCAGAACATAAAGATGGATGAAATGCCACTAAGCATTTTGCCCAGCACAGCAATGATTCTGCCAGCTCACTGCATTCTAGTCTTGTATATATTGCAATGCAATGATGGATAAATACCACTTAGCAGGGATGGGCCACTTTCCCCAGGAATTGTGCTCAGTGTTAGTTGCATGAAGATATGAGCTTTAGTTATGTGAGGAATGTGAAGTTGTTACTGTGCAGTCCAACCCTAGTGGAACAGACCTATGATCAGAAACTTTCCAACCAAGAGCATCTCTTTATTTGAGTGTGTCTGAGATTACATTCTCCAATGTGCCTTTCCCTTTTTCAGATGGTAAAGTGTAGGTTGAGAGAAATTTGGTTGTTTCTAGCAAGTTGAATGACCTATTCTTTGATTTCATACCTAAGAAGTATATATGTTAGAACATGTTTTACCTGTCCCAGGAAGATGAAAATCGAACTTAACAAAATTTGAATTCAGAAAGTAATAGTATTAAAGTAAATATGCTAATATATACATACATATATTTTTACTTGTTTCAGTAATTTGACTGCAGCCATGCTGGGACACCACGTTGAAGTTTTAGTTGAACAAATTGACCCTAGGACTAGATATTTTTAAGCCTAGCATTTATTCTTTTGGTGTCTTTTGCCAAACTGCTAAGTTACAGGGATGTAAACACATCAACACCGGTTATCAAGTGGTGGTGGGTGACAAACACAGACACAAAGACACACACATGAATGATGGCCTACTTTCAGTTTCCCTCTACTAAATTCACTCACAAGGCTTCAGTCGGCTGGAGGCTATAGTAGAAGACATTTGCTCATGCAGTGAGACTGAACCCAGAACTATGTCATTGGGAAATAAGCTTCTTACCACACAGCCTAAATGTTTAATCTAAAGGAACAAATATCAGCAGGAAATGATTGGTACTTATTTTATTCACTCAACAGAAATGAAAAACAAAGTTGGTCTTCGATGAGATTTGAACTCAAGACATAAAAGATGATTCTGTCTTAAACTCTGGATATATTAAAAACAACTCACTTATAGTATCTTTCTGTTTATCTGCATCATCATCAGATAAGTAACTGTCAAGAAACTCAAATGCTTGTGTGGTTACTTTTTGACCTGCAATACAATCAAATATTTAATTATTGAATTAGAACTGATAAAAATATTGATTTTTGATTTAAGTACCATGCTAGAAACTGGCAGAGAAATTGTGTGATGACGTATAGAAATATTAGTGACATTTTGTGAAATGTTTAAATGTCTGAGTTGACTTGTTAATATAATTTGAATTTTTCTGACTATTCTTTAGACTTGAAAGATTGCCAATAATCATATCTACACAACATTCTGATCGGTTTGATCTCTGCAATCATCATTGGGTCATTTATTTATGGATGTGTTTGTAGCACCACACTAAATTTGAACTAACAACATTTATTACTAAACTAAGAGTTCTGATCTGCTAATAAATTTGTCAGTGGTCCAAGAAAAAGTACAAATTTTAGTGTGTACTGAACTATTATACAAATCATTTTTCTGTACAACTCACAGTTTATTACTTACTCTCAAACACCCATGACTTCTTAACACTTTAGCATTTGAACTGGCCATATCTGACCAAAATATTTTCCCTATTTTATGTTCAAAGTGACCAGATCTAACTGCTGACACCAACCCAAAGCTATGAGATAATGCATGATTAATTTAAATAATTAAATAAGCATTACATTTGACAGAGTAATCAGAAGGCTAAAGGGTTAAGCACTTCCTCCACTGCTGCCCTTACATTATACACAACATCCCCTGCAGTAACTTTGATTCTGCCAGCACACTGCCTTTGAAATATTGGTTTCAAATTTTGGCACAATATTTTTACATCAACCCCAATGCTCAACTGGCTCTTATTTTATGGATCCAAAAGAATGAAAGGCAAAGTCAACCTCAGTAGAATTTGAACTCAGAACAATGAGACAGTTGAAACGCTGCTAAGTATTTTTCCCGGAGTGATAACGATTCTTCCAGCTCGTTGCCTTTAAAATATTGATTTCAAATGTTGGCACAAGGCCAGCAATTTCTGGGGAGTGGGTAAGTTGATTACATCAACTCCAATACTCAACTGGTATTTATTTTATCAACCCTGGAAGGATGAAAGGTGAAGTTGACCTCAGCAGAATTTGAACTCAGAACATACAGCTGGATGAAATGCTGCAAAGCATTTTGCCTGGCATGCTAATGATTCTACCAAGTCATTGCCTTTAAAATATTAAAAGAAAACTGATAAATTGTAATAAATCACCAACTTGCCTTTTGTTTCTGATTCTGTCACATCACTTATGCTTTCAATGCAACTCTGTTCATCTACTGATTTTTCCTGGGCATAAATTTCAACATTATCTGTTTGATCAGGATTTGATACAGAACATTCAGCATCAAACTCAAGATCTAGTAATGGATTGACCTTGGCATGTATGCTGAGATCATTATTACTGTTGTCCAGGCCAGAGTGAGAAGGTGGAAACAATAGTTCAGAGCTGTTGTGTTCACTAATTACTGTGCTCGTGGTTGATTTGGCTAACCGCGGACTGTTATTCTGAGATTTCCGTGACAATAGAGAACCTGTTCGACTACTGCCTTTATTTTTAAGAGAAGATTTTGAAGAACCAGATTTTACTGAGAATGACTTAGATATGTTTGATCTTTGAAGTGACCTAGTAAGTTCATTATTGTATCCAGAAAGAGCAGCATTTTCATATGGATAGCTTCTTGTAGGCCTTTGCACTTTGTCGTCAGGTAATCTGTGTGAAAAGTTTCTCAATACAGGTTGATTTGGTTCGTTATCAGACACATATTCTGTTGGATAAGCACCATTTGTTTTCAGTAACCTTGCACTATTTCGGTAGGGTAAACCTGTTCAAAAATAGATGAAAAAAAAAAGTATTTGAAATGTTCTGAATTAAGTAATTTTATTTTGTATTAAGGAGAAACTGAATACAAATGTTATGTTTAAAAACAGAAAATAATATACATAATTTTAAAATACATCTTGTGGATGCTCTAGGGGGTTTCATGGGGTTTCAACATCAGACCCCATCATCCAGGTGCAGGCATGGGAGTGTGATTAAGAAGTTCATCTCTGAACCATACGGTCAGGGGACTTGGTCCCATTGCATGAATGCCTTGGAAGTGAAACTGGGAAACAAAAGGTGAAGAAGTCTATAGCAGTGTGTGTGCATGTATATGTGTGTGTGTGAGAGAGAGAGAGAGTTTGTGTTTCCCTTCATCTTCAATTTTGTTTGCTGACTGTAAATGATAACCTTGTTGTTCCATTGCTTGCAGCTCACCATAAAACCAAATCCAGGTAGTTCATTGTTTGATAGATTGCTACCTTTTTTGGAGACAGGTGAGGGTTGGCATCAGGAAGAGCATCTGGCCATAGAAACTTTGCTCCAATGTAGTTTAATGCAACCCATGCAAGCATAGATAACAATGATGATGATGATGATGATGATGATGATGATGAAAGAATATATATCTTTAATATATACACATATTTTTTTTTATGTCAGCCTTTGATATTTTCTATCCAAAAAATGATTTTAGCCCAATTATTTATAGTTTTATATGCTTTAAGATTCACTGTTTCTACAAAAAATTATTTTGTGTTTTCTCAAAGTTTCTGATTTCTTATGATGTCAACAACATACAAATCTCACAGGTAAGAATAGAATTTCTAAAATGGAGGAATTCAAAGGATTGCTTTGGTCCAATGGCAGAACATCTGTTATGTTTACAGGAAATATGGGTTTGTGTCCCATGGACAGCCTTCAAATTTTTCTATCCAAAGAGTTTTTAACCCAATATATTTACATGCTATTATTCATAGCCTTATTTGCATTGAGGTTCACCATTCCTAATAATAATAATAATAATAATAATAATAATAATACATATATAGAAGCAGGTGTGGTTGTGTGCTAAGAAGCTTGCTTCCCAACCACATGGTTCTGGGTTCAGTTCCATTGCATGGTATCTTGGGCAAGTCTTCTACTATAGCCTCAGGCCAATTAAAATCTTGTGAGTGGATTTGGTAAATGGAAACTGAAAGAAGCCCATCGTATGTATATATATAATATATATATATATACACACACACACATACATACATACATATATATCAACATGTGTGTGTATGCCTGAAATATATGGGGAACAGCTTTTCCCTCCAATTTAATCTTTTTATTAAGGTTTTCTCGTATATATGTATCAGATTCTTATGTTTCATACTGCACAATAAAGCTTCCAAATTGCTCTTTATTAATTTCCAAGTTATCTCAGTCTCATCTTCAGGATGTGAAGAGGTTTTTGCTTTCCTTTTTATAGTGGGCTCCTTATATCTGTAGAGATTTTCTTGCTAGAACTTGACCATATTTGTATCAGTGGCAGCTCATGTATAGGCACTGTAGAACTGCAGCACCCCCTATTTCCACTCGATATTATCGATAACATTCAATATGAGTTCTTTTTTCTTTAATTATTTCTATATTCTTGTACATTATATAATCCTTAAGCTTAATGTCAGTTACCATCCCTTAGTTTATGAGGAAAAATACAAA